>NC_060140.1:956960552-957265023 GCF_021461385.2 Schistocerca piceifrons | reverse complement strand
TAATGTTTACATTGTGCGAACTCTGCGCCCGCTTCAACATTCCAATGACCGGATCCCACGCTGTGCTTAGCTACAGGCTGCCGTCTTTATTGAGAGTGTTGTCACAAATTTTTATTTTGATCACTTCTCTTATTACGCTATCCCAAAAATTGTTAGTCCATGTGATAAGACATCTCGTCGAATGCAATACAATGACCGTTTTCTAATGCGTGATCTGCTACTGCTGATTTCTCTGGATACTGTAGACAAAAACATCTCTTGTGATCCACACAGCGCTGTTCAATGGTACGCACAGTCTGTCTGATATAGAACTGTCTGCATCCACATGGTGTTTTATATACTCCTGGCGTTCTGAGACCTATGTCGTCTTTCACAGGCCTCAAGAGTTGTTGAATTTTTGCTGGAGTCCTGAAGATCTAATCGATTTTATGCCTCTTTAGGAGCCGGCTTATCTTTCCTGTTATTGAGCCACAGAACAGCAAGAACAAAAACTTCTTAGAGTCCTCCTTGGAGTCTTTCGGCTTACTTATTTTCAGAAAGATAACTGGCAAAATCTGGCAGGTGTTGTAGCTGTTTTCCTTGAATGCTTTCCGTAAGTGGCTCAGTTCCTTCGGCAAGTTTTCAGAATCTGAGATGGTTTTGGCTCGATGCACTAAGGTGCTCAGAGCAGAATGCTTCTGCGACGGATGGTGATAGCTGTTAGAGTGCAGATTTCCACACTGTTTGTTGTATAATATGTAGCTACTTCAATAGTATGATGCATAGATGCGTGCCCCTGTCCATGCCCCTCTGTACGCACTGCTTGGCAGCAATGCTGCGCATGCCGATGCATCATGCAGAGAACAGGCTGCTCACCTTGAGCTATGCTTACCTAAACAGTCAGACACGTGAGGGCAGCTGATGTTATTGCACGCACAGTAGATCGCTCATCATAGCAAAACTACTGATATGTGAGCATAGCGATGGGTAACAGCTGGTTCGCCATAAAATGTAACTGTAATGTACACAAACCATTAGTACAAAAGTTTCTAAATCAGACAACTTAAGATTTATGTCACTTTCCAGAAATATGAACTTAACAATTAATGGGCACACTTTGGTTAAATTGCTGTAAAGAAGTAAATTGGGTTCTATAAGTTTACTGTGCCAAGGAACAATTAAATGGGATTCTCTAAGTTTACTGTGGCAAAATGTAAACAAAACTATGAAAACAACTTGATATTGTGATCTTTTTGCATTTTCTCAAATAATACGAGGTGTGTTCAAAAAATTCTGGAATTTTGTCAACAAAATTTTTCTACACTTACCTTTTACTTACTGTACGTGATCTCCTTTGAAATAATCTCCTCTATCATTGATACACCAATCCCAATGCTGTTTCCACTTCTGGAAGCAATCTCGGTATGCCTCTTGCTGGTTCATGCAAAGTGTCACCTGCAAATTTTCTTTTAGATCATCTATTGCAGCAAGTCTTCGTCCTTTCAGTGGAGTTTTCAGGTATGGAAATAAAAAATAGTCCACAGAGACCAGGTCTGTAGAGTACGGAGGATGGGGCAGCGTAGTGGTTTCGTTTTTTGTGCAATAATCACGTACCAACAGGGATGAATGTGTGGGTTGTTATTGTGATGCAAGAGCCATGAATTGTCTCACCCCATTTCAGGCCTTTTCCTTCTCAGATTTTCTTGCTGGTGTCACAACACTTCCTGATAGTACCATCGATTAACGTTTGTCCCTGTGGCACGAATTCATGATGAATTAATCCTTCTAAGTCAGGAAAACTATCAGAATGTCTTTGACATTTGACCTGATGTGATGAGCTTTTTTTTGGTCATGGTGAACACTTCCCTACCCATTGTGAAGACTGAATCTTGGTCTCAAAGTCATAATCGTAGACCCACAACTCATCACCAGTAATGATTTTCTTAAGGAACATTCCTTTCTCATTTGTGCAATCCAAAAGTTCTTCACAGATTGCAAGGCATAGATGTTTCTGATCTTGACTCATAAGCTGTGTGACGAACTTGGCGGCAACACAGTGCATTCCAAGCTGCTGTGTCAGGATTTCCTGACATGATCCAACTGAAATGTTACATCCTTCTGCAATCTCTTGGACAGTCAGTCTTCGATTAGCATGCACAATTTCATTGACTTTCCTGACATGACTGTTGTCGATAGATGTTGTTGGATGTCCCGAATGAGGATCATCTGTAACTTATGTCCAACCATTTTAAAACCATGTGAACCATTTGTAACACTGATTATGGCTTAAGTGCTCATCACTGTAGACTTCCTGCATCATCTGGTGTGTCTCTGTAAAGATTTTCTTGAGTTTCGCGCAAAATTTAATCCAGACATGCTGCTCCTCTAACTCTGCTGTCTCGAAATTTGCAAACTGTGTGACACAATGTTCTACTCAATACAACACTGAACAATAACTAACAGACATATAACAATGACACTTCCAGCAATTGCACACTAAACACAGGCGTGTGCAGGGATGCCAACTGCATTTCGCTCCAACACACTGTTGGCGCAAAATTACGAATGCTCCAGAATTTTTTGAACAGACCTAAATAAAGAAAAGTGAAAATTTTGACAGAAAGCTTAAAAAACACACTAATACACAAATCTGACGAGTAACCTATTCTAAACTAATTGTTATTACAATCCAAATAACTTATCTTTACAAGAGTGCAAAACTGACATGTCTCATCCAGTGCAGGGCTGCCAGTGATGTTGCTCTGCAGCTCTTGCCATCGATTGAAGATTGTATTACCAAAAGCCCCTCTGATGTCCAGGAAGTTGAAGAGAGCAATTTTCTGAAAGTGTATTGCTTTTTCTACTTTTGCAACAAGCTGATTAAGTGCCATTTCACCTGATTTGCCTGTTTTATATATGTGTTAGTTTGCATGTAGAGAAACCTCCTTTCCGTAAAATGCACATTAACCAATTTTTCTAATGTGTTTAGGAGAAAGGATGACTGACTGATTGGTCTCACATCCTTAGCCCATGTATGATCACTTCTCCCTCACTTTGAAATGAAAAAACTATCAGAGTCCTCCAAGCATTAGGAATGACTCTTGCTGCTAGGCTGACTCGTGACATTCTGCATGGGAATGTAATCAGTTCCTCTCCTGTCTGTTGCAATGGAGCCAGAAAAAGTCCATAAGATCCTGGTGACTTGAATGGTTGAAACATTCCCACATCCCACTGGATTTTTTTGGTTTCCAGTTCTGCCTTTGGTTTCCTGTAAACCAGTACCTTCCAGGGACTGACTCTTGGTTTGTGTTATCTGCCAGCATGTATTGAGGGAATTTAGTCATGAGGTGCACATCTAGTGTTCCCTGCACTGTCCTTGTGTATTCACCATCCTCCTTCCTTACAGTACCTCATGGACTGGTTGGTGTTCTAGTGAGGATTTTATAAAGTATGGAGTAAGTAGTTGTGCCTTCACCCTCCTCACAGTATACCGTCTAGGATAATAGCTTCGCTTGCTTAATCACAAGATTGTATTTAGCATGGGGCTCCAGATATTTTGCTCATTGTCCTTTCTTTCTTACAAGGTTGAACAGCCTTTCTTACCTGCTTCCTTTGCAATCTCATGGTATATTCCACCAAGGTGCATTCCTGTTGGCTCACTTCTTAATGGCAGGACAGTTTTCTAAGTAAAAGGTCATAATGACAGAGGGCACTTCATCCGCCATTTCCTCAATGTCTCCTGGATTCCTTACTGACAGGCATGAGTTTAGGTCTTTCCTATATGAGGCCTAATCTT
Organism: Schistocerca piceifrons; assembly: GCF_021461385.2. NCBI lineage: Eukaryota > Metazoa > Arthropoda > Insecta > Orthoptera > Acrididae > Schistocerca > Schistocerca piceifrons. The sequence continues at coordinate 957,261,248 of NC_060140.1, read as the reverse complement.
TTTCATAGGACTCTTATCAGCCATGGTCTTCGTAGCACTCATTTCAACCTTATACTTGATGTATGGTAGGTGAGGTAAGATAAGGATGGCTCCATTGGCACATGCCATTGTTTGACAAAACTACCCATCAGAGTGGACCCAAAAGTTACATCAGTTACTTCTTCCTTTCATCTATTCCTGAAGGAAGGTTCCCTGCTGCTGTTCAAGATTTCTACACTATTTTCTAGTAGAAATTCAAATAGGTGTTCCCCGCTGCTGTTGGTGTTGCTGCTTCCCCATGCAAAGTCTTTGGCATTGGCATCACAATCAACCAGCAGTTGTTAACTCTGCTGTGAGCAGCTCTTTACTAGTTCCTCAGTTCCTGGGAAGGAGGAGCTCATCCTTGTAAGGAAGGTAAGCTGAAATCAGTACAACTTCCTTTGTACTTCCTTCCTCACTTTGTTTCATCCTGGTGGTCACTAAGACCAGGAACAGAAGTCTGCCAATCAGTGTGAATGAAATTCCATTCATAACATAAATGCATGTTAGGTTCTCTGAGACGTGAAATGCCACCTTTATATAGCTAAGGGTCCTGGCTCGTGACCACATCCAACTCCTGTCTTCCCAGAAGATGACTCAGGGTGCCAGTTGCCTCTTACTGTGTTGCAGCTTTAGCTACAACACTTGCAGCTGTGAGCTCACTGCAATGGTCCCTTTCAATGTCTTTAATTATCCTGATGGTAACCTGCGAGAACCCTAAGTACAGTTTCAGGTCCCGTTCACACATTGCTCTCAGGCATTCTTCACCAGCTTCCACCATAAGGGTTTGGCCATCTAATACAACCTTTTGGTTGATTATCCTCCTGTCCTCTGTCAAGACTGTCTGATCATGTACCCATAATTGCTTGAACAGTGTCTTCTTTGGAAGAGTATCCTTACGAAGTTTTGATGCCCTATCTGATATCTTTGTAGTCTTGAAGAGATCAGCCGCTGTCTTGACCAGCAGCATCATTGCCTCCTATGGGGAAATCTCGAGCACCACCTGCTTAATTCAATCCACTGTTTCCATCATCTCACAGATGAAGATTATACACCTTTGTCCAGACAGACGCTGCTCAATTTGGGGACTGGGCCTGCATGCCCCTAATCTTCTCAAAGAGAGCCCATTGAATAAGCTCCAACTGCTATGAGGTGGTGATGACCAGTGGATATCCCTGTTGGATAACTGCCATCCCGAAAACCAAGACTGCTTTATTATGGGTCTGTTTCCCTATTTCTTGCCTTGGCTTTTTCTGTATCCAGTTATTCCGAGAAATGGATGTATTGGACTCCTCCCTTGTTCTGTCGTTCCCTGTCTTGGAGGTAGAAGCATTCTGTTTACCCCCTTCACTCTGAGACAGTCTTTTTTGGAAGTCTTATGTTTGATACCCTTTAATGCCCTCCATTTATGATTGGAAGTCATATTTTCCCTTACTTCCCATTTTTGTTCTTTATGTTTTATGCTTTGAACCCTAGACAAGGATTGATTTTGACCCGCCCAACTCCTCATTGATGTTTCCCACTTTCTAGACTGGTCTCTCACCTGATCCATTTGTAGAAACAGTTGCATTGCTTCAAGCCCTGATGTTTGGTTATTTGAGGTCTCGCCAAGTCACTCAGTTTTTGTTTTGTTTTATTCTGTATTCTCCATTTGGGTCCCATGAGCATAGGGATTTGTTAGCCCTACATAGTGCATTGCTAATTACTCTGGGAGGTCACCTGGTGTCTCTGAGGTTCCATTCATGACACATTTTTCCCGGGTGCCACACACATCTCTATATGGATCACATCACACATTCCCCCCAAGGGACTCATGATTCTTTTATGAGTTCGTGCGTGGCGCACACGGGGCCCCGAGCTATTGCAGTCAATTATTCCTTCCCTGGCTGCATTTCTTCACCCTGCCCTCCCTCCCCTCTCTCCTTCCCTGTTGCCACATCCTTCCCCTCTCTCGGTGTTCTGATTTATGTCAACCTGGCTATCCATCTGGTTTCCAATATTGGTTCCAATTTTGTTCCTTTTGCCCGTTCTTTCATCCTTTTTGACCTTTAGGTTCCCACTTGAGGTTTGACCTCCACTTCAAAATTTCCTGTTTTTAGTGTGAGCCATTTGGGGAAGAACTCCCTCCGTAGCATCTACGGTGTGGATTCCTCTCCCCCCTTCCTTTCTCTCTCCCTTTCCCACTGTAGCCCCCTTCCACCCTGCTAGGTCACCAGCACGTGTAGCCAGTCGGTGTGATGGGGCTGTTGTGTACCCATATGGCTGAGCCCCAAGACAACACAGAGATTACACTACTGATACCTGAGCTGTTCCCTCCCCATGTATACCAAGGAGTGGTTGCTTGTCTTCTTGTAGCATTGGAGCTCCTGGCAATGGCTACTGTGCCAGACAGCCCTTGCTGTGGCTGGGCGGCACCCATGGGAGAGCCCCTGGTCGGAATGGGGAGTATCAGGGCAGATGCATGGCGCATGAAGCTTATCAAGTTGCAAAAATCTGGCCATTCTGAAATAGCTGTCTCTTTGAATAGTGAAGGGTCATTGAATGCTGCTTTGTATGATCCGGCAACCTTCCCTTCCCTGGCTACACCATGGGAGGAGGGCCAGGCTCGCTATCTTGGGATGAAACCCTTTCCCCGTTGATTTGACTTGATTTGATTTTGACAGGCAAGCTAAAACAGCTTAGGTCTAACCCGCCACTGCCCGCACCGAAACCCGAGTTTACTGTGTGTTATCGCTCCCCGCAAATCTAGTAAAGCCAACCAATACCCTTAAATAGTGCAAGGAGTCCCTTTACCAATCTTTTGTTAGACACAATTTCTTCAGGTCTAGTTGTCACGAAGATTCTGTATCTGTTGCTCTCCAACACCATGCATTCGAAGATTATGTGTGATGCAGTTTCTTCACCTCCATCATAGATCCTACATTTAGGGTCTTCTTCTGTTATGCTCAGTGTGTGTATGCATTTTTTGGAATTCCCATGACCGGTCATCAGTCCAGTCATGAATTTGATCTTTTTCCTGTTTAATCCCAGGATTACAGAGCTTCTTTTAAAACATTGCTTGGGCATCATTACCTTACCATGTTTTTGTTTATGGACCTTGGTCCAATATTCTATGTGCTGTTTCCTGAGCCAGTTCTGTGGTTCTAGTTTGATCAAAGCCTTGGTGATTGTCAGGACAGGTTCTGGTCTAATAAATGGAGTCGTTGCCCCCATCCTGACCAGTCTGTTGGCTTGTTCATTGCCACAGGAGAAAGGTATCCCACAGAGTTCTGTGCTACGTGCCACACTCTTCTTCATTGCCATCAATGGGCTTCAGACCTCTGTTGGGCTTCTGGTTACCCCAGCATTGTACATTGACAATTTTTGCATCTGGTGCAGCTCCCACACAATAGCATCTGCTGAGTGCCAGCTCCAAGGCGCCATCTGATTGGCCTCTGCATGGGCTACCACCCATGGTTTCCAGTTTTCTCCCTCCAAAATGCAGGTTATGCATTTTTGTCATTGACCCACAGTACACCCTGATCCAAAACTGTATTTAGGCGACAAGCTCCTTGATGTTGTAGCACTGTCCCGTTTCTTGTGCCTTATCTTAGATAACAAGCTGACATGGCTGCCCCACATTTGCCACCTAAAGACTACATGTATGCAGAAGCTTAATGCTCTCTGCCTCTTGGCCCACACATCTTGGGGTGCAGACCATTCCACTCTTCTCCATCTTTACTGTGCTCTGGTCTTGTCCAGACTAGATTATGGTAGTCAGGTCTATGGCTTAGCAACTCCTTCCACTCTGAAACGCCTTGACCCTGTCCATCATTGTGGGGTACATCAGGTTATTGGTGCCTTTCACATTAGTCCTGTTGATACTCTCCTTACAGAAGCAGGGATTCCCACTCTACACATCTGACAGAGCCAACTCCTTATGTCTTACGCAATCGCCATTCACCAATTCCCTGTCCATCCTGCGTACCCTGTGCTCTTTGCCAATGAAGGATGTCTCCCTCCTAACACCTGCTCATGGGTGAGATTGCAGGTTAGCAAGTGTCTCACTTCCCTCTGTCAGGATCTCCATCTCCACTCACTGGACCGCACCCCGTATCTTTCCTCCCATACCCTCCCTGGGATAGTGTCTAGACCACGGATTAAGACTGATCTATTCCAGGATCCTAAGGTCTCTGTCACTCCTATGGTTTACTGGCATGTTGTATGTGCCATTCTTGCAGAGTTCCAGAGTGCCTCCATCTTTTACACTTATGGTTCTAAGACAATCAATAAGGTGGGATATGCTTTCATGTTTCCTACTCGCTTCAAACACCATTTATTGCTGGGATCATGTTGGGTGTCTACAGCAGAGCTTCTAGCCATTCACAGGGCCCTCCTTTCATTTGTTCAGACTCCATGAGCAGCCTACAGGCCATCGACCGATGCTACTCTTGTCACCCTTTGGTCTCTGCCATCCATGATCACCTCTCTGCCCTTGAGTGTGCTGCATATTCAGTTGTCTCTCTCTGGGTCCCAAGTCACGTGGGTATCCCAGGGAATGAACTGGCTGACCATTTGGCTAGAGAAGTAGATACTTAACCCCCTTTCCTGTCATGATTCCAGCTGCGGATATGTGGATCTACATCAAATCTCTCTTTGCTCAAAAGTGGATTGCCAGTTGGAGCGCTACTACTCGTACTAATAAAATCCGCACAATCAAGGAGTCTACTGCAATTTGGCACTCTTCCTTCTGCTCCTCTCGGAAGGAGTCCACTGTTTTATGCTGTTTACGCATTGGTCACACCCAGTTCACCCATTGTTTCCTCCTACGTAATACCCACCCCTGCAGTTTGGTTATGGAGCCAGACTGACTATATCCCAAATATTGGTGAAATGTCCCCTTCTTTTGGCATTTTGTGTTAAGTAAAGCCTTCCCTATTATTTAAATTTAATATTAGCAGATGATCCAAGGATGGTTGAACTGGTCCTCAGTTTCCTCTGTAAAAATGGCTTTTATTTCCAGATATAAGATTCTAGTTTAGTCTTGGGGCAGGGGCAGATTGGTTGTGGTTGGGACTTCTTTTACAGTCTTCTCAGTCTGTAACCCCACGACTGTGCTCCTTTTTTCCAGTTTTTTAGATTTGGTCTCACCTTTTATGCCTTTGCCAATGGCCTTGCTGCAGTGGTAACACCAGTTCCCATCAGATCACCAAAGTTAAGCACTGTTGGGGTGGGCTAGCACTTGGATTGGATTGGATTGGATTGAACTGATTGAGAAGTAGAGGCTCCGGTCACAAAAACTGACAACGGCCGGAAGAGCGGTGTGCTGACCACATGCCCTTCCATATCCGCATCCAGTGATGCCTCTGGGCTGAGGATGACTTGGCGGCCGGTAGGTACTGTTGGGCCTTCACGGCCTGTTCGGATGGAGAGAGAGAGAGAGTTTTATGCCTTTACTGTATGTGTTTAATGATCATTATTTTATAATTTGACTCCCCTAATTGGACCCACCCACTTTCAAAAGACCCTCTTTCTTCTGTGACTCACTTTGGAATCACGGGACTGATGACCTCACCATTCGGTCCCATAACCCTCTCAATTAATCAGTCAATCAACATCACACATTAGGTTGGATTCTGGGAAATGGAGGTAGCACTATTGGAGTGGATGTGGGAGAGATGGGACATTGTGGGAGTTTCTTCATCTGGTTCATCCAGTGAGTCTTGTCTGGCATGGAAGACCCTGCCAATAGGTGTGCTACAGCTGGCATATACCTCAGCTTCATGCAAACATGCAAGTCTCTCTGCCTGCAAGGTCAGTACTGTGACAAGGTGATGTCCCTCTGAGGTGAAATTTAAGATACTACAGCTGCTTAGTGGAATCTTGCACAGAGAATAATTTAATCATCACCTTGGACAATATCTAATGATTATATGCTTGTCTTGGCCAGCAAAACGTTTATATTAACCCATCCTCAGATCTGTAACATTGATGCACAGTATCTTATCACACACAATTGTTTCAGTACGTCATCAGTGCTCAAACTTTTTGAATTTAATCATTGTGAATACTTGGTTTAAAAATTATGAGAGAATGTTCTATATGTGGAAGACAACTGGAGACATAGGAAGGTTTCAGATGGAGTTCATAATGTTTAGACATAGATTGAAAAACCAGATTTTAATGAGTAAAACCTTTGCTGTGGCAAATGTGAACACTGATCATATTTTACTGGTTATGAACTGCAGATTAAAGGAAATTGCAGGAAGCTAGGAAATTAAGGCAATGGAGACTGGATAAGTTGAAAGAACCAGAGATTATTGAGAGTTTCAGAGGCAACATTAGACAAAGGGGAAAGGGAATATGATAGATGATGAATGGTAGCTTTGAGAAATGAAATAGTGAAGGTGGCAGAGAATGTAACAGGCAATATGACATAGTCCAATAGAAATCCTTGGATAACACACAACACATTGAAGCTATAATGTAATTTGGCAGATAAAGAAACCTACTCATCAAGTGTTTTCTCTTGCTGCCTCTTGGTGAGTAGATTTCTTATCTATCCAGTTACATTGTATTTTCTAAAATTGGTTATTTTCATTGATATATTAGCTCTTGTTGCCACAATTCCGTCTTATCTAATCCCCTTTTAAGTCTTTGTTGCCATCTATCTTGTTCAAATTTTAGTCTGTTTCTGACATCATCTGCTAGTTCCTTCATTTATTTCTCTTTATCAATTATATTAACCAACACCTTGCTCCTAAATCGTTTCTAGTACTAATTCCTGCATACGTAAATGGGGCCTGTTTTTTTTTTTTATGAATTAGGCACATTTCCTTAACCTTTATATATGTTTGCTCCTGCTGCCACTTGATGAGTACATTTTTATGTAGCCAGTTGCATTATATTTTCAAAAATTGATTAGTTTGATTTGATTTAATTTTTATTGTTGTAGAGACCTCAGAGATCATCTGAGGCATTATGAAAGTCAATATTGCACAGTATAAATGTTACACAAATAATTATAAAAGCAAGAAAAATATTACACAAATATTATAGTACCTTCACACAAATACAAAACAGAGAAATTCTGGTACAAATTGATATTGAATAGTCAATTTAGCCAATTACTCTCATATACAAACTAATCACATAAAGCGTAGTCATGCCATATTCTTTGCTTCTCTTAAAAACTTATCAGTTTCATAAATACTGAATCTAATTGATGAAAGGAATTCCAGTGGCGAGCCAGTTCTAACCAAAAAAAGGAAAGCTAGAAGGTGGAAGAAATATATGGAAAGGCTACTCAAGGATAATGAACTCGAAGGCAGTATTTTAGAATGAGGAGGAGAAATAGATGAAGGTGAGTTCGAAGACGTGATACTGGGAGACTAATTTTACAGACCAGTGAAAGACCTAAGTAGAAACAAAGCCCTTGGAGTATATAAATTTACCATCTTGTAAAGTCATCAGATGATCAAAACCAATTGCAAAATGGCTTGGATAAGGTATCTGCATGGTGCAAAAATGGACAATTGACTCTGAATAATGAAAAGTGAGAAGTCATCCCTATGAGTACTAAAATGAGTCCACTAAGTTTCGCTTACATGATAAATCACAAAAAACTAAAGGCTGTGAGTTCAACTAAATATTTAGGGGTTACAATTGCAAATAACTTAAAACCGGAACGACTACACAGATAACATCATGGGGAAACTGAACCAAAGACTGAGATTTATGGTCAGAAGACTTAGAAGATGCAACACGTCTACTAAGGAGACTGCCAACACTATCGTTGTCCATCCTCTTCTGCATGTAGTAGATCCGCATCAGATAGGATTATTTGTTGGTGCCCATCTACATAGGGAGAAATGCTCACAGCGATAAAATAAGAGAAATCAGAACTCTCACGGAAAGATTTAAGTGTTCGTTTTTCTTGCGTGGTCTTCAAGAGTGGAACTGCTGAGAAATAACTTGAAGGTGGTTCGAAGAACCCTCTTCCAGGCACTTAACAGTGAACTGCCGAATAATTATGTAGGTGTAAGTAGACCTACTTGGCTGCAGTCTCTTCTTCCTCAGTAGAATCCTAATTGTTTGCATAATCTAACTACATTGAACAATAATGTATACAATACCATGGATTTTCGGATTCACTAGTATACACATTTGTTTTCCTCAACATACCGTTTTGTGATGACCACTCTTCAACAACAAACAGTACTTCCCTTATTATTTCACCAATAACTATTGTAAAAACTATCTGGTCAATTTTCATCCAAAACAATACCATGAAACAACCAAGTACAGCATCCTTATATCTTGATGTCTTAAAAAAATGTCACACTCAGTAGTAGTTCATTACTGTTATCTTTTTTAAGTTCACATATGCTTAACATTGCCTTATTTCACTGAGATATCTCTCAAGACAGTCATAAGTTTTAGTCTGTTATCCAAATTTCGATAGTTAATGACATTGGGCATAAGTATCCTTCAGAACATAATTCACCAAAATCAGTGTGATAAATGAGATGTATATGCACGTAAATGTCATGTTACTCACAATAGAAAGTCAGATTCCAGTACATTACTGCACTCTCTTTATATGGAGATGTTAACGTATTTAAAAACAACTGCATATTTTAACACATAAATGTATACTGTGTGGTGATTAAGTGTGGATGGCATGTTGTTAAATGAATGAATGGTGCAGAGATGTTAGCACTGTGATTATGGTGTGCAGACTGACTATTTCTTGGGGCAGGGGTGTTTAAGTCCTGTGTTGTAAGGCTGCATGAAAACAATTGATGACTCATTAGTGACGATTCTGAGTTAGTCTACCAGTACACTTTATTATAACACAACACAATTAGGCACATAATGCAGATTTAGAAACACACAATGAAAGACATCATCCTGATCATATATGAGTAGAACACAATACTTCCTGACATTGGTTGTGATGGTCATTATTAGGCATGAGTCTCACTAGCTAAGTTCCACCTTTGATGGCTGCAGGAATGATGTCCAGATGTGGGATGATGTGGCCCCAGGCTGGAATGCTGGATGGTGGAACCGATGAGCTCTAGATGGTGGGGCTGTGGGAAACGGTTGGCATGGGCTTGGTGGGAGCACGACGTGATGCTGCAGTGTGAGCCTGGTGGCTGCTCGATGCGAACTTGGCGAAAGCTCCATCAGATAGCCTGGTGAAAAGTGGCCAGTGTTAAGCCTGGAGATGAGGAGAGGACTGCTTGCTTGAGATTGAACCATGACTTAAACAAGCATTTGGTTGAGAAACATCCTCGGGCACGTGATGCATGGATGCATGGATGCTAGTCCCCTAGATTTGCCATGCCACTGTTGCTGATGGGCGAGCTGTACTTGATGGATAATCATACCTCTGGTGGTGGCTAATACTGACCAACGTGGCTGCTAGACTGTTCATTGAACTTCCTTCAGAAAATTTTTCTTTGTGTAACAGTGTTTCTTATAGTTGTAACAGATCAAGTTTTCTATCATTACGTTCTGTGGGAGAACAATTAGGTGGTTGTGAATGTCACTTACTTGGTGTGTATTGAGGTACATATAGTTAGCTGCTGATGATTTAGCAAACTCATTGAGCCAGGCAGCATCTGTGTGTTATTTGTAATGTATAGGGAAGGTGCTTCCTTCTTTGCCTGTGTCAAACGATGGACAACTGTTACACTGTGAGTTACGCAGTATGTTCCATTGTGTTCTTATGTTTACTGTGTGGCAAGTGGTGTCCAAGTTTGTTGTTTGTGGAAAAAGATATTTTTATATTGGTGTTTCTAAATAAGTTAGCAATTTTTTGCGTTGCTGTGGCTAAATATGGAATGCTTGTGAAGATTTGTCTAACCAGTTGTTTTTCCAGTAGTTCCTCTATCACTGATGTTGGCTGGAATTTGTTGGATACATTGTCAGTTGATTTTACTGAATAACCATTATTCATTGAAGCTACTTTGATCGTATATATTTCTTGTTTAAAGGCCATGTGTGTACATCTGTTTATTGTTAACTGTATATATTGGTCTTCTGTAGATTTACATGTTATGTTTGTGTTGCTTATTAACAATTGTAAGGTCTAATAAGTTTATGCACTGGTTTGCTTCATGTTGTGTTGTGAACCTTATTTTATTGTAGAGTTAATGGAATAATGCAAGAAGTTTATAAAGTTCATCTTTTGTGGCCTGAGATTAGTGAAGAGTTTCACATACAAATATTCTGTACTAAACAACTTTTTCACCAACTTTATTTTTTCCTTCAAAAATATATTTTCCAGACGGTTGACAAACATATCAACCAGGAGGTTTTTCCTGTTGATACCTACAACTAAGCCATCTTTCTGTTGGCAGATTTTACCATTAAATGAGAAATGATTATGGGACAGTACTAGTTTAAGTAAACTGACCAATTCTTAAATCTTCTGCAACATTAGTTTATATGTTTAATAAGGTTTTTCTAATAATTTCAGTTACACAAAAGTATGCTGTGTTTAGATCCATGTTTAACAGGGTGCACACATTACCTTTAAAACCCAATGCTATAACACTAGAAATAGATGGTATCAAAGCAATTAGAAGAATAATGGGTATTGCATTAAATCAGTGGACAAATTATTCAACAAAATAAGGGCCAATATCAGGAATAGAAGCATTACGGGAAAAACAGCTGATGCAAAAGAATCTTGAGAAACATTCGCTACTTGGAAACAGCATCACAAATAATTATCAACTTATTTGGAAACACCAGTATAAAAATAGATCACTCAACAGACAACAAGCTTGGTATCCACTTGCCTCATACAGTAAACATAAACACCCCAATAACAGAACACAGTTGAACATATAAATTGCAGTGTAACAGTTGCCCTGAATTCTACACAGAGAAAACAGGGAGAACTTTCTGTACACATTACAAAGAAGACGCTAATATTTTCAGGTTCATCCACTTTGATAAATGCTCAGTAGCTCACCACGTGTACCTTAACAGACACAGATTAAGTTAGATCCACAACAGCATAACTGTACTCTACATAGAAAATAATGATAGTGTTGTGACTCGCCGATTATTCAAAGTGCTGCCGCGCAATGACGCACGTCCTCTACGTGCGGCGCTGTCTGCCAGCCATGCAGCAGCTGCGCCACCTAAGCGGCCAGCCGAGCAGCGGCCGCTAGACTGAGACTCAGTGTTTAATTGAATGCCGACTTGTTCACAGGTCCACTTACTCAGTGACTTATTGTGTTGTTGTGTTGTCCGAAATATGTGTGTTAAATTTGAAGATTTAACAATTGGCAATGAGGTAGTGGATTTTTCCTTTTCACCGTTGACTCACGGGTTCCATGGCTACTGTCGAGCAGCTCTTGCAAAATCTCCTTGAACAGCAAACGCTTCTAACAGCGGCGATTCGCGATTTCGTCATGGCGTCAAATGCGGGGCGTTTCTCGTCGTTGGCTGTACCTCCTTTTCCACCTTACGACGAGACTGCGGAAGACTGGTCTGATTATGAAAAACGTCTTCGAGAGCACTTCTTGGCATTTCATGTCACGGACGGACAACCATGTAAGTCTCTGTTCCTTTCCTGGATTTCACCTCAAATGTATCGGTTGTCGTCGCAATTGGCTCCTTTGAAGGATCCTGCGTCTTTGTCCTTTACTGAAATGTGCTCCCTTCTGTCTGTCTATTTTCAAAAGCAAACGCATGTGGTAGTCTCTCATGTTGCCTTTTATCATTGTCAAAAACAACCAAATCAATCCTATCACGCTTGGGCTGCTGAACTTCACGGCCTCAGTCGAAAGTGTCAATTTGTTACTGACGTTCACAAAGAATCCTATGCCGATTCCATGGTACGGGATGCTATTATCCGGTCGGCGCCCGACAAAGAAGTTCGGCAACGTGCCCTTCAGTTGGCGAATCCGACTCTAGATGAAGTTCTCTCCATTGCGCAGTCTTTTGAAATTTCTCGCGCCGCTGGGGCGCAAATAGAAGCGTGGGGTGACGTCGGGGAAATACAACCTCTGTGCGCTGTTGACGACGCGTGCGGCGCGTCCCCGCTGGCCGACGTGGCCGCAGTACGCTCCCACGCGCAGCCTCGGCCTAGCTGTAAACAACCCACTAAGAAACTGCAGCAAAATCCCCGGCAACTTCCTTCATGTCCGCAGTGTTTTACGAAACATTCACGCGAGGATTGTCCCCAACGTTGGGCTGTGTGTCACAATTGCAAAAAGAAAGGTCATGTGTCTTCCGTTTGTAAATCCGACCGCATACATGATGTTCATGAACATGACGCTGATTCTGATTCTGTGTTGTCTGTCAGTTGCACTTCTTCCCTTTCAGGAAAGTTATTCCTCACTGTCCAAATCCTTGGTCAAGATGTTCGCATGCAAGTGGATACTGGTTCTGCTGCCACTATAATTAATTCTCAGACGTATCTTCAGCTGGGTTCTCCACTCCTGTCCCCTGTCACTCGGCAATTACGGACGTACAATAAACAGAAGATTTCTCTCTTGGGACAGTTTAATGCTGAGGTATCTTACAAATCCGTCGTTCGCACGGTTCCCATATTTGTGGTTGACCAGAGCAACGCAGAAAATCTTTTTGGTTTCGATGCCTTTCGCGTTTTTGGGTTCTCCATAGATGACTCTGTCAATATTGTCTCTGACGCTATTCCTTATGCTCAACTGGATTCCTTGTCGACGACATTTTCGTCCCTTTTTTCTCCTGGGTTAGGCCGTGCAAACGACTTTGAAGCTCATATCACGCTCAAACCCACTGCTCGGCCTAAGTTTTTTCGGGCTCGGCCCATTCCTGTGGCCCTTCGTGATTGGGTAAAACGGGAGTTGGATCGTCTCACTGCTTCAGGGGTCTTGCTTCCTATCACTTCCAGTGAGTGGTGCTCTCCTGTCGTTGTAGTTGCTAAGCCCAATGGTGATATTCGTCTCTGTGGCGATCTCAAAGCCACTGTAAATGCTCAATGCCTCATCAACACTTACCCTGTGCCCCATCCTGAAGAACTGTTCAGTAAACTCGCTGGAGGACAGTATTTTTCTAAAATTGACCTATCGGAAGCTTATCATCAACTTCCTCTCGACACTGCTTCCCGGCAGTTTCTGGTCCTTAACACGCCTTTCGGCCTCTATCAATACCAACGCTTGCCATTCGGGGTTGCTAGCGCCCCTGCTCTCTTTCAGCGATTCTTGGAACAATTATTGCTCCCTGTCCCGGGGTGTATCAATTACATGGACAACATTGTTGTCACTGGCTCCACCACTGAAGAACATCTTCAAAATCTCCACACACTTTTTAATGTCTTACAGACTGCCGGTCTTAAGTGTAATCTTCAGAAATCAAAATTTTTTCAGGCATCTATCACGTACTTGGGGTTTCAACTCTCTCAGGATGGAATTCGTCCGCTTCAACACACTGTTGCTGCGATCAATGCCCTTCCTCGCCCTACATCTGTTAAGGAACTGCAGGCTTTCTTGGGGAAGATAGCATACTATCACAAGTTTTTACCGTCTGCGGCGTCGGTGGCTCAGCCGTTGCATCGCCTGTTGCATAAAAACATGCCTTTTCACTGGTCCGCATCATGTGACGCGGCTTTCTGGAAATTAAAGACTATGCTGAAACAGGCCCCGTGCCTGGCTACTTATCGACCTGGCCAACATCTTGTTCTTGCCACAGACGCCTCTCAATACGGGGTCGGTGCAGTCCTTGCACACCGTTTTTCTGACGGTTCGGAACAACCCATCGCTTATGCCTCCAAAACGCTCACGGATGCCCAACAGAAGTATTCTCAAATTGAGAAAGAAGCTTTGGCCATCATTTATGCTCTTCATAAGTTTGGTGTTTTTCTCTATGGCTCAAAATTTCATCTTGTTACAGATCACAAACCGCTTGTTTCCTTGTTTCATCCATCAATGTCACTTCCCGACAAGGCTGCACACCGCCTCCAGCGTTGGGCTCTTTACTTGTCCCGTTTCAATTATGAGATTCATTTCCGGCCAACGGCTCAACATGCGAATGCTGATGCTTTGTCTCGCCTTCCCATGGGTCCTGATCAGGCATTCAATAGGGACGAACTTTTGTGTTTCCACCTGGATGTTGCCGAGCAGCGGGTTGTGGACGGGTTCCCCATCACTGGGGACATGCTGGCGGCTGCTACGGGTTCTGACCCTACCCTCTCCCGGGTTTTACGCTGTATTCAGAAGGGTTGGCCAGATCGCCCGTCCGCTAAGACTTCTGATCCGTTGCGGAACTACTACACTATGCGCTACCGCCTCACGGCTAGGGATGGTGTTATCCTCCTCTCCACTGACAATGCTTCGCCGCGTGTTGTGGTACCTGCGTCTTTGCGTGCTTCGGTCTTGCGCCTCCTTCACCAGGGGCACTGGGGTGTGTCTCGCACAAAATCTCTGGCGCGCCGTCATGTGTACTGGCCTGGCGTCGACTCTGAAATATCACACATGGTCGCTGCCTGCGGCCCTTGTGCGTCACGGGCCGCTGCCCCGAAGTCATCTTTGTCACCGTGGCCTTCACCTGAGAAGCCCTGGGAGCGCATTCATGCTGACTTTGCGGGACCCTTTTTAGGTACTTACTGGCTCCTCGTAATTGACGCCTACTCTAACTTTCCTTTCATTGTCCGTTGCACGTCACCTACCACCGTGGCAACCACCAGTGCTCTCGCCCGCATTTTTTCTTTGGAAGGCCTCCCCTCTACTCTTGTTACTGATAATGGTCTGCAATTTGCCTCTTCCGACTTTGCGGATTTTTGTGCTCGTCATGGCGTTACGCATGTCACGGTCCCCCCATTCCATCCACAATCCAACGGTGAGGCTGAACGACTGGTTCGCACATTTAAGGCTCAGATGCGGAAACTTCTGACTTCTTCTGCTGCTGATGACGCGCTTCTCCAGTTCCTGGCGTCTTACCGTTTCACCCCCATGGGCGATCACAGCCCGGCTGAGCTCTTACATGGCCGACAGCCCCGCACGCTACTTCATCTTCTGCGGCCTCCCACCTCACGGCCGCGGGTGCCTTCACTTGGCCGGTTCACCGCCGACGACCTCGTCTGGGTACGGGGATATGGCAGGTGGCCAAAATGGAGCCCGGGCCGCATCTTAAGACACCGTGGCAGACGCCTGTATGAAATCCAGACGGACACGGGTGTTGCAGTGCGTCATTCGGACCAGCTTCGGCCTCCGGTGCCAGCAACGCCTGTTCCGAATGCCGCCACACCCCCTTTGGCTCTACCTGATGCTCGGGATCTTGGCATCTCTCAATACTCACAACGCAGCCCTCTCACCGTCATCGCAATGCCAGCACCAGAACGGACACCACCAGGAGACCTGCCCATGCAGGAACCGGAGGACCATCCTCTGTAAGAGTACATCTACTCGCCTCCTCCTGCAACGGATGCCGACACATCGCCCATGTCTCCTGTCATATCAACTGGACTTGCCGCAACGGGCAGATTGGTGCAGGGGGCCCCAGCAGATTCGACCCCTACGTCTCCTGTCATCTCGACCCATTATCATCGGGGACACTTCCATCCGTACGGGAAGCCTCCTCCTCGAGACTTTACGGCGAGTCAAACAACGCCTATGGACGTTAGCCATCTCCAGGACACCTCCATCAAGACCAGTGCAACAATTTCAAAGGGGGGAAATGTGTTGTGACTCGCCGATTATTCAAAGTGCCGCCGCGCAATTACGCATGTCCTCTACGTGCGGCGCTGTCTGCCAGCCATGCAGCAGCTGCGCTACCTAAGTGGCCAGCCGAGCAGCGGCCGCTAGACTGAGACTCTGTGTTTAATCCAATGCCGACTTGTACACAGGTCAACTTACTCAGTGACTTATATGTGTTGATGTGTTGTCCGAAATATGTGTTAAATTTGAAGATTTAACAGATAGAAAACTTGATGTGCTAGAACAATTAGCAGTAATGTTACACAAATAAAAATTTTCTGAAAACATCATAAATCAGGGCTGGCCACAGTATGCCAAACCACTCATGTGCCAGGTGTGCAGCTGGAGCTCAGCCTATCTCAGCTTTGCTTGTTCCTCCTTGGAATTACCTGGTGTGGTGTGACATTTCCTTTAGCACTGCAATGAGGCATTTTTCTAATGGCACAACTCTCTCCACTTCTGCAGAATTGTGGTGTCAGCACTATTTACCCTTCACAATTTGTTTGTCGTATGAAGGATGTTCGCAGGTCTAGTAGCCTTGTGCACAAAAAGAGCAGCCTAGTGATTTATTGTCACGAGCCTTTAAAATGAATGGGAATGACAGAAGAGAGAGACGAGAATTCTCGATACCTCTTATGCTGTCACATGATCAACTTGTGCTGTGAGTTTGGTATGAAACAACATAGATGAGATTTATAGTTATGTACATCAAAAGCACTTGAGCTCAATTTGCAGGCATTGAACATGTGAAGAAATTCATGGTTCGAATAGTAAAATTTCTGAAGTTGTACACATTAGTTCACTGTCAGTTGCAACAGTTTGCAATGGAACTAAATGAAGAGTATGGACAATTTATATGATATTGTAAAGTATTTTCGCTGAGTCAGGTCACATACCTGGAATAATTTTTTGATTTAAAACCCACTATTGTTAAATTTATGAAGGAAAAGGAAGTGCAGGAATGAAAATAAGAACATCTGAAATGGATTGCAGACCTTACATTTGAAGTGGACTTGGCTGCACACAGCCCACAGTAAGACACTGCAAGATGTGAAATGACTTATTTCTGATATAATTGTGAGGCATTTAAAAAGAAAATGGCATTGGTGAAGGGACAAATTGTGACAAAGCAATCCATTTACCTGAGCTCACTGACATTAAAGAAAACTTGAGGTTTGAAGAATTCGTTTTGGGCTTGAAAGAACTGCAAAGATAGTTCTCCCAACATTTTGAGGACACTGCCAGTCTTACATCTGTTTAAAAGACTGTTTGCTGTTTGAGCCCCTAGAGCACATGCAGGTATAATTAAATGAGCTGCTAGGTAATTTATGTTTTTGAAGACAAATCCTTTTATATTAAAATTATCCAGGATGTGTACATTGTTTTCCTGAGGTAGTTTCCACATCTCCATCACAAGGTCGTAAAAGAGTTACAATAATTTGATCAATATATGTGTGTCAAAGACCTTTTTATCAATTATGAAACTAAATAAGTCATGATTATGTGGCAACTGGAGTGCAAAAATCTGCAAAATTGTTTGCATCTGCCTACGTTTCAACAGTCTGTACCAGATAAAAATTGTACGATGTCTTCGGTGCACCAAAAATAATTAAGCAATACCGAAAATGTGTTTTGTTTGTGATCTTTGTTGTTGAAAAATGAAATGTAAAACCACATGATAGGCAACATGACCGAATTGCCATTTAAATACAGCACATTCACAATTTCCTCCTCATGTTCAGTATGACGTGGCAGTGAGGGATGTGTGCAGCTAGGCTGAGCAGTGTGGCACTCTTGTCAGGGCACATCTCACAAGCCAAATTCTTGGCCAGCCCTTTGTAAATGAACACACAGTTTTGCAAGTTTGTTGTATCTGAAGAAACAAGTATTTAGCAGGTGCAACCATTCCATAACACGTCACATCTGATATCTGCAAATGACATCTATATAATAATGTAACATCGTTGCATTATCTTACAAATATTTGACATCTGTGTAAATGTAAAAATATAACATCTTGACATTTGAGTGCCAATGGCCTTGCCGCTGTGGTAACACCAGTTACTGTCAGATCACCGACGTTAAGCGCTGTTGGGCTGGGCTAGCACTTGGATGGGTGACCATCCAGTCTACCGAGTGCTGTTGGCAAGCTGGGTGCACTCAGCTCTTGAGGCCAACTGAGGAGCTATTTGATTGAGGATTGGTGGCTCCGGTCTCATAGATTGACATACAGCCAGGAGAGTGGTGTGCTGACCACATGCCCCACCATGTCATGTGGGCTGAGGATGACGCGGTGGCCAGTAGGTACTGTTGGGCCTCCCAAGGCCTGTTTGGATGGAGTATTCTTTGACTTGTTTGAATTTTGTTTACAAATGTGCTGTGAGATGAAAAGCATATAGACATATACAGGTTGTATCAAAAAGAATCATCCGATTTGCCACATCTATATTCCCGAAACTAATAAACATATACAATGAATTTTGTTTTTTGATGAATGGGAAACTCAAAAAGTTTTTTTTCATACCTTTTCATAAGTGTTCAGAATGCCCCCTTTGAGTTACACCGCATATATCAATGCAGTATTCAAATTCTTCCCACACTGCAACAAGCCTGTCTTGAGTTTCAGCTTCCACAGCCGCTGTTATGCGATGTGTCAGTTCATTCATTTTCGTTGGCAATGGAGGCACATAAACACGCTCTTTTATAAACCCCCACAGGAAATAATCACATACAGTCAGGTTCAGTGACCTTTGAGGCTAGTAAATAATCAGTTGGTCCAGTGCGACCATTCCATTGTTCAGTAATCCTTTGATTTAAAAACTCCCACACTTCCAGATGCCATGTGGCGATACCTGCTCTTATTGGTAAATGAAGTCATTCGAGTTAGTTTCCAACTGTGGGAAAAGAAAGTTCTTAAGCATATCGAGATATGTGCTTCCTGTAACAGTGTTCTCGGCAAAATAGAAAAAAAAAGAATGGACTGTACACCTTTTCCTGTGAAACTGCACAAAGCACATTAAATTTCAGTGAGCGTAGCTCATATTCTCACATTATGATGGCTCACCTTTCCATTTAAATGGAATTTTACCTCATCACTAAACACTAAGCCTGGAAGAAAGCTGTCATCCTCCATCTTGCCAAGAACAAAATTACAGAACTCCACATGTCGTCGTTTGTCACCTTCACAAAGAGCTTGCAGTAACTGAATTTTGTATGGTTTCATGTGTAAACAACGGCACAACACATGTCAGACGGACATTGGGGACATGTTGAGTTGTCAAGCTGCATGGCGAACAGATTTCTGCGGACTCCTTGTGAAACTATGGCCACTGCGTCTGATGTCTGTGTCAGACATTCGGGGATGGCCCAGTGATTTGCCTTTACACAAACCTTTTTCTCAGAATTGTCATGCCATCGTCTAATGCTCTGTGCTGTAGGAGGATCCACACCTTACCCAGTATGAAAGTCACACTGAACGGTTATTACTGATCCGCTCTACGCAAAATGTAGAACACAAAATGCTTTCTGTTGTCTCGACACCATTTTTTTTAGAATTGAAATGGTCGCACACTGCTGCTATGTAGCGGAAACTATGTAAAACTTGAGAGTTTACTCTTTCCAATAGTACATTGTTCACGCACATATCTCAAATAACATAATAGTTGTGATTTTTTTAAATCAGATGATTCTTTTTCATACACCCTGTGTAAATATCTCTACTCTTACCATGTTAAGAAATTATATAGCCTAACCATTAGCGGAAATAGTTACAAATATTTTGATGTGGTCATAGTTTTGAAGTCACAATAAGTCATCTCTCAAGATATCTCATTGTGGAATCAGGATTGTCTTTTATTGTTCGAGTCACTACATGGGATTTCTTTTTTAAAGAATGCATCGAAACACATAGCTACAGAGAACAACTGGCTTCTTTTCTTATTCATACAATAACCAACTCAAGTTGCAAACTTATTAAAGAAACAGTGCACTGATACCAGCTGTAACTTTACATTAACACACACATACTGTTTGTGTTTGCTACAATCTTTTTAAATCTCAACACATTTCCTTAAACAAAACAATGTATTAGCGCCTCATAAAAATTTGTAACCATAGTCTCTGAAAATAAATCTATGAACAAAAAAAAGTATTTTAGTTTCAATTAAATATCAACTTTTCTTTCAGTCTTTTAATAGCAATGCTATGCAGCCCAGTTAACAGAAATGGAAAAAGGTTGAATTTGGGGAAAACTCGTGCAGTCGCAAATTTTTGTACAGTGGCAGGTCAGAGTATCGTGAACAACATGCTAAATGTCCCCACTAGTGGGATGATAGTTTGGAGGTGTTCTTCGTGAATAACTCAAAAACAGAGCTTCTAGTGAAAATGATTTCCAGTTCACATAATTACACTACACCACATTACATTTACTACAAAATAGGTTCTATTTATTTTTTCTCAACAACTTATAGGTACTGCACTGCAGGGGATGGAAAAGCTGCAGTTCATTAAAGTAGTGGAGATGCTGAGTCGCAGATAAGTACAACAAAAAGACTGTCACAAATAGTAGTGTTCGGCCTGTAAGGCCTTTGTCAGAATTAGACGGCAAACACTCACATTCACACTCACGCAAACGCAACTCACACAGACATGACTGCAGTCTCAGACAACAGAGGCCACATTCCATCCTGGATTTTCCATAGTTTGAGTTTATTAAAATAGTGTTTAATGATATGGAATTAATGTGTACTGTTAACCCAATAATTCAAAAGCGGATACAAAACCATAAGGAATATGTTGAATTTAGGGTTTGCATTAGCTGCATTCTCAATTTCGCACCACCCAACATTTTTTTATGTTTTCTTTAAATTTTTCATTGGTTTTCTCATTGATCAGACACATTGTTTTCTTAGAGTGTTTTTGAAGTGTATGTGGAGCTAAGTTATATAATGTGATTCATTGTCTATGAATGAATACCTTATCTATAAGGGTACTATTAACTTGATCAGTTTGAGTAGGGATATTTGTGACTGATACCAAATTATAAGTGGATAAATGTACCTGTGGTTCACTTTTCCTGTCAGATTTCTTTGAGAGATTTATGTTAAAATCACTGCAATTTAATAAGCCCATCTGTCTGACATATAGCACAATAAGTCACCAAAATGTTTCATGGTAATTTCTTGACTATAGACCTGCAGACTGTAAAAATCACAGGTATTACATTTTTCCAATAGTAACCTACAAAACATGTAGTTCTATATCCTGATATATATGGGATTTACGTATTTCTACATTTTCGTATTTACATCCCTTTTTTATGAATTTGACACCTGTTCCCTTACCCATAGTGGATCAACATGAATATACGTCTAACTTATAACAACATACATTTTAAGATTTTCTATCTGTATGGTTATGTGGTTTCCAGACATATAAATACCATCAATTTCTGTCCAACTACTAAGATCTTCCAATTAAATTAACAACTACTTTACTTTATTTTTTTATCCCCTAATATTCTGATGAAGAAATTGATTTCACTTTATAAAATGAACTGGGGGGTCTCTGCCAATTTCATTTCAATTAATGTTGTCTGTCTGAATTCTGCATTTGATCTTATATCCATGTCTCGCCTGACCAGAGGGATTTGCCTTTGTGTGCTGGTGGCCCACTTGGTTTTTTGTTAATAGATCTAATAGCTTGTCCTTACCCCTCTTATTCTGGTGTAGGACATGAGAAGTGTATCCCCATCTTCCAATAGCAACTACTACAGTAGCATCAATATGAAATTTTGCGTCCATTTGAAGGTGCCCTCTCAACTCCATGTTTACTCGCCTATGGTAGACTAAACCAAGGGCTGATCATGGCGCCACATAACTTCCACAAAACCCACATTTGTATGCTCAGCAGATGCTTCTATTTTCTCCAGATCATCCCTAATACTGTACTTTTCCGTTTTTAATCTGGCTGTTTCCAGCTCCCCCAGTTATCAACACCTAATACTCTTTGTTCAAATCCATACACATTTGTACTAAGTTTTCTGTTCCCTGGTTAAGACTAGCAGTTGGTTTCACAAAATGTTTGACCTGGTACTTTGCACCTAATTTTTCCTGTAGCTGCTGGCCTACACCTCTCCTATGACTGCCTCCTAGCAGCAGAACTCTTCTTTCTATGTTCTGTTTTTCACCCAGCTTATCTGTAAGTTTCTTAACATTTTTCTTCTGCGACCTGCATTTCTCTACACCTGTATGAAGTTCTTCTTTCTCTAATCCTGGTAGCTAGTGATATGTAGTGCTTAAGTGAATTTCAGATTTGACAGACAATGAAACAATCATAGCTCAGCAGTTCATAACTAAATGTCCCTTATTGATTTAAAACAATAGGAAAAGTACCAGCTATCAATAACATTGTCTCAACTTGCACATCGTACAGCCTCCTGAAGCAATGAAGGGTCTCAACTCATCAGTGTGTAAGTTGCAGGGTTGATTTTGACATACTGACAAGTTATGTAATTGTTATTTATAAATTCTGGAAAGTTCGAAGAATTTCTTGTTAATATAATGCTTATACGATTAGTACAATACAAGGTTTTTTATTAAAGAAATACTATTTGCCTGGAAGACAGTTCAAACCTTTCTTTGCTCTTCCATGTGAATGTAATAAACATTCATTCACTACTGAGCTCTAGTTTCACTGATCCCACTTTCGAATCCAGTGCATGGTTCTGCTGACCATATGACTATGTCCAAGGGAAGCAGAGGCTTCATTGTTAATAGAGACAGCTCTCGTACCTATTACAAACACATATAGCTCCTTTGCAGCATTTTTGTTTATACCATTGACATTATGCCTATAGCGACTGCATTAGATATAAGAAATGTGATGCAACTTTTTCGAATTCCCGTGAATTGAAATATGAACTCTTACAAAAACTAAGGGAACTAAAATGCTGTGCAATCTTTGCTCATTTCGGTTATGAATCCTAATATATGAATGGTGTGGTGCCTGAACCAGATCGGTTCATTTGAGTTTGGTGCAATTAATCATTTTTGTTATGTCAGGTATGATCCATTCAGCCTGTTCCAACCCTGGATGACGTGATACACTATTTCTCACGTATTTCTCCATTTATTCTAGAACAGCTCTTATGATCCTCCAAAAATATTTTGTCATCTGATTCAAAATTTTAGTTTGTCAAAGTAAATTATGTAATTTTCGATTTTTTAGTTAAGAATTTCTATAATCATTTTACTTAAATTTTCTTCATTGAAGTGTGTCACAAGAAAGTCACTACAAGGAAAGCTGGAAGGTTTTATTTTTTTTCTCCCAAGCGTCTTGTTGAAATCAGCAACACTGCAGACAACTGTTCAGCAGTTTGAACAGTCTTTCAATAATGTGGCACACTGAGATGTTATTTGTGCACAGTTGATATACAAGTCTGGTTCTGTTCTATTTCTTTATTTTTATTTCATCATTCTCACACCACATGGGTAAACTGTGTGCTGGCAGTGGTAACAAATCTGCCCTTGAATCATAGGTATTTAAAAATATATATTTATATAAATGGTTTAAACACTTAAAAGTTATTAAAATGCATATGATTTATAATCGTTTCTGAAGAAGAGAAATTTGTTAACATCGAGTATAGATTTAAGTGTCAGGAAGTCGTTTCTGAAAGTATTCGTATGGAGTGTAGCCATGTATGGAAGTGAAACATGGACGATAACTAGTTTGGACAAGAAGAGAATAGAAGCTTTCGAAATGTGGTGCTACAGAAGAATGCTGAAGATAAGGTGGGTAGATCACGTAACTAATGAGGAGGTATTGAATAGGATTGGGGAGAAGAGAAGTTTGTGGCACAACTTGACTAGAAGAAGGGATCGGTTGGTAGGACATGTTTTGAGGCATCAAGGGATCACAAATTTAGCATTGGAGGGCAGCGTGGAGGGTAAAAATCGTAGAGGGAGACCAAGAGATCAATACACTAAGCAGATTCAGAAGGATGTAGGTTGCAGTAGGTACTGGGAGATGAAGAAGCTTGCACAGGATAGAGTAGCATGGAGAGCTGCATCAAACCAGTCTCAGGTCTGAAGACCACAACAACAACAACAATAATTTATAAATAAAAATGTTGATGACTTACATGGAGTCTGCAAGAGATCCACATTTCCTTATTCAAAGATAAGAGTATTTTACTCACACAGGTCGAAGATAGGTAAACAATCGATTCTCGAGTGCTGAGTGTGCACAGTGAATGTTGTTGGTGTCTGATGCAGTTGAGCTGGAAGAGTGTTTGTGGTAATGGCATAGCAGGAGGAGATCATATTGCCTGAGAGTGTGAACCCCCTTCACTGTGTGCTGATCCCTAGCAAAGAGAATCATACCAAATGGTGAGAATGTGATTTAGCAAAAGATGATTAAAAATATGGAGAGCTGATATTATGGGATTGTGTCTACTGTGCCAGCCAATGTATTGCAGTAAGGTCAGTGTATGCCAATTATTACAACAGTATGTTGCCAAAGTCTGATTGAAACAACTCCAAAGCTGGATTATGGGAGCCTCGTCTACTCATCTGCTCGGCCATCCCTCTTTCGCCGTCTCAACTCCATCCACCATAGGGGGTTACGTCTTGCGACCGGAGCTTTCTACACTAGTCCCGTCGAGAGTCTTTATGCTGAAGCTGCCGAATTACCATTGACCTACCGGCGCGACGTACTGCTTTGTCGGTATGCCTGCCGGCTGTTGTCAATGCCCGACCACCCCTCTTATCAGTCCTTCTTCGCCGATTCTCTCGACTGTCAGTATGGGTTGTATGTGTCTGCCCTGCTGCCCCCTGGTGTTCGCTTTCGTCGCCTGCTTCGACAATTGGATTTTGCCCTCCCTACCACCTTCAGAGAGGGTGAGAGCCCGACACCACCTTAGCTCCAGGCTCTGGTTCATATTTATCTCGACCTCAACTCGCTCCCGAAGGAGGGTACTCCGGCTGCAGTGTATTGCTCACGGTTTGTCGAACTTCGTGCTCGACTTGCCGGTCACACCTTTATTTACACCGATGGCTCCAAAACTGACGATGGTGACAGCTGTGCCTTTGTTGTCGGGGCCGTCACCTTTAAATACCGGCTCCTCGACCAGTGTTCCAGCTTTACGGCCGAACTTTTTGCTCTCCATCAGGCCGTTCAGTATGCCCTCCGCCACCGCCATTCATCGTATGTACTCTGCTCTGATTCACTCAGTGCTCTTCAGAGCCTTGGAGCTCCATATCCGGTCCATCCCTTGGTGCAACGGATCCAGCAGTCCCTCCATTCTTTCGCTGAGGGTGGCTCTCCTGTCAGCTTTCTGTGGGTTCCCGGCCATGTAGGAGTGCCTGGGAATGAGGCTGCAGTCCTCCTGCCTCGGCCAACCTCCCATTGTGTCCCGTCATCTGACGTTAGTGGGGTTGTTTGTAAGAGGCTTGTGTCCTTGTGGTGGGATACTTGGTCCTCACTTCAAGGAAACAAGCTCCGGGCAGTAAAACCGTTCCCAACTGCTTGGACAACCTCCTCCCGACCATCTCGGCGAGAAGAGGTCCTTCTGACCAGGTTGCGGATTGGGCATTGCCGGTTTAGCCACCACTACCTGCTCTCCGGTGACCCAGCCCCGCAATGCCCTTGTGATCATGCATTAACAGTGCGCCATGTTTTATTGTCATGTCCCCGTTTTAGTCAATCTCGTGTTGTCCTGTCTCTGCCATCTACTTTACAGGATATTTTAGCGGATGACGCTCGAGCAGCTGCTCGTGTTCTTCGTTTCATTACTTTGACTGGATTGTCCAAAGACGTCTAACTCTTTCACTTATTTTATCTGCATCTTTGTAAGAACTTTCTGGTGCCCCCCTCCCCCCCCCTCCCTTGAGTTTTACTAGATTCTATGTGCTCCAACAATTGTGACTGGGCGCTAATGACCTCAGTAGTTGAGCGCCCTTAAACCCCCCCCCAAAAAAAAACAACTCCCCTAGTGGTCAGACTGGTTAGCATATATCCCTTAGATTAAAGTCTTTTAAATAAAGAAGTTAGACTGCTACATTATTAGACTGCTAACAATTCAGTTATGTAGTCAGAGGGGGAGGTGTGTATCAAGTTTTTTTTTTTAATGATTTATATATATAAAACTGATGTCTTTGTCTGGTGTTTGATATTGTTAATATTGCTGCATGATTTACAATTGTCATGGCGGGAGGGGGGGGGGGGGTATCAGCTGGTGATAGTAACTGCATAAAAATGTTTTAGGAGGGATATATTTGGAAATGATAGGTTTATGATCCCAAAACATGCCAGTCAAACGGGGAGGAGAGTGTTTAGTTAAATATGGAGTGATGAGTAAATCTCTGGGCAGATCTTATGATGATGTAGAGGGAGATGGTTAAAAGTTTCATTGGGACATGATGTGAAAAGTATGTAGCTGTAATGCCTGGGGGTATGTTGGTATGAGTGAAGCGGAGTATGATGGTTGGTAGTCCTACTCCACATCTTTCCATCACAGACCTCTTCTGAAATGCAACAAACCACCTCACCTACTGCTCACTTCCTATAACTTAGTGCAGTGAAGTAGTATGTATCTTTTTCATAAATACTATCGCCTATTTGTATTTAGAAAAAAACAATCTCTTACTTAAAAGCATTAATGTACAACCACTGTTAATTTTAAATGTGAAGCTATGCTTCTAATATACACTTGCTTGCAAAACGTAAGGACGAATGTAGCTTTCACATGATATGTCACTGTCAAGTAACATAACGTGATGAAACTAGGACCATCTGCAAAAAGAACAACTACAGTATAGTATGGAGGGCAACTGAAAGAAGTACATAATGAGACCAACAGAAATGACACTTTTCTTCAAAGACAATAATTGCACGAAGTCACCATGATTTATTGTGATCCACTAGACATTACAAAAGGTGGGACATTGTTCTTAATAGGGTGTGTGATCACCATGGACAGTAATGCATAGTCTACAAGGTGCTCACATGCTGGCCACAAGGTTGGTAAGGAGTTCTTGTGGTAGGGTGTACCATTCCTCTACCAGCATGACTGACAACTGCTGGATGGTTGTTTGTGCATATGGATGTGGTGCTATATGTTTTCCCATCGCCTCCCACATGTGCTCAATGGGATTTAAGTCAGGGGACAGGGCAAGCCAATTCATCTGCCAGATATCCTCTCATTCCAAGAGCTGCTTCGTTTGTACTGTTTGATGGGGTTGTGCATGAATATGTCGCAACACTGTTGACCAATGTAGTTTGTTCAAAGATTTATAGGTCATTATGCCCATGCAGTGTTATGCCTCCACACTGTGAATGCATGGACCACCAAAACGATCATGTTCGATAATTTTCCTGGGTGCATTAAATATTCTCAACTCTCACCTAATGAGTGTACATCTACGAGCACTACTCAGACTTTATCTGTTCTCACCTGAAAAGAGCATGTGACCCCACTCCTCAGTGGTCCATTCTGCAATCTGTATGCCCTTGGTACCATCTCAAATGGTGCCATTGATGTGCAGGTGTCAGTGGAACATAACATACTGGTTGTCAGACAGAGAGACTATCCCTATACAGTTGTACTGTGCGGGTTGTGTGATTGTATTCATTGCAGTCTTGTTAAATGTGGTTACAATTGCACCCAAACTTCGATGTAGGTCCCTTGTTACCTGATGCATAATATAGCAGTCATCTGCTGTTGCAGTTGACTGTGGTCGAGCTCAACCTGTGCTTCAGGCAGCAATGACTGTGGTTCCGCCTGCTCCCAATGCACCTGAAACAATGGTGTGAGCAACATCAAACTCCTGGGCTACACTGGCCACACTTCGTCCTTCTTCCAGTGTCCTGATGATTCATCCCTCTGTGAAGTTATGCAAATGATGACTCTGGGCAACGTTATAATGAAGAAAACCACCACAGTACACCGTAGCTGCTCTTTAGTTGACACAGATTGTTTTTTCCGCCCCTTCAACTATGCTGATCTCATACTGGTGTGCTGTTTAAAATTCCGTGCACGACTGGGAGACCTCTGGAAACATGCTCCCACACTTTTATTCATTTCCACTGAGTAGTTAATAAGTTATCTCATCTATAATTTTTGCAGAGAAGTTTATTTTGCAAATGGTGGTGGCCGAAGATCGAAAATGTACTGCTGTTAGCCCACAGTCACTATGATAAAGCATGTGAATGACTGAGGAATGACTACTGTATGGGGTGATGGATATCCTGTCGGTGTGATTGTAAAGTGGCATATAGGTTGATCTATAGTGTTAGCTCGATGGTGGGGCACTGTGCACTAATGTGTGCACCATTGATTGTAGGATGCCTACTGTAGACTGGACTTCAGGTTCGCTTATTATTCCATACTCTTCTGTTGTACACCAACTATATACATGTATGCTTCAGACTGCAAAGAGCAGGTGTTGAGTGACAAAATGTAATGCTTTTGGACAAGTCTTTAAGTCCTATTTGTGTTGTACATGCCGTGGTCATTGCAATCTAGTAATGTATATTTTTGAATGGCGTACCTGAGAAAAGCCAAGTGTGTATACGACATGCAGTCTCCATTTCTACATACTGATGACAGTTTGAAGAATAGCTTCTATATCGAGAATGGAGGTTCTGCCCTCCCATCTGGTAACGTCGTATACACAGTTCAATAGGAAAACATCTTCTTGACAAGAGGTGTACAGGCCTCATTTGAAGAACAATTGTTACCAGTGTTTTCATTACCTGCATGTCTCCTGATGCATCATATAACATGTAAGGGATGTCTGTAGTCAGTAACCTCTTTGTCACGGTCCACCGTTAATGCCTTGTGGGCTTGTAAATAAATTGTACTGAGAGAGACCCACTAAGAAACATATTCAAGCTTTGATACCATATTGCTGCTTTTGAAGATTCTAAATGAAGTATTCTGTGTACGGTGTGAAATCCTCATATACTATGATATATACAACGTGACTTTTTGATGCATGTGGAAATGTTTCATGCAGATAAATGCAGAAAATTTGCAGACGAAAATTCCTCTTCCTTTTTACCACGTTTTATTAGGTAGCTTTCTCGACTCTCTCTATGATACATATTTTGCAATTTATTTTAAATTAACTCCCCGATGAGCCAGAGACTTGAAATTTTAAACATAGTTCAGAATTGGTTGACAATGCAATATGAACTTGCTTTATGTCGGTATTTTCGATAGGGGTGGGGGTGAAGGTGAGAACGGTTGGTAACACCGAATATCTCGGCTGCCCTGCAGGACCAGCTTGTTGTGCACGCACTATCAGAATATGTTCCAGGTGGTATGTGAGCGGATGGGTATGACTGAGGGGGGAAGAGGAGATGTATATTGCTCTCTTGTCTGTCTGTTTTGCACAAATTTTGCGATTGGTTTTAAGCTAACTTCGCAATGAGCTAGAGGCTTGAAACGTTACACATAGCTCAGTACTGGGTAACAATGCAATGCTGACTGCTACGAGGCCTACAGTAGCCACAAGCACAGCCTCACACCTGAAGCCGTGTGCCTGCCGGTGCTCGTAGCAGACTCTCACGACTAACGCCGAGTACCTGGTCTGGCCTGGTGGTGAGACATCCATCACTATGCATGCGGCAGTCAATGTGTTAACTCGCTTTCTTGTCTGGTATGTGGCGGAAGGTACTTTGTTTACCCTGTTGTTTCTGGATGTGCTAGATACTTGAAGCTTTCAACATAGTTCAGAACTGGATGATAAATGCAGTATCAACTCACTTCTTGTCGGTGTGTGGCAGACGGTACTTTGCGTACCGCTGCTGTTTCCCCCTTTCCCTATTCCAGTTGTGAATGGTTCGCAGGAAGAAAGATTGCTGGTAAGCCTCCTTGTGAGCTCAGATATCTCTAACACTGTCTTTTTGCGAGATACACTACACCTGTAGTATACCACATGTCTCTGTTATAATCTCATCAAAATATTTGAAATTTCATACATGCTAGACTAAAAAGCAGAAAAAATTTAATTAAAAATGAATTTTTAATATACCGCAATTTTAAATCGGACCAGAAAGTATCAAGTAATTTCTCCTAGACGCAAACAGATTCCTAACCCCATACAGACAGTCCTGAAAGTTCCTGTTCGTGAATTTTTAATGGCTATGAAAATATTTGTAAGGTTTAAAACGAAAGACGTGGACTGCAAGTAGTACATACTTACTGACTGATGTATGGATAGTTCATCTTCTTACTGTTAATTGCTGCATGTGTCCCACATTTATCGTTTTAAATCTTACAAGTATTTTCATAGCTTTTAAAATTCACAATTACAAATTTTCCAGACTATCTGTATGGGATTAGGAATCTGTAGGGGGTTAGGAGAAATTGTTTTATCCTTTTTAGTCCAAATTAAAATCGTGGATATTAAAAACTCATTTTTATTTAAGAAAGTATTTATTTTGTAGCCACGTGTTTAGTCAGTATCTAATGTCAAAGTTTTTTTTTATGGGAAATATTTTCAGAAACCATCTGTCGCCAGGACTTGCCGTCGCACGCGGATGTTGGAAAAAGTAGCAATGCAGGAGAGTGGTGTGGTGGGAATGTGCAGCAAACAACTTGTCACATTTACTCGATGACGTTCCTCAAGTATTCTACCGGCCAGGTGTTTCCAAAGTTGTTATCCTCTTTCCCTTGGTTGACTACTGAAACTTTTTCTGCATTTTGTGATCAAAATGCTTCGTTTAGACGAAGTAGTTTCACAAAATCTTTGCATATGGATTACTTTTATGTTCTTCTGACTAGTCGTTTTTGAGTTAAAGAAAAGTAGCGATATCTTCATAAATATTTGTTTACGTGAAAAATGGTACATGACTTTTCGATCCCTTTCAGGATTACCTTTACATCATTTGATTTTCCATAGACATCGAAAAGTCACCCTGTTTGAATTGGTTGGGACAAAGGTGAGGAATGAAACGTGCTGTTGTCTTTTCAGAGGAGACATTTCAGTAGTGTCTTAAGTGATGTAGGGTAACCAAGGCAAACTGTAGTCTTTGTCATTGGACTAGAACTGGGATTTCTCTCCTCGGTGTCTCAATCGCTGCACCACCAATACAGGGTGAGTCAAAAAGGACCCTACAACTTTGGAAATATATAGAAATTTCTATCTCATTCCAAAGTTGTAAAAATCCTTTTTGACTCACCCTGTATCCCATTGGCTCTGCAAAGCTCCATTCTCTCGTCGTCATAAAACACAAACATAACATAACACTGTACGCACAGCCATTACAGTCACATACACGCAACATGTGTACTTAAGACCTAACTCTCGTACACCGCGTGGAAAGGGGCCATTGTGTACCAAGGAAGAAAATCGTTTTCGATTAGGCGGCTGAAGAACCGCCTGATGATTCTCAGCCGACCACGCCGCACGACTCTCGTTCATGAAGCTCGTGTGCAGTTCTCATGTAAGTGGAAACTGTAAGGACAGTTGATTTTTCGAGTCACTAACTTACCTCTTTCATCAGTTAATGCCGTAGCGAAACCCAGTCTCCTTGTAAAATAAAGAATGGAATTGAAGGGGAAAAAACTGTAGAAGAGGACATTGCCGTGTCTATTTTTGAGATGGATGATGAACTGAGGCATCTTGAATATCATATTTCTACAGAATCTGGGTCCTGGCGTTTTTACATTCATCTTTCTCTGTACGTCGCTGTTGTGGCTTCCTAAATGACAGTGGATATTACGATAACATTGTTTTTTCGTGGATATTACGACGACCCAATGCTGTCATCTTGGATTGTATCTACGTCTAACGCTATTTAACTTTTCTATGAGCAACATATTGCCTTTCAGAACAAATCTACCGTAAGTAGACCAGAATATTTATTGATGTCTTCTTTAAGGGCTGAATTGATTTCAGAAAAGTGTTATTCTCATTTTTTTACATATTTATGTATTTTATTAAGCGATATGATAGCCTGAGGGCATCACTACTAATTACCTTCACATACACCTGAGACTTACTAGCACGCTATTTTCTTCCATGTATCAGATTCTCACAACATAACTTCTGTTTGCTTCTTCTGTTAATGATTCACAACCGAAAATGAGACAGAACGAGGTGATTCTTCAGTTGTGTGAAAAGAAATTAGCTTCGATGCGAAGACGTAGAGCAGTGAAATGTACCACCAGAAATGGCTCCTCCCCATTCCACAATAACAGTTAATAATAGTGTGTCTGGCAAAGGAGGTGTAGAAAAAACAGCTACTAAATTGCAAACATTTCAACAACTTTATTAACTGAAAAAATTATCGTGTACTTACATATATGCACAGGGCAAGCACTTCAAATACTGATACAGTTTTTACTAACTAAAAAGAATGGAATAACTTGAGTGTATCTTACGTTTTAACAATTAATGATATGGTGCCGCGAACAAGTAACAAGTAAAACGTAAGATAACCAAGTTACGTATTCTTCGCAACGGCGCGTCTGCAGGAACCCAAAAAGTGAAAAATTATGTATGTTATTAACAGAATTAGTACATGACATGAACAAATTTCGTGTACATCTGGAAACTGGATGACCGTTGCGTGATCTTCAAGTGTGCTTCACGGTAACTTTTCATATTTAGGACGTTGGTGCATCACATTTAGCTATAAAATCAATCATTAACAACAAACAGAAAATAACACGTAGTATTTATGATATGTACAACCGTGAATATTGTCTTATGCACGTACCATTCTAGCTTTGTTTACATTAATGAGAGTTTAATTTCTCTTCCATTACTGGTACTAAATGAACGGTGTTAACATATTTAAATTCACATAAATACTAAAGCTCAATAAATACAGTTAAAAATATGGTACTGGTGTCATAAGTCGCGGATTTTCGCACCAGCCTTTTATGTACAGTGCTCCAGAGTCATTAAAATGGTACAGTAGTAGTGTTTCGAATGCGCAGTGTCTTACGCTCTCGAGATGTGGTCACCGAGAAATAGTCACAAGCTGTTCTGAAAAGCTGGTGCGATGTTTTTGTCACGACATGAAACTTTGTTTCGTAGTTGACAATGAAGAACGTGTGCTGTATGCAACTCGGGGGACGTGAGTATCTGGCGCTGACAGTGGGAGGCTCTGGGAGTGGGGGAAACAGAAGCCTGCGCCGGGTGGGCGCCGCTGCTGTCTGCGCCAAATGACACGTCTGGGTCAGACGTCGAGACAGGAAGGAAGGATCGTGTTCTGCAAACGAGTGAGAGAGGGTGGTGGGAGCGGTGATGGCAGGTGAATCTTTGGACGTCGGTCACAGCCGGCGGCAAGCGGCGGGCCTAGCGGGAGTGTGAGAGGGGGGTGGGGGAGGGAGGCGATGCGGGGATGAAGGGTCGGGCGAGGGACGACGTTCATGTCGAGAGGGTGAATCGCGGAATATTTTTTCGCTCAGATTCCAGTGACGGGAAACCTCCACAAAGCGGGTGCTTTCTGGTCGCTGGAAAACAGGAACTTGTATGTCGCATCCTCTCAGAGAATGAATGGGGGCGAGGGAACAACTCGTTTTCGGTAAGGTGCCTAAAAAAATTCACATCACCTGGATAGATATCCGAGTATCAGGC
Source organism: Schistocerca piceifrons (assembly GCF_021461385.2). Taxonomy (NCBI): domain Eukaryota; kingdom Metazoa; phylum Arthropoda; class Insecta; order Orthoptera; family Acrididae; genus Schistocerca; species Schistocerca piceifrons. The sequence continues at coordinate 957,227,953 of NC_060140.1, read as the reverse complement.
AAGAGGAAGGGTTGAAGGCAGTTTCACTATCAAAACATTAATTAGATCCCCACCAGTTCGAAAAAAGTGCCTCAATCGGGACGAAGGATGTGTGGTCTATTGGGTTTCTCTTCAGTTGTGGAACTGATTGTGGACAGAGCACCGACTTTCCCTCAAAAAGCACTTTGTAAAGATGTTTCTCTGTGCTGTAATGGTCGGTTGGAACCAAATGGAGACACTTCCAAAGTGGAACGCACTACTACGTCAGTAGATGCAGTGAGCTATGTTTCGCTGGGCATTTTGATAAATGCTGACCAAGCGGCCACTTCGGTTTACAGCTTTTAGTATAACAAAGTTTGTGCCTCTCAATTACAGTAGTATCATTTTACTTCAGACTAAAGTGAAGTCTAATGATAAGGTCATTAGCGAAAATGTCCACGTTATTACGGTAGACTACAGTGAGCATCATATGACATGGCGCTATCGTACCTATGCCCGATTCGCTGTATAGCTAGCTGAAAGGACGATGTCTGAGAAGTACAAGCTGGACGTCTCCTTAGGTTCATCTTCCGCTGGATTCTGTCACTGCTAGATTCACAATGGAAGCACATTTGCTGGTGGGGGTGTCTTAGGAGCTTTCTGTCAGGCCGTATTTGTTACTTTTTATAACTGTTCTTTTTCCGAGAAATCCAGTGTGGAGGAACTTTTTTGGACGCCTTACAGCGATGCAGGATTAGGCAAGGAGCGAGCTCGCTGTGGCGACCGCCTTTGCGCGCTGTTGATGGCCGGAGGCGAGGCGAGGCGAGGCGTGGGCTGCTCAGTGCAGCTCGATGGGCGGCAGGAAGTCGCCGCAGCGCGGGAACCCGGCGGGCACCGGCGGCAGGTCGGCGTGCGTGCCCACGTGCACGATCAGGTTCATGCCGATGACGATGTGGAACAGGAAGTGGCAGTGGAACAGCCAGTAGCCTGCAACACACCGAGCGCCACGCCTCTGTCAGCAACAGTGCACGTTCAGTGAGGTGGGTCACCCCACGGTTTCCTAACCACCATTAGTGCCCCCAGGAACGAGTGCCTTGCTTTACAGTTAGTGATCTAACTACCAGTCAACCTTAGTCGCCAAAACCCAATAACTCTGCCGTAGCTGCTGTGAGTCATCCGTCCCACGGACTCTGCTCCGTTCGTCCACCTACAATCTATCCTCATAATTTAAGTCTATAGGCTTTCATGGCCGTTGTCGCTGAAGTTAAAATCTTCCGGGTTGTTAGGCCACGTCATATTTCTTCAATGGACACCACAAGATCCTGAAGAAGATCCCAGCAGAGGCGTCGAAACGTCGATCATTTGAAGAAATATGATGCTACCTAACAACACAGAAGATTTTAACTTCACTATCTACACAATCTTTTAACAAAACAGTAACTGTGTTGTGGTGTGCGTACTGCAAGACCTTCGGTACACACACCATCAGATTATTTGACTTGTCGCTCTAAAGAATTAGGCGAGCGTCAGCAATATGTCTCGTGGTCTTATCGTGGCATGTTTATCTTCTGCCGTTAGGTCAGACGATAGAAATGCCACTTGCACGCTTAGAGTAGCAGATTGATGGTGACCAACTTTAAACAGAACTTGATTAGTTTTCACACACATTTATTAAAATAATAAAAATCATATATATTACGTAACTTGATTCTGGATGCTGTTTACAAATGACAATCTGAATTTCCTTTGGTCTTGGTACGTTAATCTTATTTTCACATATCTCTGATACTTGACAAAGTGTCTATACATTTTTCTTCATGGCTATGTACAGGAATATGATAATCTTATTAGGCGCAGACTGAAACTTGACTATAGACTAATGCAGACTGATGCACACTGACTAATCGGAGTTCTGTACACTCGTTATAATACCTCGAGCGTTCATGTATCATTGCGCGAGTGTGATCTGCGAGGAGAAAAGGTTCTACGTTAGCAGCAATCTCATTGGCTGCGTTACATATTAATATGCGGATCGGTGGAAGCACAATTTGGTCCGTCTCTAAGGCAGCGCCATCTCGTAGTGCGGAGACGGACGAGCGCTGCACCTGCGCTGTTGTGCTTAGCAGGGCGCGCTCTAGTGGGAAAGTCGTGTACGCGCTGATTACGCGGAACTATGTACACAACATGTCTACTTCTAGCTTGACCAGCATGTACATTATGTGATTAAAAGTATCCGGACACCCCCAAAAACATACGTTTTTCACATTAGGTGCATTGTGCTGTCACCTATTGCCAGGTGCTCCATATCAGCGACCTCAGTAGTCATTAGACATCGTGAGAGAGCAGAATGGGGCGCTCCACGGAACCCACTGACTTCAAAAGTGGTTCAGGTGATTGGTTGTCACTTGTGTCATACGTCTGTACGCGAGATTTCCACACTACTAAACATCCCTAGGTCCACTGCTTCCGACGTGATAGTGAAGTGGAAACGTGAAGGGACACGTACAGCACAAAAGCGTACAGGCCAACCCCGTCTGTTGACTGACAGAGACCGCGGACAGTTGAAAATGGTCGTAATGTGTAATACGCAGATATCTATCCAGACCATCGCACAGGAATTCCAAACTGCATCAGGATCCACTGCAAGTACTATGACAGTTAGGCGGGAGGTGAGAAAACTTGGATTTCATGATCAAGTGGCTTCTCATAACCCACACATCACGCCGGTAAATGCCAAACGACGCCTCGCTTAGTGTAAGGAGCGTAAACATCGGACGATTGAACAGTGGAAAAATGTTGTGTGGAGTGACGAATGACGACACACAATGTGGCGATCTGATGGCTGGGTGTGGATATGGCGAATGCCCAGTGAACGTCATCTGCCAGTGTGTGTACTGCCAACAGTAAAATTCGGAGGCGGTGGTGTTATGGTGTGGTCATGTTTTTCATGGAAGGGTCTTGCACCCCTTGTTGTTTTGCGTGGCACTATCACAGCACAGGCCTACATTGATGTTTTGAGCACCTCCTTGCTCCCCACTGTTGAAGAGCAGTTCGGGGATGGCGACTGCATCTTTCAACACAATCGGGCACCTGTTCATAATGCACGGCCTGTGGTGTAGTGGTTACACGACAATAACATTACTGTAATGGAGTGGCCTACACAAAATCCTGATCTGAATCCTACAGAACACTTTTGGGATGTTTTGAAACACCGACTTTGTGCCAGGCCTCACCGGCCGACATCGATACCTCTCCTCAGTGCAGCATTCCATGAAGAAAGGGCTCCCACTCCACATGTAATCTTGCAGCACCTGACTGATCGTATGCCTGCGAGACTGAGAGCTGTCATCAAGTTGAAGGGTGGGCCAACACCATATTGAATTCCAACATTACCTATGGAGGGCGCCATGAACTTGTAAGTCATTTTCAGCCAGGTGTCCGGATGCTTTTGATCACATAGTGTATGTTCTGATATCTTTCCATAAAAAAATAAACTATATTCCTGCTGGCCTCATTTCTGTATTATGACACTTATTCACTAAAATAGCCAACTATAGTATGGTAAAAGTACCAGAAGTTAATCGGCAAAGGGGCAAGCTGGCCTTAGAACTACACTCCTGGAAATTGAAATAAGAACACCGTGAATTCATTGTCCCAGGAAGGGGAAACTTTATTGACACATTCCTGGGGTCAGATACATCACATGATCACACTGACAGAACCACAGGCACACAGACACAGGCAACAGAGCATGCACAATGTCAGCACTAGTACAGTGTATATCCACCTTTTGCAGCAATGCAGGCTGCTATTCTCCCATGGAGACGATCGTAGAGATGCTAGATGTAGTCCTGTGGAACGGCTTGCCATGCCATTTCCACCTGGCGCCTCAGTTGGACCAGCGTTCGTGCTGGACGTGCAGACCGCGTGAGACGACGCTTCATCCAGTCCCAAACATGCTCAATGGGGGACAGATCCGGAGATCTTGCTGGCCAGGGTAGTTGACTTACACCTTCCTAGAGCACGTTGGGTGGCACGGGATACATGCGGACGTGCATTGTCCTGTTGGAACAGCAAGTTCCCTTGCCGGTCTAGGAATGGTAGAACGATGGGTTCGATGACGGTTTGGATGTACCGTGCACTATTCAGTGTCCCCTCGACGATCACCAGTGGTGTACGGCCAGTGTAGGAGATCGCTCCCCACACCGTGATGCCGGGTGTTGGCCCTGTGTGCCTCGGTCGTATGCAGTCCTGATTGTGGCGCTCACCTACACGGCGCCAAACACGCATACGACCATCATTGGCACCAAGGCAGAAGCGACTCTCATCGCTGAAGACGACACGTCTCCATTCGTCCCTCCATTCACGCCTGTCGCGACACCACTGGAGGCGGGCTGCACGATGTTGGGGCGTGAGCGGAAGACGGCCTAACGGTGTGCGGGACCGTAGCCCAGCTTCATGGAGACGGTTGCGAATGGTCCTCGCCGGTACCCCAGGAGCAACAGTGTCCCTAATTTGATGGGAAGTGGCGGTGCGGTCCCCTACGGCACTGCGTAGGATCCTACGGTCTTGGCGTGCATCCGTGCGTCGCTGCGGTCCGGTCCCAGGTCGACGGGCACGTGCACCTTCCGCCGACCACTGGCGACAACATCGATGTACTGTGGAGACCTCACGCCCCACGTGTTGAGCAATTCGGCGGTACGTCCACCCGGCCTCCCGCATGCCCACTATACGCCCTCGCTCAAAGTCCGTCAACTGCACATACGGTTCACGTCCACGCTGTCGCGGCATGCTACCAGTGTTAAAGACTGCGATGGAGCTCCGTATACCACGGCAAACTGGCTGACACTGACGGCGGCGGTGCACAAATGCTGCGCAGCTAGCGCCATTCGACGGCCAACACCGCGGTTCCTGGTGTGTCCGCTGTGCCGTGCGTGTGATCATTGCTTGTACAGCCCTCTCGCAGTGTCTGGAGCAAGTATGGTGGGTCTGACACACCGGTGTCAATGTGTTCTTTTTTCCATTTCCAGGAGTGTAGTTATAGAACAATAAATCAGTTTCAAGTGGTGAATGAAAGTTTAAGACAGAGCAGCGAGTTTGGAATGCTGCCTTCTCTAGGATTATTATATTTTAAGAAAGTTTTTTATTCAGTTTCAACAAATCTGGACAGTAGACCTTGAGAAATAAGGCATTGGTTCAACCTATATTATTGTACTGACAAATGTACGTCATTGCGGTAGTGCGAAATTCAGAATTTAAAGAACAATCAGGTGGAGAGGTTTCTTATCAATTTATTCTCAGCAAACTTAGAGGAACTGTTGAGATCGTTCAACTGAAAACAAAAAACGAAGGAGCAGTACATACATGCTACTGGAACCTTCATCACCGATTTCACAAGTGGTACTTTTTATGTTTTATGTTTTGATACGTGCCACTTGTTTGTAATAGTAAGATTGTTTGTTTGAGGTGGAGCGGAAATCAAGTTACCTTTGAATGGCACTGAACTTTTATCCATTTTAGTACACATACGCAAAAAGAAGATTTCTTATGCCACTTCGCCATCATGAAGATCCAGAGCGACGTACGTAGCCGACGGCACTGTACTGTTCTGCATTTGGTGCAGATAGACTTCAGCAATGACTGGCAGAACTTAACAAGCTTTAAATTATGCCAGAAACTCGATTACAATAAAACTAAAACAGCGCAAAATCACTACATCGAAAGGAAACTAGTACAAATCTGCGCTAAAACCATAGAACTAGTCGATAATATAAGACACGGTGGATGGGGAAGAAAATAAATACACAGAGGGTCAGAGCTGACCTGGAGTTCTTTGGTATACTAAATAGGCTTTTCAAAACTAAGCTTGTGATGTGCCTGGAAGGCAACGTTAATAGTCAGTGTGTATTACTATTTCTGACTTACGGCAGCGACAGTTCAGGACTCTTAATGGGCAAACTATTCAGTAACTGAAGGTTTGTCAGCGAATGATGGAGTGGTACATGCTAAGAATTACTGTTAGTTACGTGGTAGGTGGTGGTAAGTTCCTATGGGACCAAACTGCTGATGTCATCGGTCCCTAGGCTTACACACTACTTAATCTAACTGAAACTAACTCACGCTAAGGACAACGCACACACCCATGCCCGAGGGAGGACTCGAACCTTCGACGGGGGAGCCGCGCGAACCGTGGCAAGGTGCCTGAGACCGCACGGCTACCCCGCGCGGCTGAGATACATGATAGCAAACAAATGAACCAGGGGACAGAGTGAAGCGCAAGAAGGTATTATGACTGTGATAAAATTGAAATTGAGGTCGGTGGGGATGTAAGGAGGTGTTACTGACGGGCGGACTAGGAAAGTTCTTCGCTGGATTCCAAGTGAGAATAAAAGAACGAAAACCATGACCTAATGGAAGGTGGGCAGACGACGTTAGAAAACGTGGAGAAGCAATTCAAATGCTGGGTAAAATGTAGAAGAGGTCTTTATCCAACAACTAACGGTGATCTACACCTTTTTCCAGGTTTAGCAAAGTCCACCCTTTCCATATCACTTTTCCTTCCTTCCTACTCCCATCCTTCCAACAGCTGGGTGTGAGATCCTATTACCACCCACCCCATCCTGTTACTTTTCCAAACATGCTCTAACATAAAATTCACATGAGCATTCGCCTTCTGGGCGTGTCATACATAATGCACGCAGCACCATCAGAATCTACAAAAGTGTCAATCTTTTTCTATCCTTACTCTTCACAACTACGGTGCAGGCCCTTCTCATAAAAATGATCTAGTGTCGTCTCCTACAAAAAAAGGGCAACGTAAATCAACAATTTTTCTTACTTAGACGTCAGCGAAGTCAGCTTTCACTCCAAGAAAGTGTCATATGTGTCTTAATTCTTAAAGCTCTGGTAGTTCATTCAGTATCTATTGTTTTTGCATGTTTTAAATCCTTTCAGTAAAGAACAAATTAAATGTTATTACAGAATCGCTGGCAGCATAATTTTTATTGGTGTGGTACTATAAGAATGAAACATAAACAAATAATATGAAGATAAATAATCAAGAATAGCTTCATTTATATTACAGGTACATAAATCATTTACAGGTAGCTTTCTAACATGTTTCACCACTTGACTTGCTCCTTATTTCTAAGGCATTTTCAAGAAAGTGTAGTTTTAATCTAGACCGGCTGCGCGTAGTTAGAAATAACCTGTAGTTAAAATATCGAAGAATACAAGTATTGACATCACCGGGAATCGAAGAAACTAACTTCGCATCTATCGCCACTGCCATTTAGTGACCTCGCCCAGATGCTGTTACCTACCAATCTGTAATCTTCCTGTCAAAGTAAACACGAATATCAGTTTAACATACCTCTCACGTTATTCAGATTTATGCCGGTAAGCCTTAATGAGTACCCTCACAGCTTATCTCGCAACCTGCTGAATACAGAGCGCAGGGAGAGTAAGAAAGTTCTCACGGTCTGCACTGTATGATCCCGTGGGTATCGCCGACACGGAAGTATCGGTAAACCAGTTATCGATCTGATCTGCACCTCAACTGGGCTCTCGCTGCCATTTCGTTCACTAAGACACGATTTTCAGTTATATTGTTTACTTAACTTTGTAGCGATGCTTCACGCCTTCCACATGGTTTGCAATGTTTTGAAATGCAGCTTGCTGACTCCCTTTCTAAATACACTCACAAAACTTCCACCACCTCTCGCGTCTCAGTAATCGATCTCTGACAAACGCCGTTCCAGAAATATGGTACAAAGTGTGTAGTATATTTGCACCAAACGTGTAAATCGCAGTGGCATCGCTTGAATGTACGATGCACAAGTGAATACTTGGGTGTATTACACGTTTGGATCAGACAGTCCTTGAAAAGTGGATAGGCAGAGGAGGTCGTGCTTCGTAGCCAGCACATTCGCTTGATCCCACTCCAGTTTATTCATTCTGTTGAGACGGAAGAGGATCTCCTGCCAAGAATTCTCTCTTTCTGCGACATTGTTCGGACGTCACTGGGAATGTTAGAATGGGTACAACACAACTTTGTGTGACGATGCCATGCCTGCATTGACACTGGGAGACGCCATTTTGAACAACTGTGTTGTAAATTTAGCAGCTTGTGAAACTTGTGCATGTAAATGGGATTCATTATTATATTACTGTACCATAGACTTGGGACTTTCTGTTTTTCTGACTTCACATTGCGTGCGCCATCAACGGGTGAAATTGTCTGAGGGTACTGAACAGTATTCAGCAGGAATCCCGTATGTAGTGGTCAGGATTCCGATGTTGGGGCCCTTAGTTTGAACGGTGCGCAAGTCTAAGACGGAACTTTTGACTTGGTCGTTTGCTGACTACGATACCTCAAATGGTTGCATTTACCCTTCTCCAACATTCCTGAAGGTTTGTACACATCACGGAAATACCACGTAAATCCATAATGCACAACCCACCTTACGCTATGCGCTAAAGAGTAGCCTACTTTTAGGTACACTATCATTACCTATTGAAATTTCAATGGGATCTGACGAATTTATGCGGCCGCATTCCCGCGAATTATTTGTTGTCGTTACTGTTGTGACCTTCAGCCTGAAGACTGATAGAGGCGGCTCTCCACGCTGATCTATGCTGAGCAAACGTTTTGATTTGTGCGTAACCACTACAACCTACATCCATTTGAAACCACTTACTGCAGTCAAACCGTAGTCTTCCTCTACAGTTTCTACCTTCCACACATCCCTCCATTCCCAAATTTACTATCCCGTTGTAGGGAAGCAGCCTACTCACGCTGTATAAAATTCATATCAGCCTTCCCATTGTGTGCCAGCCAGTCCGCTGTAACTAGCTCTGACGTCATGAATGTTGCGCAATACTTTAAAAATCAAGTAAATAACCTGAAACGGTTCTAGCATGTCTGGAGTAATACTAAATTAATATGTGTTGAATATCAGTTCGATAACTTTAACCATTTTCGAAATTTGGACGTTTTTCTGTAAAAATCATTGGCGCAACAGAAAAGAGCTAGAGACTTAAAAAAATTTATATTTAGATTCCTTTTTCATAATAATTTAATAGAAACAGTACTTTGGACCTCACAAATTAAGATTTTAGTGGAAATTCATAATTTTCTGGTTTTTGTCTTAAAAATTAAGGAAGCAAGATAGATTAAGTAGGCTAATAAATAAGGCTAAGATGTTGATATTTAAGTAGAATGTAGATCCGCTATAATCATAAAGATGTGAGAAGTTTCAATTGAATAACTATATTAACTATAGCGATAGTGTATCTCCAAAGGGCAAGTTCAGAGCTTGTCTACTGCGTGTAGTGTAATTAAATTAATTCTCTCGGCCAAAATATTTTACTTAGCCACGTCAGATTTTTATTATGATTACTTACCTGTGTGCTGATTGCACATTTAAATTGAGAGCTTCATCGGCCATCAGCAAAGGAAGCGATGATTTATTCAATAACTTAAAGTGGTGCATTACTAGCCCAGCGGCTAGTCGGGAGAGCCGATTTGATCAGGCGTTCCCTTAGCCGTCCGCACCGCGGCTTTATATATAAGAACGCTGCGCGAGGAAAAAAGGCCCCAGTTCTCTCCAGACGCAGATTAGCACACCATCTGTGCCGGGAGTCGCGTCGCGTCGGTATCATTGCTATAAACAGCCTCGGATGCCGTATTAAGTTACTCGGGATACGTGTAACCATGAAATTATTTTCGGGTGAAGTGTTAATTCTGGGATGACTTTAATGATCTATCTTCAGTTTGCGTATGTCGTATTTTCACGTGCCGTCGCGGGACAGACATTCTACCATTATTTAGCGTGGCGTTTGATGAACATTATCATCAAATTATGGCGAGCATTCATTTAAACCTTTAATTTGGACAGTTATAGTTGCATCAGCGCATTAGACTCTGAACTGCTCTGTTAGTCACATTGTGTGGATTTTTTTTTTCTTTTTTTCTTCATCTGTGACTTTCAGAATATAACGAAGTTTTTTTTTTCACGATCGTTTTTGATTATGAATCCCAGACAATCTCCTAATTCCTCAGAGCTATAAGCTGTAGCTATAAGTGTATTTCTCAGATGAAGTGGGCACTAGGAATTCTAATTACAGGCTTCATGTTTTGCTAATCACTTTCTGGTTGCCAAAATTGTAGTTAGAGAGCCAGTGTTGAGAACGGCAAAACAACAGCATAAATAATAGGAATATTTATATAAACCAATTAATTCCACCCGCCGCCCCATATATGGTTAATCGGCCGGGAAATGCATTCCATTCTACATTACAATTCTACATCATTTATAAAACAAAATAATTCCTCCCCGCTGCCCCACACCGTGATGCCTCGGGACGGGTCGTATCAACGTATCCCTTAAGTCAAGTTGTGCTATAAATTTCTTTTCTTTTTAATTCTTCAGAATTCTTTGGTAGCACTGTATTTCAAAAGCATCTGTATCGTTATTATCCGAACTGTTTATCATCCACGTTTCAGTTCTGTACAAGGCTAGACACTGTAGATATACACCTTCAGAAAAAATTTCCTAACACATTAGTTTATATTCGATGTTGACAAATTCATCTTTTTCAGAAACACTCTTCTTGCTGTAGCCAGTCTACATTTTATATTTTATCTGCTTCAGCAATCGTCAGTTATTTTGCTGCCCAAACAAAAACACTCTTCTACTATTTGTAGTGTAGCATTTCCTAATCTAATTTCCTCAGCGTCGCCTGATTTAATCCGACTTCATGCTATTACCATTTATATGCTCCTGTTGATGTTACTCTTATAAACTCTTGTCCTTACAATTGCTTTCCTGCACGACTCAACACTTGCCGTCTCTGACAAAATTACAATGTCTTCAGAAAACCTCAAAGTTTTAATTTCTTTTCCTTTAACCTCAGTTCCCTCTCCAATTATCGCCTTAGTTTCCTTTACTTCTTACTCAGTGTGGAGATTGAATATCGTCTCACTCCCTTCTCAACCATTCGTTCCCTATCGTACATTCGGCATTTACAACTGTAGTTTTGCTGCTGTAGACACCGAGAAATAATGCTTGTATGGTTCTTATGTTCTTTGTTTGAGTCATCGGTCTTCTGACCGGTTTCATGTGGTTCGTCACGAATGTCTCTCCTGTGCCAACATTTTCATCTCAGAATAGCACTTGCAACCTATGCCCTCAATTATTTGCTGTATTTATTCCAGTCTCTGTTTTCCTCTACACTTTTTACCCTCTACAGATCCCTCTAGTACCAAGGAAGTTATTCCTTGATGCCTTAACTGATGTCCTAACATCCTGCTCCTCCTCCTTGTCAGTGTTTTCCGTATGTTCGTTTCCTTGCCGATTCAGTGGACAATCTCCTTATTCTTTACCATATCAGTCCACCTAATTATCAACATTCTTCTGTTCCGATTTTCCCACAGTCCACCTCTCACTATCGTACAATGCTGTGCTCCAAACGTATATTCTCAGAAATTTCTTCGTCAAATTACACCTTCGTTTGCTACTAGCAGATTTCTTTTGGTGAGGAATGCCTTTTTCGCTAGCGCTAGTCTGGTTCGTCCTTGTTGCTCTGGCCGTCATGAGCTATTTTGCTGCTTACGTAGCATAGTTCCTTAACGTCATCTACATTGTGATCACCAATTCTGATATTAAGTTTCTAATTTCTGCAACTTCTTATAACTTTGGTCTTTGTTCGATTTATTCTCTAAAGCTTAAGGTTTGTATATCCTTGTATGTTTTGTAAATGCTCCCGGATGAGCAGCGGCAGTGTACCGCTCCAAGCCCACGATCGACCTGACTGGCGAAGGAGTGACATAACATTTGGAGGCGACACCTTATATTGATACTTTCGCTGAGTGTACCGCAGAATATGAAAAAAAAGTCAAAGAAAAGCAGGTGAAAGAAAAAACAGAACATAGGCGACAAAAGCAGACTGGCGTCTGGCTCACTCACCGGGGTTGTCGGCGCGGAACCTGAAGACGACGTATCCGTTGTTGGGCACTGCGATGGTGTCCTTAGCGGGTGGGTGGTTGAACTGACGGTGCAGCAGACCGCGCCTGTCCAAGTCTAGCGCGTGCTTCAGGTTGATCTTCTTGACGTTGCGGTCCGGCGAGCGGCCCATACCGATCACGTTGAAGGCGTACCCGTGCAGGTGGAACGGGTGGCTGAGGTTGGGCTGCTGGACTGTAACAGAGGCAGGGAGGCGCCGGCTGTGGCCTTCAGTCTCGCCCACACACCTTGCAAACACTGTGTCCTCTGCGCCATACACTAGACTGACATTTACATCCTAACTGACCGATGGCCATTTACAGACTATGAACGAATCATTATGGATAACTTCTGGACAGTTCATCTCTTGTGTGATGGTTTGAGAATATTGCAATAGAAGTTCTGAGAACATTGCAATACAAGTTAGAAAAACATAAGTGCAGCATTAATTCTCTTACCTTTTTTTTTAACTCAGCAGTCTTCGATGTACTCCCAAACTTTATTTTACATTGTGGTACTATATGTCTACATAACAAGATTATTCAGCTGCCCCTATTTAGAGGTTTTATGCAACCCGCAGTGCCTTCGAAAACCAGGTGCGAGATTTTCATATTCTCTTGCTCACTGCGCACGAGGTATTTGTCCTGCAGAAAAAATGATCAGGACCTTTCTGTAGCAAATTTAATGTAGTTAAATTTTGTACTGGGATACGTTTTCACTGGAGGCCACGGTTTTCGACTCATTAAAGAAAAACGTGTTTGAGGGTCACTTTTGTGCGTTTTTCTTGAGTAATTCGAAAACTATGGCCTCTAGAGAAAATGTATCACAGAACAAAATTTAACGACATTAAACTCCTGTTCACTTTTTTCTGTAGGGCTTTGGCGTATAGCGACTGAGACAATATGAAGATCTTGTGTGTGTTATTTGAAGGTGTTGCAGGTTGCATAAAACCCATAGGAAGGGGTTGCTGAAACACCCTGTATGTAGCATGAAATATCGCCATTTCAAAAACTTCCCTTGAAATTTCAGGCCATGGTGCAGCTCAGAGTAGATATATTTTTTGTTACCCCTTCCTCCCTAATACGCTTTATTCCTCTTATGAACCTGTTCTAGAAATACACAGTGGAATCGCTTGTTTTGTTTTAGTTTTGGCAATATTTTACCGCTATACCAACTTTTTATTCATAATTATTATTGTGATTCAACTCTTTTGTCTCGCTTGCGTATTTTTGAACATCATTCTGTGTTATGCAGGGCGCAGATTAATTTAATAGTTGCGCTGCTGACTTTCAGCTCTAAGGAAAATGTTGTCAGTAAAATTTACTATTTTCCTTACGTATTTAATCTTGTGTTGCTTATTGATTCTTCTAGATAGATCTTAAACGGAAGGGATGATAAACTATTTGTTGGAGTTTATAGGCGAATTTTTTTCTGGTGGTCCAGCAGGTATCTGCAATTTCGCCTCTGCAGACGGAAGAATCCAAAACTAATATTATTCATCGTGGTTTTTCATTCGACGTTCAACGTCGGCGGAAAACGTCTTTTCGTTTCTCTTTCAAACACTTTTTTTTAAGTACAATTTTTTGTTCGACTTAGTTAGAATGTTGACACATTAGTCTAGTGCGATATTCTCTTTAACGATATGTGTTGACAACACAACACGAATAATAAGTAGCATTCCATCAGTGACAGGGTTGCGGTAATGCATTGCGGTAGCAGACACCGCGACTCGAGAGCATGCTCGTGACCGACAGTAAGCCACAGCTGTAATTTAGCCTGCTACAGTTATCGTGCTCAAGATGTTTCCGCAGATCGCCGCGCTGTCTGCTACCACCACACAGCAGTAACACAAGGGCTGCTTGGAAAGTAAGAGCCTATCGCTCGCTATATGGAAACCACGACGAATATGAAAAACGTTTAGCTATACCTACCAGCTACTTTTCTGCATAGTCGCCCATCCTACTTAGACATTTGTCGTAAAGTTTTACGAACTTTCCAACACCCCCGTCTTAGAAAGCAGCACCTGTGCTTTCTGTCAGTTGTCTACGCTAGTCTGCTTCTTGTGGTCTCTAGCAAAACGTTGTTTTCACAGGCAGCGATTCATGTGAACAGCTATGAAACTCAGGGGTAGCCAGTTAGGGGCTGTATTCTGGGTGATCAATCACTTCCCACCGAAAACGCTGCAGGAGTATCTTCTTTGTCTCTGGAGAGTGTGGCCGAGAACTGTCACGAAGAAGGAAACGCAGGGCAGTTATGTTATGTGGTCTGCATGACATCAGGCGAAAGCTCTCATCAGGCCATCATACGAGGCGCATTCGGAAAGTAATGTCCGATTAGACACGAAATGGGTACCACTGGGAAAATCCGACGGAAGTTTGCACGGATGTGTTGGGTAGTGTCTTTAGTGTGCCCGTCGATCTCTTTACGTCGGTCTTTTCAGTTCAGAGTGGAAAGTGATCACGTAGAAATGCCTGAAACAACAGTGTCTCCGCCAAGTATGTCGATCTGGCGAGAGGTTTCACCTGAAGCTATGCAGCCCACATAACATAAATGTTATGCCTTTTCTCTTCAAGACAATTTGCAGTCGCATTCTGCAGGGGCAATGAAGACGCTCCTGCAGCGTTTGCGATGGGAAGTGTTTCATCACCCACAATACAGCTCTTAATTGGCTCCCTCCGTTGTTCATCTCTGCTCACATGGATCGCTGGCTACAAAGACAACATTTTGGCACAGACAACGAAAGGCAGACCAGCGTAGACATTGGCGGAAAGCACAGGCGGCTGCTTTACGTGACGAGCGTCCTGGAAAGTTTGTACAACGCCACGGCAAATGTCTAAGTCGGAGCGACGACTACTTTGAGATGTAGCTGGAAGGTGTGGCTAACTGTTGCGAATAAAAAAAATTTTCATTTTCACTGTGGTTTTCATTTCGCAACCTTCGTAACTGGCACTCCGTCTTCAGGCCACGAGTGGCCTACCGGTACCATCCGACCGCCGTGTCATCCTCGGTGGAGGATGCGGATAGTAGGGGCGTGGGGTCAGCACACCGCTCTCCCGGTCGTTATGATGGTATGCTTGACCGAAGCCGCTACTATTCGGTCGAGTAGCTCCTCAATTGGCATCCCGAGGCTGAGTGCACCCCGAAAAAATGGCAACAGTGCATGGCGGCCTGTATGGTTACCCATCCAAGTGCCAGCCACGCCCGACAGCGCTTAACTTCGGTGATCTCACGGAACCAGTGTAACCACTGCGGCAAGGTTCGTAACTGGCAGGAAACTATATTTTGTAGGCATCTTTACATGCTCGCTGTGCGCTTAGAACTGAAAAGAGCGACGTGTGAGATCGACAGGCATACTTTAGTCACTGCCCAACACACCTATGGAAATAATCTTCATCGGGTTTTCGCTGTGGTTTCTGTCTCGCGGCCGATCGGACCTTAATTTTCGAACTGTGCGCGTACTAATCGCTGCTAGAATACTGATTATTCTTCGTGTTTTGGTGTCACTGTGTGTACATAAAGCAGTACGCTATACCAATTTGGGACAGGCCTATGGAATAAGAACCCAAAAATTACACTGTTAAAAAAACTGTAATGAGAAACAAATGCATGAAAAGCTCGATGTGCGATAGTAGTTTGCACTGCATCCATCTATACATTGCAAAGACGAAGCAGGAAGTACCTACCAGAGTAGCAGACCTGTATGAGGCAAATTTAATGATATAATTCTTTTACAGATACGACAAAACGCGATGACCATGGTGTTTTGTGCTGTTCTTGCCCTATGTGAATAGCGTGCCGCCTGGAAGCTTTACACCACATTCGATGACTTAACAGAAAGAAGCGATAGGTGAGGTTTACGTTACTCTCGACGGAAAACGAAGTAAACGTTTGGGCGACGTGTCAGTGAACTGACTGCAATAACAGCACAAAAAACCTGTATTTATCGTATTGCCAGTCTATAAAAACTGTCAGATGAAGCTGACTGTGAGTCGTTAAGAGTAAGGCCATACTTCTCAATCACTGAACTAATAACGTGTGTATCATGTATTCAATAAAGGTACTCAAGACTTCACAACAGTGATGGATATGAATTGTGAGGAGTGTCATAGCTTAGGTGATGTCCCCGCTCCCTCTTCTGATCTGACTGTATAGACACCGGTTGCTCGCCTGTTGACGTGAGCCCCGACACCCCTCGTCGCGCGCCGCCACTCACCTTCGTCGACGAGCACCACCTCGACGATGGCGTTGAGCGGGACGTCCACCTTGTGCGTGCACATGCAGTTGGCGCCGCAGTCAGCCGGCCTGTTGTCGCCGTTGCAGAACTGCTCGGGCGGGATGTCGTCGATCTGCGACAGCGGCGGCGACGGCGGGAACTGGAACGAGATCTCGTCCACCAGGCTGATCACGTGGTCGCCGTTGGGTGCCACTGCGGAAGAAATCGACTGTCAGCCTCTCTCGCAGCTTACTGCAGTCGATGGAAAGTCCGAAGCGGGGCAGTAAAACGAACATCCGTGAATTACAAACTGTACTAGACTCATCGCAAAATGGGTGAAGACTTATGAGAATCTATTGTCTGTGGGTCCCAGCTCATGTAGGATGCATTCTGGAAATATCCCCCAGGCTGTGGCTAAGCTATGTCTCCGGGATATCCTTTCTTTCAGGAGTGCTAGTTCTGCTAGGTTGGCAGAAGAGCTTCTGTGAAGTTTGAAAGACAGGAGACGAGGTACTGGCAGAAGTGAAGCTGTGAGGACGGGTCGTGACTCGTGCTTGGGTAGCTCAGATGGTAGAGCACTTGCCGGCGAAAGGCAAAGGTGCCAAGTTCGAGTCTTGGTCCGGCACACAGTTATATC
Source organism: Schistocerca piceifrons (assembly GCF_021461385.2). Classification (NCBI taxonomy): domain Eukaryota; kingdom Metazoa; phylum Arthropoda; class Insecta; order Orthoptera; family Acrididae; genus Schistocerca; species Schistocerca piceifrons. The sequence goes on along the minus strand of NC_060140.1, from coordinate 957,211,140 downwards.
TCCCAGGAAGTTTCATATCAGCGCACACTCCGCTGCAGAGTGAAAATCTCATTCTGGAAATATCCCCCAGGCTGTGGTTAAGCCATGTCTCCGAAATATCCTTTCTTTCAGGAGTGCTGGTTCTGCATGGTTCGCAGGAGAACTTATATAAAGTTTGGAAGGTAGGAGACGAGGTTCTGGCAGAAGTTAAGTTGTGAGAACGGGGCGTGAGTCGTGCTTGGGTAGCTTAGATGGTAGAGCACTTGCCTGCGAAAGCCAAAGGTCCCGAGTTCGAGTCTCGGTCCGGCACACAGTTTTAATCTGCCAAGAAGTTTCATGTAGGACTTGTTTACAATGATAAGGTAGACCAACTGGCGAAGGAGGCCGGTGTTCCATTGTAATGAACGTCAGTCTTCCGTTCTCCGATTTCAAGTTACAGATACGGAAATTGGCGGAGGAAGAATGTGCAGCGGTTGGGGCCTTACAGTCGGCTTTAAAGATCAGTACTAGGCTGCGATCCAACCAGTAATTGCAAAGCTCTCCCTGATTTCGAAAATTTCAGGCGATCTGGAACTCGGTCATTCCACTTATTTCGGGTAACTTTCAAGGATAATCCTCTGTGGTACTGTCAGAATAAAGCAGGAGACGTAAACTACTTTCTGTTTCCAGGAGTTTCTTCGAAGCACAGCACGCTTACTGTAAATCCTTGTGGAATTGGGGATGCCTGTTCCAGCAAATGCTCCTGTTTCATTGTATCACAAAGACACTCAGATATGAAATGATAATTAAATCGACACCGTAGCTGCAAACAGGCGTTGATATACATAATTGGGGACATGTTGAAAATGTGTGCCCCGACCGGAACTCGAACCTGGGATCCCCTGCTTACATGGCAGACGCTCTATCCATCTGAGCCACCGAGGGCACAGAGGATAATGCGCCTGCAGGGACTTATCCCTTGCACGCTCCCCGTGAGACTCACATTCCCAACACGTCCACACCACTACATTCGTAGTGCGCCTAATGGACATTTGCCCAACATACTCATTACTCGTGGCAGATTAATCTACCAAGTCCCGTACGAGTTGGAGCATAGCGTGTGCGTTCGCACAAGAAGGTCAGTGGCCGGCTAGCCATATTTAAACTATATATGAAGGCAATATCTGTTTCCGAAAGAACAGATACCATTGATGACCGTGCAGATTCTCTAGAATGAAATGGTAATTAAATCGACACCCTAGCTGCACTCAGATATACTTTTTGCTACTTTTTACGAGCTTTTAACAGATGTTTGTGAAACGTGGTTGCACAAACACATATCTCCAGGTTTACGATACTTGATCTCTGTTGAATTCTTGTTTATGTTCTATTTTGTGTCCGCAGCTCGTGGTCGTGCGGTAGCGTTCTCGCTTCCCACGCCCGGGTTCGATTCCCGGCGGGGTCAGGGATTTCCTCTGCCTCGTGATGACTGGGTGTTGTGTGATGTCCGTAGGTTAGTTAGGTTTAAGTAGTTCTAGGGGACTGATGACCATAGCTGTTAAGTCCCATAGTGCTCAGAGCCATTTGAACCATTTTTCTATTTTGTATATAGTTAGTCAAGATCCTATAGTTACACGTATTGTTCCTATGTAGATACAGTAAAATAAACGTAAATCACTGTTCAAGCTCTTTATATCGTGATTTCTCTGTATATATGTCTTTATGTTCGTACGAGCATCTTTACACAAGGTAAGTATGGTACATCGTGCGAACAAGTGGCATCGCTGTAATCACAGTAAATACACTCTGAAGCCCGCGGAAAGCAGTACCGAAATCAACCGACAGATTGCTATCACATACGGGGATGGCTCGGTTCCAGCGCCTGAAACATTTAGTATGAGCTTTGGCCGTCTTACAAGATAGATGTATGTAGAGACGAACAGTGAGCAAACGTCAAGATTGCCTTTCTCATTGGCAAGAATCCTATTCAGCGTCATACGGAACTCCGAGCAGCTCTGGGTGACGGCGAAAACGAAGAGCACTGCTGGACAATGCAGTCTGTATGATAACGCTACAGCCCACACAGCAGGCGCCGTCAAGAATTGTGTGCACCATTGGGCTGGGAAATCCTCTCCCATCCACCCCACACATCGGACCTCAATCCACACGACTTTGATCTCATTCGCATCTGAAGAAACCATTGTATGAGAGGAGGTCTGCAGACATGGCGGATTTCCTTACGGCATTTCGGCGACAGGTGGTACTAACTAACGCCAATGACATTCAACGCCTTTCCCATCGTTGGCAACGTTGTCTGGATCCTCTAGTGGTCATTTTGAAGGACAGTAGTTGATTTTGATTCATTTTTGGTCCATTTGTACTCGTGCGCAATAAATTTACACGGAATTCCAATGCGTGTGTTTTATTTCACGCTTTACCGCGACCTCCTTTACTGGAACTAAACTGCATCAGATACACACAACCTTACCGGTCAAACGCACATCGTGATGTAACACCGAAAATGCGGGATGCATGGCACCTGCTACCGATATATATATATATATATATATATATATATATATATATATATATATATATATATATATATATATATATTTGAATTGTGTGTAAATATTTGTAATTTAAATGCTTTCTTTTAGTAAGGAAGGACATTGCTTCAGTGTATGTGTACATTTAGGTAAAAGTCTGTTGAAATTTCATTGTATTTATCTATGATTTAGTGTGAAAGTTATAAGCCCTGGGAAAAAGCCAAAGGAATTGTTATTTGCATCGACTAGCAACGATAATAGCGGTGCTTGTGCGTTGTAAAATCTTTGGGTGGGGGTTGTTGCGCAGAGCGCGTGGAGAGAGCGGGAGACGGGTTGCAGCGCTTGTAGTGTACGGAAGTGTGGTGTTAACGCTCTCGCAGTAGAGAGTACCATTTCGGCGGCATCATGTACGCACGCCGGGCAGATGACTAGTAGCAGGAAGGAGGACAGTGGACGGGCGGAAGAGGCTGTATTAATTACGATTGCCCGTTCCTGTAGTTAGCCGTGGCTCCACAATATGCTACCGTCTTCAACAACAGCAGCAGTTCCAGCAACACAGATTCGTCGTCGGCTCTGAGTTTCGTCGCACGCACAGCGCTGAAGCAAGACTGTTCATTCGTAGAAAGTATTATCGGCTAACCCAGCAGCACAATACTAACATACAGTTTAAGTGAATATTTTCAAATCATTACTCGATTGCCTTTTTCAAAATTTAACGACAAACTTAACGTAAAAGTGACTTCTCAGTTTTCTTTATCATTACATACCCACTTAAAATTAGTGTCAAAAAACGTGAGAACCGTCAGTTGCCATGTCAGTGTTTGATGATAAATGTTTTTCTTTCCCATCACCTTGTACAGGATTTTGGATGTAAATCGCCGTAGTGGGCTGGCGACCGAAATTATTTCCTTTTCGTTCATTAGTGTAACTTTGGGATTCATGGTCAGTGGTACCCCTTTTATGTTCAGTGTTGTTCGTGAGTGAGTGTACAAAATAACTTTCATTTTTCCAAATTGTAGCCCTGTTCGGTTTAATTACTTTTTAGTAGACTTTTCTATCAGAAAGATCGGTTGTACACTAGCCCCCAACTTATCGGTATCACTTCTTCGGGAAAGATAGCCTTATCCAAGTAGAAAAATTCCATTAGGTATACACGCGATCCACGGTCATATTTTATATCGCAAGCAGGATAGGCCGATTAATAAGGGGGAGGTTACAGTGGAACACTATGTTGTCGCATTATCGTAAGATATACTATAGTTGCCACGACTTATGGAATGACCCTTGTATTAAACTGTTGGCAGATGGTTCAATAAATTCAAGTTAAGTTAGGAAAAAAAACTTATCACGTTCACAATGCCGTCAAGCTTCAGGATATTCACGCAAGAATTTCGCACTAACTTAAAGTATCACTCGAGCCATCCTCACACGAGACGTGAATCTGTACGTAGATTTGGTTGGGAAAGACGGCATCGTGTTTAACGTGTTTGGTGAGGTTCAAACTGTCACAGTTGTGGACTTGTAAATAGTAAAGTGAGAATTTTTTGTGCGACACATTTTATACGATGGCTACTGAGCGTGTATTAGTAGTTGCTGACAGCCCCGAATATCGAAACGCATTGTGGTGTTTTGTGAAGACTACTTGAAAGAGTATTGGAGGTACTAAGCGGTAACGATAATACAGTTGAGAAACGTTACCTCTCCTGCTTGAGAGACTGAGAGCAGAAGTTTTTGTAGAAAAACTACATTTCTGTGGTGGTCCTTTCCTATGGTATGTACATAAGCGCTGATGTGTACGTGTGGTAATTACGATAAACTACAAACGGTGTGAGCTGAGGAAATGAAAGAAGTACTCGGTGAAGTGTTACGTACCGAGGTACCTGTTGTAGACGTGCGGCACGAAGAGCTCCTCGGGCCTGTAGAAGAGGAAGCGGAAGGGCAGGAAGATCTTGACGTCGGGCCGCTCCTGCAGGATGCCGCGGTCCACGTGGCGCGCGTTGCGCAGCTGGTTGATGCACACGGCGTCCTGGCGGTCCGTGTTGCAGATCGCGTCCAGCGGGTTCAGCACCTGCGGCAGCCGTCCGGCGAATTAGCGCACCCACTCTGTGCCTCCCGGGTGGTTCGCCCAAAGACACGGTGACCAACCAAACAGTTCTCTCAGAGACCCAGAGCAGTCGCATTACACGCGCAGAAACTCACCGTTATCCACTTTGTGGATTGTCCGTGCATAGTTTGGCGTTTTGAAAACTTATAAGAAAACTATGCCTCAATATTCTGCTATAATCAGGTCAAATGTTTTCGTTCCCAATACACTATTGTGGATATGAATCATGTTTCCATATACTTCAGAACAAAATTCAATCGTCAGTTGCTAATACATTTTTATTTCGCTTTACTGGTTTCAACAAATTAATTTGGCGTCTTCAGATATATTATAAATCTTTAGACCTTGGCCATACATTTGTGCAAGTTATAATAAGTATATTCTACATCTACATACATACTCCGCAATCCACCATACGGTGCGTGGCGGAGGGTACCTGGTACCACAACTAGCATCTTCTCTCCCTGTTCCACTCCCAAACAGAACGAGGGAAAAGTGACTGCCTATATGCCTCTGTACGAGCCCTAATCTCTATTATCTTATCTTTGTGGTCTTTCCGCGAAATGTAAGTTGTCGGCAGTAAAATTGTACTGCAGTCTGCCTCAAATGCTGGTTGTCTAAATTTCCTCAGTAGAGATTCGCGAAAAGAACGCCTCCTTTCCTCTAGGGACTCCCAACCGAGTTCCTGAAGCATTTCCGTAACACTCGCGTGATGATCAAACCTACCAGTAACAAATCTAGCAGCCCGCCTCTGAATTGCTTCTATGTCCTCCCTCAATCCGACCTGATAGGGATCCCAAACGCTCCAGCAGTGCTCAAGAATAGGTCGTATTAGTTTTTTATAAGCGGTCTCCTTCACAGATGAACCACATCTTCCCAAAATTCTGCCAATGAACCGAAGACGACTATCCGCCTTCCCCACAACTGCCATTACATGCTTGTCCCACTTCATATCGCTCTGCAATGTTTCGCCCAAATATTTAATCGACGTAACTGTGTCAAGCGCTACACTACTAATGGAGTATTCAAACATTACGGGATTCTTTTTCCTATTCATCTGCATTAATTTACATTTATCTATATTTAGAGTTAGCTGCCATTCTTTACACCAATCACAAATTCTGTCCAAGTCATCTTGTATCCTCCTACAGTCACTCAACGACGACACCTTCCCGTACACCACAGCATCATCAGCAAACAGCCGCACATTGCTATCCATCCTATCCAAAAGATCATTTATGTAGATAGAAAACAACAGCGGAACTACCACACTTCCCTGGGGCACTCCAGATGATACCCTCACCTCCGATGAACACTCACCATCGAGGAGAACGTACTGGGTTCTATTACTTCTTCAGCTACTCACATACTTGGGAACCAATCCCATATGCTCTTACCTTAGTTAGGAGTCTGCAGTGGGGCACAAAGTCAAACGCTTTCCGGAAGTCAAGGAATAAGGCATCCGTCTGATACCGTTCATCCATATTACAGAAACTTAATTAGTATTTGTTTAGCAGATGTGAATGTCTTCTTCACAGGAGTATAACGCCACATGTCCAAAACTGTACATACTGTATGTGATTATTGTAAACACAGATTGACAGTTTGCAGTAACTGAATCACACCTACGTACACGTCAAGCTATTGTGCTAGCGGCAACTAAAGTATATAAAACCATTAAAAAGTATAGTTAAGGTATATAAACAAGGCGTTCACAAGTTTCGTTCTGTGTGAGCGAACTACTGAACGGCGACCACGCCACTTGTCGGGTACAAAGTATAGTTATATAGTTGCCTGTCTGGCAACAATGATGAGTGGTGTCAGCCCATTTTTTTTTCAATTTTTGTGACTTGCACAGCTTGGCAGCCAACCCGCCTATATGTCCGAGGCCATTGGCTTATCTATACGTTTAACGAGCCATTTGCCTTGAAGCGAAAGGTCGAGCAGTTTCAGCCTATTGTTTCGGGCGAGCTGTGCGCGACTAATGCAGTGGACTTTCAAGTCTGACATGTAGCCTTTTTTTAAATTAACATATGTAGGCATTTCCGCCAAAACGCGTGTATTTTGGATTAATTTTTTTGGATTATTCGTGTTTTTCGTATCTGTGCAGTCTCGGGTTCGCATTAAAACAGATACTCGCTCACTGTATTTTGAAAAGCAAAGACTCTGCTGGCAGAGATACGTTAATTGACGGTACCATTAGGTCATTCTTTCAAATTTTGAAATTTTTTGATTTGTCTGTTTTGGTATTTCGTTGCAAGGATATCCTTCCATTTTGTTTCCTCTGTCTATATCCCTTCTTCTCTTTCTTTATTGTAATTTTATTTCCCTATAGGCATGAGGAGCCAACGGTTGTTCCCATTCTTCAGCCTTAGACATAAAATTTGTTATGGAGATATTTTACTGTTTCAGAAATAACAAAAGACAATTGAACAACAAACACGTATACTGTGACACGCGGCTTGATACGTCAGTGTAGATCACACTTGGTGGTTTTATAATGTACAGGTGCTGATGATGAGGTTTCATATTTTTGCCGATGCTGTTTCTGGTGGAAATGACAGTGTTTAGCGTCATTCTTTACTCCTGAGCTGGTTCTCGTAGACATAACTGGTAGACTGGACGAGCAAGGCACGAGATATCAGGCGTCTGATCGCGACTGGATCATCATGATCAGAAATGCGAAGTCGCGTCAGTGGCTCAGTGCCGTCACTTCCAGCCGAGCATAATCACCGTCGAGAGGTTCATCTGCCGTGACCAACAACGTGTAGATCAACGAGGGTTACGAGCAACTGACTCTGTAACAATACCAATACGAGCCAAAACCCAGAAGATGATTCACCAGTTCACTACTGCACAACATGTCAACAGCTGTGCCCTCCAGAACACGATACTTAACGCGAGTGAAATAGAATGCGTGGCACGGTTTTTGTCATCCCTCACAATCTGACAATATAGTAACATCATGGTATAACATACCAATCCAATGCTTTGGCGACTGTATCTTCTGCATCTTGCCAAGCAGCGTTAAACTCAACGAAAAGGAACATTCGTTTTGTTACTAACGTGCTCTCTGCTGGGAGAGGGCTGGGAGCAGTCGTGATAGTCTCTGATTTAAAAAAAAAGTTGCGACATATAAATATATCTGAACAGAGAGGAGTTCTTTCTGCTGGTATGAGGAAGAGAGGTCCTCTATGAAATTCTGATGCAGTTGTCGAATCGGATTAGATCTCATTTGGAAAAAGATATGGAATTTGTGTGTGGGGAAAAAACTTGACGTATAGAATGTGGGTTTTTAAAGGTAGGTACGTTTTGTCGATAGGAAGTAAAGGATGGTTTGCAGCCTTCATTTGGCATTGAGGGAGGTACAATTAATAGGACGCGAAAATGTCAGACGACTGTTTCCCGTATGTTGCGTTTTTCGCCGATTCTGCGGAGAACGTCATTCCACGTCTGTCCACCTAATTTGTAACATCCTTCTTTAGCACCACATCTGGAACTCTTCTACTCTCTTATTTCCCCGCGTTTCCACAGTCCATGATTTATTGCCAGGCAGTACTGAGTTCCAAACGTGCATTCTGAGAAATTTCTTTCTCGAGTTAAGGCCTATGTTGATTACTAGTAGACGCCTTTTGGCCAGGCACGCCCTCTTTGCCTGTGCTGGTCTGCATTTTATGTCATTGCTTCGTCTGTCATGTGTTGTTTTGTTTCCAAGGTAGCAGAATTATTTAACTTCGTCTACTTTGTGCTCTCAAATGTTGACCTTAAGTTTATTGTTGCTTTCATTTATGGTGCTCTTCATTACTTTCGTCTTCCTTCGGTTTACTGTCAGTCCATATTCTGTACTCATTAGACTGTTCCTTCCATTCAACACGTCCTGTAATTCTCCACTTTCTGTGAAGATACGAGCCTCATCAGCAAATTTTATCGTTGATATTCTTTCACCCTGGATTTTAATCCCACTTTTGATCCTCCGTCACTGCTTCCTCGACGTATACATTGAACAATAGGGGCGAAAGAGTGCATACCTGTCTTACACTGTTTTAATCCGAGCCATTCGTTCTTGGTCTTCCACTCTTATTATCCCCTCTCGGTCCTTGCACGTATTGTATACTACCCACCTTTCCCAGTAGCTCACTCCTCTTTTTTTTCAGAATTTATAATATCTTTCACCTTTTTACAACATTGAACACTTTCGACAAGTCTACACATCCACTTAACGTATCTTAATTTTAAAAAAAATCTTGTTTCCTTTATCAAGTCCAACGTCAGAAGTGCCTCTCTGGTGTCATCACCTTCCTAAAGCTAAACAGATCGTCATGTAAAAGCTCCTCCATTTTCGAATGGAGGAGGTCAGGTTAGGAAATTTTATAAGCTAGTGAGCTACCGGGTGGTGAAGGTCAGTCGCAAGCCGGAAGCGAGGTGAAGTGCGTGTCATCTATAATTCGGGAAGTGCGTGGTTAAGCTCTGGACGTGCCATGTACCACTATAATTTGCCTGCCTGCCTGCCTGTTTGTCGCACTAACAGTGTCGGCTAGATACCGAGACACGTGTGTATGTTTAGAAGCTCTTTGACGTCAAGAACGTGACCAACCGGGTCTAGCCCACGAGTTCTGCAGACGTGTGGCCGAGGACGTGACGTGGTCTAGCCCGTGCTAGCGCGGCGGTCGCACAGCCTCGCCGCCGATCTCTCACGTCAGCGTCGTAAAAGTGTACGACCCCGTTCCGCACACACGCTGCGACTCCGCCCAAAACAGCGACTCGCGAAATATGATAATGTACACCCGATTCGAGCTGTAGATAAACAGCTGCTGAACGCTGATATTTAAGCCGGATTCGTGTTCCACGAAATTCTAAAAGCAGGTGGAAAGTTCTGTGACTAGATGTGAACCGTTGGATACCACGGCGGCACCATGGTTCAATACGAATTTTACGTGTACAGTTGCTTGCCAACAAGCACTAAAATAAGGGACATTTGTATTCGTTTCACAAAATGTGATTCTTGTACGCTAAACAGGAGAAGGATATAAATACCGTCAAACACTTAATTTTTTTAAATAAATAATAGATTGTAAGTAGTCTTCGAAAAGAACTACTTGGACTGGAATGAGTTTTTTTTATCTAAGCATACTAAGGTTTTTGGTTCTAATCAACAGAAAATAGGAAATTAGTTATATACGTTTTCGTTTCTCAGGCGATCGATTCCATTTATTTATTCCCGTGATAACATGCTGCTTATTTGTTATGCACTGCGTTCATCTCATTTGCGATGCTGTCTGGGTCGTGAATGACGCGCAGTTACCTTAAGTAGGTGAGGAATGTAATTATTATTACAGATGAAGAAGGAGGTGAGTGTTAGGCTGACTATTCTGCTTCATTTAATAACTTGGTCACAATCAAAGACAGCTTACTCTGATGGCTGAAATAGAACAGACTAGGAAAATTTGTGTGCGCTTGACACAAAATAAGTCACCCTAGATGATGAACATACGATACGCGAAGCAGCTGACTCTCAAGGATGGCAGCAATAGCGTTTTCCATGTTCTGCTGTCCCCCTTCACGCGTCTTGACGTTACTCGAGTACATCTGACCCGCGCGAGCGCGCCACACACACACACACACACACACACACACACACACACACACACACACATACACACAGAGGGAGAGAGAGAGAGAGAAGAGACACATGAGGTGATTTTGGATTATTATTTTTTCCTAACTGTCCTCTACTAATCGAACACCTCATGATCTAATATGGTTACACGTGAGATGTGTGAGTTACTTCGTCTTGCCAAAAATATATCCACGATGTTCTTCATTTTCAGTTAGTCGATAACTACAAATTCAGTTCAACTTTACGAGCCAATTTCCGTTTCACTGTCTTGTATAAATAGTTGTACAGAACAACCGGCGAAGGGCTTAGGTAGCACTTACACGCTTATATGTAAATGCAGTCACCTTGCGTCCACCCGTAGCAAATCAGCGCCGTAAAAGATTCATAATGTTATGTGCGTTGTGGCTTCCCTTATATATAACAGGGATATTTCATGATATGCGCCACTATTACGGTTATTCAATTTTTGGAATCTTTTGTCGGTGTGCAGTAAAGTTCGCGTAAATATAGTGAGTGCATGAACCACTTTAACACCTATAATAGCAAGTGCTGTTTTCTCCAAACTCATATATGACAGGAAGTTAAATGTTATTACCTCTTGTGGCAAAGCACCAGTATTATTTATGGCTGTGGAGTCGATTTCGCCCTGCTGTGGAAGAATCATATTTCTTTCTTCTTTTCAAACTATACTTTTACACTATTTATTTTTACATTTACGTTTTACTTATGCTTATATATGTAAAGAAATGGTAGTCTTCAGTATCTATTAGAAAAGGATTAGACACAGTGATGATACTGCTGAAGTGAAGGAATACGTCTGAATAACATGTGTCTAGCACAAAACTGAGAGAACATTTAGTGAATTGTCAATATAAACAAGATGACATGCATGAGATCAGTATATCTATTTTGTTAATATGTACACATTTCATCAATTATTTGTTTTACAAAATGATCTGAGATATTAAACATTACTGAGTAAAAATATGTAGCGATATTTATTCGTCAGTCCATAGTATTAAGGGTGTTGAAAAAGTATTCTGTGATTTGGGAGGCGGTAGTATGGATCAAAACAAGAAAAACAGGACCAGTAAATATGAATTGTGAAATGCATACTTTACGAGCTCTAAGCACTTGTTCGGCATCGCTACTCTGAATTATCTCTCTTCTACTGCAAACTCTTTGTTATTACGAACGACTTACAGAATGCAGTAAACAAATAAATAAGAGATGAGAACACATTATTCTGTTACCATCAAACAGCAGAGCTTCTGATGTAACCTGCTTGCTATTACATACGACCTGCACTTATGAGCAATCGCTCCAAGGTGTCTGCCATTCCCTGTGTGGTTATATCATGCTGGTAAGAAAACCGTAATGTAAAAGAATTTCATAAACTTATCAGAACACAGACTAGTTCCATCAGAACTAATGTATGTGCTGCATTTATCCAGGACTGTGAGTAAGATTTACAAAAACAGCGCTAACAGGTGTTTACTGCATGTTGTATCCATGAACAGCAACAGCGAAATTTGCCCTCATTTGTTTACTGCATTCTATAGATCATTCGTAATAGTAAAGAGCTTGAGGAAGAAGAGGGAGGTGTATTAAACAACAGCGAAGGTGAAACAGTGCTCGTAGCTTTCAAGGTATGCATTTTAGAGTCCATGTTTACTGAACATTTTGTTCTTGTTTTGATGCATACTGTCACCTCTCAAAATATGGAATACATTTTTTTAACATGTTCTGTTAAGCGACAGCTTCATTGGACACAGGGCGCTGGTTAACGTGACCAAGTCAACAGGCAAGAATTGTCCATGGAACTGTCGAAGGGACAGTGTTCTCATTCTCCTGAAGTGATTAAAGAAACAACAGGAATACTTATCGCAATGGCTGGACAGGTATTCGCCCACAGTTCTGTACCGTCGACTCGAATGAATGAGGGGGGCGGGGGGGTATCACCATAAGACGAGAGAAAAATGAATCACCACGTTATTAGGAGGCAAACTCCCCATCGCACTCCCGTCAGGTTTAGTGGTAAGAGGGGCCAATGGACAGCCCGTCAAAAACTGAACACAGATCAAGCATGAAAGCAGGAAGAGAGCTGTCGAGAACAGAAATGAGTCGTGGTTAAGTGGTTACGCAGTTGGACTGTCACACTGGCCTGCCATGTTGAAACCTCCCTCGTACCAACTTCTTTTTCACCGCTGTTCGCTGTATTCAAATTTGAGTCTGTGTCGTGGTGTAACGTCCGTTTGCAACAGCGAGGTGTAAGCTAGGGACCTATAATAACAGTTGATTCTGCACAGCTACTCTATTAGCAGTCGAAACGAAGTGGCTTTCGAATGGGAACTGCAAGCGTTTGATGACAAGGCGACAAGTCACCCAATCCTCCACCGGAAAGTGCGTCTGGTGTGTCATATGATACGAATCTCTAATCGAAGAACCTATTTTATAGTCTGGTAGGTGAGTGACATATAAGTAATGTAAACGTAGGGTTACATCAAGGGTCTGCGCTTAGTCCCTACCTCTTTGACCTGATTATGGATGTGCTGGTGAAAGATGTGAAGAAGGAATCGCGTGGAATATGATGTTTGCGGATGATGTGGTTCTTTGTGAGCAGAGCATCGACAGACTTGAGGAAAAGCTGGAGGATTGGAGGAAGGCACTAGAAGAAAGAGGGATGAAAATTAGCAGGACAAAGTCAGAATATTTAGCACTGAAGGATGTGCAGATGATGAGCTGAAATCGGTCTGCAAATTTAAATACCTGGGGTCGTACATACAGAGGGACGGAGGACTGGAAAGCGAGATACAACACCGAATAGATTGCGGTTGGAACAACTGGAGGAAAATGAGTGGAGTGTTGTGTGACAAGAAGGTGAGCATTTGGTTGAAAGTGTACAAGTCGGTGGTAAGGCCTGCTATGATATACGGGGCAGAGACATGGCCAATGACAGTAACCCAGGGAAGGAAGGTGGAAGTCGCGGAAATGAGGTGGATGTGTGGGGTAACAAGGAAGGCCAGGATTAGAAATGAATTTGTTAGAGGAGCTGTGAAAGTGGGACCCATGGGGAAAAAGATACAAGAGAGCAGACTAAGGTGGTACGGACACTTACAGAGAAACGGGGATGAGTATATCGGAAATAGAGTTGAAGATATAAAGATTGAAGGAGCGAGAAGGAGAGGAAGACCGAAGATGAGGTGGAAGGATAAGATATCCGGGGACCTAAGGGAGAAAGGATGGGAGAAGGAAGAGCCAATGGATAGAAGGATCCAGAAGATCAACGCCGACCCTACGTGACGTGTGAGAAGACGACGATAAATGAGAAGAAGAAGAAGAAGAAGAAGAAGAGGTGAGTGACATATGCCACCTTGCCCGATACAGGTGTTGGTTTGAAGATGAATGTGATCACTCCCAAGGAAACGTGGAAAACGTAATAGTTTGTCACATAGGTTGCAACAAATGAACGCAACAATTTCACAATCAGATAGTTTCTTTGTGCACTGTCAAAACATATGTTTTTAACGTTTTTGAAGTTTCGTTCCGTTTTGGAAGTCTTGAATTCCTTTGCTGTAACATAGTTCACAGTCGTTTATTTGTTGTTTTAATTTGTGTGAGGCGTCTATATGATATCTCGTCTGCTGTCGCTATTCATCACGTTACTTGAGTCGGTAGCGCATTCTTACGACATGACTCATATTCTACAGGGTGAAAAGTATTTAAACCGACAAACTCTGGGAGGTTGTAGGGGACATCAAAACAAATATTTTTCCGTAATGTCTTCTTTTCCTATGAGGAGTAGTTAAACCAGTAGAGGAAGAGTTCTCTGGCGGCAAATTAATTAAACCAACAAAGACTTTTCCATTTTTTATGAGCAACAGACAACACATTAACACAAATGGTTCAAATAGCTCTGAGCACTATGCGACTTAACTTCTGAGGTCATCAGTCGCCTAGAACTTAGAACTAATTAAACCTAACTAACCTAAGGACATCACACACATCCATGCCCGAGGCAGGATTCGAACCTGCGACCGTAGCGGCCGCACGGTTCCAGACTGTAGCGCCTTGAACCGCACGGCCACTCCGGCCGGCGCAACACATTAACACAACCCAGTTCAATTCAGTCAGGAGTATCGTGAATTGTTCCCGTTGCTGCTACTATCCGGGCAACCAGATCCTCTTCTGATACAACAGGAGTTGCGTAAACAAGGTTGCTCATCTCTCCTCACACAGAAAATGCCCAGAGGGGACATATCTGGGGATCGAGCAGGCCATGGTACAGGACCACCTCTGCCGATCCACGTTTCTGGGAACGGTCAGTCCAGGAATCGACTCACACGAAGACTGAAATGTGCCGGCGCCCCTTCTTTTTGGAACCACATGCGTCGTTTTGTAGAGAGCGGGACGTGTTCCAGCAATTCTGGCAATGCTCTGGCAAGAAAATTGTAATAGTGCCTGCCATTTAATGGCGTAGGTAGCAGATACGGCCCAATTAAACAGTCCCCAACAACACCGACTCACATATTAACGAAGAACCGCACTTGATGAGCGCTAGTAACTGTGGCATGTCTGTTATCCTCACTCGAAACATGCGAATTGTGCATGTTGAAGACTCCATCAGGCCCGAACCTTGCTTCATCGGTAAACAACACAGAGGATGGAAATGTGGGATGCATTTCACACTGTTCACGTACCACTGCGAAGACTGTGTTGTGGGTGGATAATCAACTGGTTCCAAGTTGTGGACACGCTGTAAGTGAAATGGACGCAACAATTGCTCTCGGAGGACTGTTCTTACATTCGTACGATTCGTCCCCACGTTACGTGCAATTTCACAAGTGCTGAATAAAGGATCCCGCTCCACATGCTGCAAGACAGCTTCCTCAAATTACAGCGTTCTTACCGTGCGACGGCGTCCCTGTCCAGGTAATCTGCTAAATGGCCCGGTCTCACGCAGACGTTGGTACACAGCATCAAAGGTCGTATGATGCGGGATACGGCGATTAGGATATTGTTGTTGATAAACCCGCTGTGCAGCTCGCCCGTTGTGGTGCGCTACGTAGTACGCACCAACCATATCAGTGTACTCACTCCAGATGTATCGGTGCATTAGTAAACAGAGACAATGCACTACTATATGGGCGACAACAGTTGCCTACGACTGAAGAGCGTAATACGCCCTCTAACAACTGAAGAGCGTATCAGGGCCTCCATCGGTTCAAATAATCCTCGTAGGAAAAAATGACATTAGGGAAAAATATTTGTTTTGATGTCCCCTACAACCTCCCAGAGTTTGTCCGTTTAGATACTTTTCACAGTGTATAAGCAATGTGTAGTATGGGAACTGCCAAGAGTACAGAAAGAGAACAAACATTTCAGTGACCGGATGGGCAGTTCATAATGTCGTGGAAAAAAGTAAATACGTACATAAATGGCACGAGGGAGATTGGAACACAGCTCGCTCGCTTGGCAGTCCAACACAGTGAGCACTTACCCACGACGCCGTCGATGTTTTAGGCTGCTCTGTATTGCACAATTTTTTTTTTACAGTCCAGTACACCTTCTCCCTGTTCTCATGCTTGACTTGCGTTCAGTTTTTGACGGTCTACCCACTGGTCCGTCGTACGGCTAAATCTGTGGGTGTTGGGATGGGGAGTTTCCGTTGTTAGTAATGGTGAGCCGACGCCGCTACCCTGTTGACTGGAAGTGAGCCAGCTGACTGACGCGCACTCACCACGCCCTGCGGCAGCCCCACGTCGTAGGTGGGCCTCTGGGTGAGCGGCTCGTAGGGCCCTCGCGCGTACCGCAGGACTCCGAGCTGCTGCACGCGCCGGTTGCCGCACTCTCCCAGGCCGCGCACCTGGATCCAGTAGGCGCCCACCGGCTGGTCCGCCGTGATCACGAAGTCGTACCGCTCACCTGCAGGGAAGGCAAACACCCCCGTCACACCGGCTCCGTCAGTGCTCCAGGCAAGCACACCGTACGTAGGCCCGTACTACACTATCAAATTTCTTTGTCAAATATCTTTGTCCAATATCATTGTCAAAGATATTTGATGGTGTAATAGGGTACTTTGTCAAACGTCGTCCAATATTTGATCAAATCTAGGGCCTCCCTGTAGATTTGATCAAAGAAGTCGCTTGTCTTCTGTTCACTGCAATGTGACATGTTACCACATGCATCGCTGCATTCTGTCGTCTGTAGTGTTTTAATAAATATTGCCGGTAAATACAATTGGTGTGTGCCGACAACTACAAAATTAATAGAGATGTATGAAGCTGATGGGGCGCTTTACTACGTGAGGCACGCTGAATACAAAAATAGATCTCTTCCGCATGTGCACACAGCGCAATTGTGGTACATGCAACTGCTGCGGTTAATAACAAGTCGTTGTCAGCCATCTTGAACTTTGACGAAAAATATGTTGACAGTGTAATGCCTCTTCTAGCGCTACGTCAAAGATCTTTGTCAAATATATTTGACTGAATATTTGATCACTTCTTTGATCAAATCATTGACAAAGAAATTTGATAGTGTAATACCGGCCTTAGCTAGGCTGTGATAACGCACTGACACTCGACCGAGAGGGGAGGTCATATAGGCAGTTTAGCTTACTAGAACTAGGCGGAAAGCTGAGGAGAGTTGGCTGCATAGTGTGCTAGGTCACCAGTTTAAGCGCTAACCTTACTGAATGACACCCGAACCGTTGCGCGTTTTTTTTTCGGATGGGACAGTTGTGCGCTACGGTTCAGCATTTCTGACCTATTCTCGAGGGCATCGTTTTACATAAAAAGCCATTCGAAAGCCAACATCGCACAAAATATTTTTTATTTAAGACAAACGATTTCAACAGTCTTAGGTATCATCTTCAGGTCTTACATTTTTTTTTTAGTAACACATGTTAATTTTAGGCTGACCTCATGCTCAAGATATCAAGTGAATAAAACTCACTATATTATAAACGTTTATCCTCGGCAAAATACACTGAAGCGCCAAATAAACTGGTATAGGCATCCGTATTCGAATACAGAGACATGTAAACGGGCACAATACGGTGCTGCGGTCGGCAACGCCTGTGTAAAACGACAAGTATGTTAGATCTGCAATTATATGCGTAGTACAGTTTCATTCCGAGAGGAACCTCAATTTTAACGTCATACATGTGAGAACGCGTAGGATCTTACCTCTCTAGGAAGGAGTAAACTCTCATGAACTAAAACTAGTTTGAAATGTTGGCCATAGTTTACTTGTTCCTCCTAGTTACTCACTCTACATACTTGTTCATAACGCAGACCGTTTGATGGACTGCTTCGGCATTCTAACTCAACGAGTCCTGACCTCTGCTGCTTCATTCTTTAGTCCTTATTTCGACAAAGCTCCCTGGAAACCTTCATCGTTACGAGGTGACTCACACATAATCAATGAAACTTAAAGGTCACATTCTTGCCGGTCATTTTACAATAATAATTAAAAACAGCAGTTCTTGTGCTAGATAATTATCGGCCCGTTATGATGGAGCTGTAACGAGCGGTTAAGGTGGTTTACGTACAGAAAGACCAGTCGTCACCTTGAGCAAATAACTGTCTCACAACCGCAGTGTAGCGTTTTGTGAGAACAATGGCGTGTGTAGGTTACGGCGGTTTGTCTCTTGTGCACCCATGCAATAAACAGTTGGCCCTCGGCATTTCCATGAGAAAATGAGGCTTTTGCACGCATGTCAGTTATCATTAAACTAGAATTTATCACAGCATTTTTGGATCGGTAGTTATGAGAATTTTGCCAGCCGTTGTTGGGCGTGTAGTAGTGTGCATATGAAGGCATGTGACATGGCATATCAGTAAGGTTAATCTGAGCTGAAATCTTTTTTTCTTCTTAAAACAAAAAACGTTGTTCGCAGCAGTAGGTTTCACGGAAAACACAAACA
The DNA here is from genome assembly GCF_021461385.2 of Schistocerca piceifrons. Lineage (NCBI taxonomy): Eukaryota > Metazoa > Arthropoda > Insecta > Orthoptera > Acrididae > Schistocerca > Schistocerca piceifrons. The sequence continues at coordinate 957,192,982 of NC_060140.1, read as the reverse complement.
CACATGACCCGCTCCCAGCCCCCCCCCCCCCACACACACACACAAATATGAGTGTCACCTGAAGCAATCAAAATATGTTTGGTGAAAAAATAATCTGTAGGATCGTAAGACATACTAAAGGTCTAACTTGATAACATGTTCAGTAAAAGTTAAAATGACAAGATTTTGCAAATAATTAAAAAAATTCACACATGAGTGTCAGCTGACGCAATTTAAATATATTTGGTGAAAAAATAATCTGTAGGATCGTAAAAAATAGTATAGGTCTAACTTGATAACACGTAAAGTAAAAGTTAAAATGTCAAAGTTTTGCAAATAAGTAAAACAATTTATCTCCATCCTCTAGCCAAAGACATAAACGGGTTACTTCCGTAAATCAATTAACAATATATACATACCGTAAGTACGTTCTCTCTTTGTAAATAATATTTCATAATATGATTTTTATATAAATAACCAATAATTCAGTTTACATTCAAAGTCTCTTCGCCATGAACCTAATGTGAAAGTACTATCTATCTTCGTGAGAGGTGGAGGATGATTATGCGAAAAGGAATTCCTGTTTCCTTCCTTACAATGCTTGTTGTGACCTTACTTTATTACTCACTGAGCCACTTGACAGAATGATCACTTGTCAATAAGAATTTTAACTCGAAATTTTTACGACTCTTTCGAAAATAGAAATTTACGTTGATAAGCTTCTTGGAAGAAGACGGTGATAAATATAGTAAAAGGCATCACGACATTTTTCTGTAGTATATTTTTCGTTTCTCCCTGTGCTGTGGTGCTTTCATACGCAAATTTGGAAGGGCTGACGCGTCGAGTACTTGAATTTGTGTGATGAAATTTTTCGAATTGAAGTAGTGAGAGTACTAAGGAACGATTCATATGACTTTTTGTAGCTGTGGTTAGCAGTTCGAGAGACCTTACCACAAATTTCCAAATTTTGCACTATCTGTTCCGTTCAGCTGATGTACGATGTCCTTTGCCGTCTTTGACGCAATTACAATGTCATCGCACGCCTCCAAGTTTTTATTCCTCCCCTTCCCAAATTTCTTCTTGCTTTCCTATACTGCTTGTTCAGTGGGCAGATTGACTAACATTGGGGATGCGCTACAAATCTATCTCACTCCTTTCTCAACTACGTCTTCCCTTTCATTTCCTTCAATGTTATGTCTGTAGTCTGTTTTATGTCCAAGTTTGAGGAACCTTGTACACCTACATTTATACTCCGCAAGCTACCCAACGATGTGTGGCGGAGGCCACTTTACGTGCCACTGTCATAACGTCCGTTTCCTGTTCCAGTCGCGTATGGTTCTGGGGAAGAACGACTGTCGGAAAGCCTCCGTGCGCGCTCGAATCTCTCTAATTTTACATTCGTGATCTCCTCGGGAGGTATAAGTAGGGGGAAGCAATATATTCGATACCTCATCCAGAAACGAACCCTCTCTAAACCCGGACAGCAAGCTACACCGCGATGCAGAGCGCCTCTCTTGCAGTGTCTGCCACTTGAGTTTGCTAAACATCTCCGTAACGCTATCACGGTTACCAAATAACCCTGTGACGAAACGCGCCGCTCTTCTTTGGATCTTCTCTATCTCCTCCGTCAACTCGACCTGGTACGGATCCCACACTGATGAGCAATACTCAAGTGTAGGTCGAACGAGTGTTTTGTAAGCCACTTCCTTTGTAGATGGACTACATTTTCTAAGGACTCTCCCAATGAATCTCAACCTGGCACCCGCCTTACCAACAATTAATTTAATATGATCATTGCACTTCAAATCGTTCCGTACGCATACTCCCAGATATTTTATAGAAGTAACTGCTATCATTAGAACTACTGACATCCTTGGGAGAGCCAGTCCTGACAAAACTCTTCCATCTGGTGAGCAAGATGTATGAGACAGGCGAAATACCTTCAGACTTGTTGAAGAATATAATAATTCCAATCCCAAAGAAAGCCGGTGTTGACAGATGTGAAAATTACCGAACTATCAGTTAATAAGTCACGGATGCAAAATACTAACGCGAAATCTTTACAGACGAATGGAAAAACTAGTAGAAGCTGACCTCGGGGAAGATCAGTTTGGATTCCATAGAAATACTGGAACACGTGAGGCAATACTGACCCTACGACTTATCTTAGAAGCTAGATTAAGGAAAGGCAAACCTACGTTTCTAGCGTTTGTAGACTTAGAGAAATCTTTTGACAATGTTGACTGGAATACTCTCTTTCAAATTCTGAAGGTGGCAGGGGTAAAATACAGGGAACGAAAAGCTATTTACAATTTGTACAGAAACCAGATGGCAGTTATAAGAGTCGAGGGACATCAAAGGGCAGCAGTGGTTGGGAAGTGGGTGAGACAAGATTGTAGCCTCTCCCCGATGTTATTCAATCTTTATATTGAGCAAGCAGTGAAGGAAACAAAAGGAAAAATCGGAGTAGGTATTAAAATCCATGGAGAAGAAATAAAAACTTTGAGGTTCGCCGATGACATTGTAATTCTGTCAGAGACAGCAAAGGACTTGGAAGAGCAGTTGAACGGAGTGGATAGTGTCTTGAAAGGAGGATATAAGATGAACATTAACAAAAGCAAAACGAGGATAATGGAATGTAGTCGAATTAAGTCGGGTGATTCTGAGGGAATTAGATTAGGAAATGAGACACTTAAAGTAGTAAAGGATTTTTGCTATTTGGGGAGCAAAATAACTGATGATGGTCGAAGTAGAGAGGGTATAAAATGGAGACTGGCAATGGCAAGGAAAGCGTTTCTGAAGAAGAGAAATTTGTTAACATTCAGTATTGATTTAAGTGTCAGGAAGTCGTTTCTGAAAGTAATTTGTATGGAGTGTAGCCATGTATGGAAGTGAAACATGGACGATAAATAGTTTGGACAAGAAGAGAATAGAAGCTTTCGAAATGTGGTGCTACAGAAGAATGCTGAAGATTAGATGGGTAGATCACATAACTAATGAGGAGGTATTGAATAGGATTGGGGAGAAGAGGAGTTTGTGGCACAACTTGACTAGAAGAAGGGATCGGTTGGTAGGACATGTTCTGAGTCATCAAGGGATCACCAATTTAGTATTGGAGGGCAGTGTGGAGGGTAAAAATCGTAGAGGGAGACCAAAAGATGAATACACTAAGCAGATTCAGAAGGATGTAGGTTGCAGTAGGTACTGGGAGATGAAGAAGCTTGCACAGGATAGAGCAGCATGGAGAGCTGCATGAAACCAGTCTCAGGACTGAAGACCAAGACAACAACAGCTGCTACCAGTGTTTGTTCCGCTATCATATAATCATACAATAAAGGATCTGTATTTCTATGTATTCGCAATACATAAGATTTGTCTATGTTAAGGGTCAGTTGCCAATCCCTGCACCAAGTGCCTATCCGCTGCAGATCCTGCATTTCGCTGCAGTTTTCTAATGGTGCAACTTCTCTGTATACTACAGCATCATCCGCGAAAAGCCGTATGGAACTTCCGACACTATCTACTAGGTCATTTATATATATATTCCTGTATTTTATTCCTGATATCTTCAAAATTTCAATGAGTGTAGTCCAGTCAGTATTGTTAAAAGTTATCTTTAATCTAGAAATGCTATAGACGTAGGTTTTCCTTTCTTCAACCTCAGTTATAAGATGAGTCGTTGATTGCCTCGTGTTTTTCTTCGTTTTTCCGGAACCCTTACTGACTGGCCCCATTGTCGGGCCTCTCTTTGTCTTCCACTGCTCGTAACGAAACTTACTTTTAGTGTTAGTATACCTGAGAAGGATATGATGGTGTTGACAGCCACGGGCTGCACAGGTTCTCCGTCGGTGGCGATGATGACGAGCGGGTGGCCCTCGATGGTGAACTGCGCCGGGCAGACTGTGGCGAACGAGTTGATGAGGCGGAAGCGGTAGCGGCGGCCCGGCGTCATCGTGAAGATCTCCAGCGGCGTGTTCGTCACGAAGCCCGTGTTGGGGTCCTGCGGGCAAGCGGCGCTGTTAGGGCGAGGTAAGGGGACAGCCAAAAAGTTTGTTACTAACAGAAAATTACCGTTCTCGTGGTTTAGGCTTCCACTTCTGTCAGAAATTTTCGTAAAGTGTGGTGTGGCAGAAAATCAGCTCGAGGCAATACGTACGTTGTTCGTTTACACGCGGCAAAAAGACTTAAAGTTTTTCGACAAAGACATGCTCCCGGACGACCATTCTAGTGCACAGCTAACGCGCAACAGAAAATAATGAGAGTTCAAAACCTTCATGGTTCAGAGTGCAAACATGTAAAATCTTGGAAGGTCGTGCCAATTTACGAGGGCTATTCGGAAAGTAGGTATTAAAATCCATGGAGAAGAAATAAAAACTTTGAGGTTCGCCGATATCATTGTAATTCTGTCAGAGACAGCAAAGGACTTGGAAGAGCAGTTGAACGGAATGGACAGTGTCTTGAAAGGAGGATATAAGATGAACACCAACAAAAGCAAAACGAGGATAATGGAATGTAGTCGAATTAAGTCGGGTGATGCTGAGGGAATTAGATTAGGAAATGAGACACTTAACGTAGTAAAGGAGTTTTGCTATTTGGGGAGCAAAATAACTGATGATGGTCGAAATAGAGAGGCTATAAAATGTAGACTGGCAATGGCAAGGAAAGCGTTTCTGAAGAAGAGAAATTTGTTAACTTCAAGTATAGATGTAAGTGTCAGGAAGTCGTTTCTGAAAGTATTTGTATGGAGTGTAGCCATGTATGGAAGTGAAACATGGACGATAAATAGTTTGGACAGGAAGAGAATAGAAGCTTTCGAAATGTGGTGCTACAGAAGAATGCTGAAGATAAGGTGGGTAGATCACGTAACTAATGAGGAGGTACTGAATAGGATTGGGGAGGAGTTTGTGGCACAACTAGACAAGAAGAAGGGATCGGTTGGTAGGACATGTTCTGAGGCATCAAGGGATCACAAACTTAGTATTGGAGGACAGCGTCGAGGGTAAAAATCGTAGAGGGACACCAAGAGGTGAATACACTAAGCAGATTCAGAAGGATGTAGGTTGCAGTAAGTACTGGGAGATGAAGAAGCTTGCACAGGATAGAGTAGCATCAAACCAGTCTCAGGACTGAAGACCACAACAACAACAGCAACATTCGGAAAGTAAGATCCGAAGAAGAAAACGCATGACAGTTATGTGGGCTGCATGATATCACTCGAAATCCCTCACCAATGCCTCGTACTTGGCGTGAGACACTATTTTTAGGCACCTTTACGTGCTCACTGTGCGATTAGATCCGCGCGGGAATGGCCGCGTGGTTTGGGGCGCCATGTCACGGATTGCGCCGCCCCTCCCGCTGGAGGTTGGAGTCCTCGCTCGGGCATGGGTGTGTGTGGGTGTGTTGTTCTTAGCATAGTTTAAGTTAGTTTAAGCTGTGTGTAAGTCTGGGGACCGATGACCTCAGTAGTTTGGTCCCTTGGGAATTAACACACATTTGAATTTGTGCGATTAGAACTGGAAAGAGTCACGTGACACGATCGACGAGCATACTAGAGACACTTCCCAAGACATCTGTGCAACGCTTCATCGGATTGTCACAGTGCTTTCAATTTCGCACCCGTTCGGAACTTACTTTCCGAATAGCTCTCGTAAATCGTCAGAAGCTTGTAAGAATTTATATATTGCACTTGGAACCGTGAAGGTTTTGAACTCTCAATTTCTTTTAATGCTGGTACTTGAAAAACATCGCATTTCAGTTGCCATCTTTATACGCAACAGCTTTCGATATTCACATGTTTTAAGGTCGGTTGTAACAGTTTACATGGCAATATTAAAAGTGTGACGTCATATAACACCAAATTTGTAGACTGCCTCCAACGAAAGGACGGAACCAGATTGTATAAAGTAAACAAGGATTAACAGTCTTAATATATTTTACTACTGACGACAGTCATGCAAGATGCCTTTTAGGTTGTTTGCGATTATTAGTTTAACATTTCTTTGTCAGCTGTTACACATGACCTTACGATAGCTGAATATCATCTGAACATTAACGCCGGTTGTGTTTAAAATATTATTTATCAGCAGCTCTTGGCGGTTGAAGTACGACGACTTTTGTATTGCCAATGAACAGGTCAAAATTTGAGACAAAACTTGAGAGAAATCTGTAGTTAACTAACTTATTGCCCATGGGTTCCCTCTCGTACTCATCTAACACACATATCTGTATCTCACGTATATTTAACATATTTCACTCATATTTGTACACAAATTTCATCTGTATCGAATTTCGCCCTACAGTGTCATCTGAATTCTAAGCAAAGTTTATTTCTGCCTGGGTAAGGAGTGTGCGGCATTATTGACTCGCTACGGTTCTCAGTCTTCAGACCTGGTTGACGCACTGATCAGTAAAAGAAAAGAGACAGTTGGTGCTTCATACTTTTGAAATATTCCAAGTCAGCTAAATACAGGAAAGAAATGCAGGTGGTTTTCGAACGTTTTTACTTGCCCCTTCTCATTCCTACCCCCTCCACTAGAGGTATAAGGGGTTCCTTAATCTCACAGAGTTTTTATAAAAATAATAAGTCGTATATATACCAAATTTGGTTGAAATTGGTCCATATGTTTTTGAGTTATGTTGGATTATATAGTCATGGTGGTCATCAGCATCTCTGTGTGCGAGAAACAGTTTGTGACGCAGCCACATAGCAGCAGAAGTTGTAAAGTATTCTGGTGTTTGCGGCCACTCATTGTATGTGTAAAAACGTCTTCTTTGCAAGAAAGTGAATCCAGAACTGAAGAATTAGAAAATACATTTACGGAAGTAGAAGGTGATATGTATCAGTTGCAAATAATGTTAAAGAAGAGTAAATCTAGATATGAAAATTACTCATGGGTAGGACCATGAAAAGTCCCGAAAGTGATAGATACATCAAAAGTAACTATCAAATATCCTTAATAAAGTAATTTCTATTCAAATTGGCAATAATAAATTCGTGCAGTTGTTTAGTCAGTTAACATCTGGCGATTTATAGCTCAAGTAGAAAAGACAGCATTAAGAGCCTTTCTTAAAATTAAGCAGTCTTTTTAGATTAAACGAGTCTGAACAGGGCAATTTTTAGCGATTTAACATTGGCGCTTCGTGAATTCATTAGAATAGACAACACTTAACCTTTTCAAGCACGTCTTTGGTTAAAGAAAAAGTTAGATATGAACAATTGTTTAACTAGTTAATATCTCTCAATTCAGAGCTCATGTGTCTGTTAAAATAGACCGGGTATAAAACCTTTTTGAAGCTGAACAATGCGTTAACACATTAAAGAAAACAGTTTACCACGCACTAGCTCACAATTAATCATCTTAATAGAACTGTCGTACTTTCCCTTCTGTGGTGCTATTTCTGGTGTCAGGACAGCCTTTCCTCAACTTGTGACAATCACTGCCTGCAGTCACCAATATACAACTTCTGCTGCTGGGTGGCTGCATTACAAACTGCTTCTCCAGACAGAGGACCTGATGATCATTATGGCTATCGTACAAAACAGCTCTCAGTTGCACGTATTACGGCTACAGCTTCTTATGCAACCAACAATGCAATGCCAGGCACCTGCCCCAGCTGACCGCCAAGACCAGCATAGCACAGCTAGGCGGTTATGTCTGTAGCCGATCAGGTTTTTTTTACGTTTTACTGGACCATGTTATCCTTCATACTTGAAGGCATGTCTGTCATGTGATGTTATCATTGTAAACTCTTTTCGTAAAAAACCGATGTTAGGGTGTGTGACTTCAGTGGCTCTTGTATTCTTCTTTGGTTTTTATTGCGTTTTCTTCTGTTCTGTTGTTTGTACAATACCGTGAGGGCGGCCAGTGACTGAAACCGATCATAAATAAGTAATTTTACGAGACAGTATTGTGTCATGCATTTTTCCAGGAACATATAGGGTGATTCAGCTGCCCCTACCACCGGGACTATGCAACCCGCAACTCCCTCAAATACCCCTAGCAAGAGTTTCATTTTCTCTCGCTTGTTACACACGAACTGTTAGTCCTACAGAAAAAATGGACACGGCATTTTTGTAGGAAATTTAATACTGTTATATTTTGTACCAGTATAAATTTTGTACCAGTATAAATGCCGCAGTTTTCGAGTTATTCAAGAAAAACGTGTAAAAGTTACCTTCAAACACGTTTTTCTTGAATAACTCGAAAACTTCGGCCTCCTGCGAAAACGTATCCCGGAACAAAATTTAACTACATTAAATTTCCTACAAAAAGATCCTATTCATTTTTTCTGTAGAACTATTAGTTTGCACGCAGTGAGCTAGGGAACAGTAAATTCTTCCCAGTGGTATTTGAAGGATCCGGCCAGAGTGGCCGAGCGGTTCTAGGCGCTTCAGTCTGGAACCGCGCGACCGCTACGGTCGCAGGTTCGAATCCTGCCTCGGGCATGGATGTGTGTGATGTCCTTAGGTCAGTTAGGTTCAAGTAGTTCTAAGTTCTAGGGGACTGATGACTTCAGATGTTAAGTACCATAGTGCTCAGAGCCATTTGAACCATTTTTGGTATTTGAAGGCGTTGCGGTCTGCATAAAACTCAGTGACTGACGCAGCTGAATCCCCATGTATATGCTGTTACTGATGGCCCGAATAAAATCTTTGGAAATGGAAAGTATCTCACCCCGAAGCGCCAGTCCGATATTTATGTAGCTTTGTGGAGATGTCAGCACATTCCGAGCTGATGCCCATCATCCGTATGAGGTGTGATCCCCAGAGGTACAAATACATTCTTGTACTCGTTGTGGCATGGAAGCAAACAGTCTCTGAATTTCACCTAGAGGGATTTCTTACCATTGCCGAAACCTATACTGTCTCAGTTCACGAAGATTGCTGGCTGGAGCCTGGTATGAAAGTATACATATCTTCCCATCGCGCCCTAGGCATGGTCTGTGGGTGACAAACCACGATACCGAGCATCCCAGTTACGTATCCGTCCACATGTTCTTCTGGAACTGATCGAACGGTTGTCGTGGTGTCGGACTGTGGGAAAACGGCAACTCGCCCGCCCCTCCAGAGAGACGACGGACGCGCTCAGTGTGTGTAGGAGTACCTGGAACTGCCCCCTGCCGTTGATGAGCACGTTGTCCGGCTCCTGGCCGGGGTTGACGGCCAGCCGGCCGGGGAAGCGCTCGTTGGCGGACTCGTGCATCCAGTCGCTGATGAGCACCACGTGCGTGGTCAGGTCGTAGTCGTACAGGTGGCTGTTGGGGTCCTGCGACGGCGGCTGCCTCACCACGATGCTGCCGTACAGGCCGTCCAGCTTCTGCAGCCCTGTCGGCGAGAAACGGCAAGTTAGCTTCCCTCCTGTACCCCGCCCCTTGTGGGCTTTGTAGGCGAAAGCGGAGAACGGTGTCAGAAATTAGGTTTTCACCTGGGTAGCGATGAAATATTGCCCGAATGTGGCTAGGGACAGAGTATCAAAGTAATAAATTGCTTGTGGGAAATCAGACATTTGATTGTGTAAATCGACATACTGTTTTCGAGAAATTTTATGTTTATGGAATTAATGAACAGCTAGTTTGAATCAAAATTAACAAAAATAATGAAAAACGTGTTGCCGAACAATTCTGAAAACGGAGAAAATGTTTGTGACTGGGAAGAAATCACGAATGAATTTTCTGCCCACTACTACCTCTTATATGTGTGAATGACCTTGCAATTGAAATTAGGTTTTCACCTGGGTAACGATGAAATATTGCCAGAATGTGGCTAGGAACAGAGTATCAAAGTAATAAATTGCTTGTAGGACATTAGAAATTTGATTGTGTACATCAACATACTGTTTTCGAAAAATTTAACGTTTATGGAATTAATAAGCAACTAGTTTGAATCAAAATTAACAAAAATAATGCAAAACGTGTTGCTGATTGGTTCTGAAAACGGCGTAAATTTTTGTGATTGGGTGGAAATCACGAATGAATTCCTTTACCGTACAATTTTCTGTCCACTTTTACCTCTTATATGTGTCAATGACCATGCAATTAATAGACATCGTACATGGTTGGTATTTTTTGGTAAATGATACAAATATTACAATCAATCAGGTCTGGAAGACAACAACAGAAGAAACTATGGACAACGTTTTTTTTTAAAAAAATAATAAGTACTTCTGTGCAAATAGTATAGAAAAAAAACAGAATATATCCAATTCTGTACGAGAAGCAGAATAACACAACGATTAATTTTGCAGTGAACACATAGTGTGTCGTGGGGCGATCACTCTGTTTTTAAAATAATTGAAAAACCACGATCGCTCAATATCATTTACTAGATGACCGGTTTCAGCACTCTGAAGGTGCCATCATCGGATCTGAAACGTGGATTAACATTTATAAAACCATATGGACATCATGGCACATGATGTGATTTGTATTGGTTGTGACAATGATTTTTATCAGATGGTCTGCCTCATGTGCCACGATGTCCATATGGTTTTATCAATGTTAATCCACGTTTCAGATCCGATGATGGCACCTTCAGAGTGCTGAAACCGGTCATCTTGTAAACGATATTGCAGCGATTGTGGCTTTTAAATTATGTTAACAACGATTAATGCAGAACGTGAAGCGGAGTCACTGAATGCTCAGTACATAGCATGGAAAGAGTCACTGAATGCAGCACGTCCTTCCACATTCTTCTGTAATCCAATGCTAAGCTACGTCTTTAATGAGTTCGTTGTCGACGAGACGTTAAACCATATCTTACTTTCTTTGATACCATTTTCTCTTTGCACTGCGTACCATATTACGGATACGACCCAACATTATCTATCTTACAACTGCCAGTGTCATAATGCGTCGTATTAGTTCCTCATTGGGAAACCAGTCTAAAAGCTATTTACAAGTATGGCGAAAACAGAATCTCGTTTTCGAGACTGGAACGTACCGGTGTTCGAGACGAACGGCGAAGCTTCGTTTACAAGTGCCCGAATATGATCGAAATTTAAAAAGTTTGCTAAACTTGCTTCTTATATATTTTTAAATTAAGAAGTGTAGGCTTTTATTAATTTAAATTCTTCAAAGACAGTGACCTTGCCATTGACTGATCACGAAATGTCGCTGTTACTCTTTCATTATTTCTGTTTTTCTTTCTTAAAAAGACGAGAACTGGAAAAATTCGGAATTTTGGAATCCGCGAGGGCCTGAACAGTATTTGGGGACAGCTGTACTTAAGATTTTATATGTATTTGGCTACTAGTTTCGACGTTGCGTCCACGCCATCTTCAGGTTCAAATGGTTGAAATGGCTCTGAGCAGTATGGGACTTAACATCTCAGGTCATCAGTCCCCTAGAACTTAGAACTACATAAACCTAACTAACCTAAGGACATCAGACACATCCATGCCCGAGGCAGGATTCGAACCTGCGACCGTAACAGTTGCGCGGTTCCGGACCGCTCGGCCACCAGCGGCCGGCCCATCTTCAGGCCCGTACACTTTGATGAAATCAGTTGTGTGTGGCTCAGTAACTGCCCGCCATCCCTGTGGAGCACGTGTTGGTCTCACCGCGGTACTGAGCCACACAAAGTGTGCGGGCCTGAAGATGGAGTTGACGCAACGTCGAAATTAGTAGCCAAATAAATATAAAATCTTAAGTACAGCCGGAGGAGTTTCATTTTTAATAAAAAAAATTATACCAGCTGTGTGCCACCTTCATCCTATTTAAATATGGATGTACGAAGAAAAGGAGCAACGTTGAATCACAACTATTTTCCAGAAACGGTAACTGCAGAGAAACAGGAACCATCGTACCTAGTTTTAATAGTACAGCATTAAGCTGAACTGTGAGGTAGGACAGTGCAGTAGGTTCATAATATAACACAACTGGCAACGTCTGTGAGCGATACAGTAACTGTTAAAGAATGTTTCCTTTGACTCGATTTTAAGACCATTGGCTTCATTCAGTAGACAGGGCCTGGAAATTCATAATCGACACCAAATGGATGTTTCCAGTGAGCGTTTTGTTGTGTATTGGATCGACAGCATTGACAGGTGAGAATTGCGGTCGAGAAATACGAGCTGCTGCGGTATAAAATGCTAACTGATGCATATCGGCATAGAGCAGTTTACAAAAAGCAGGAGCAGATGGAGAGGGGGTTACGGTAGAGTGGCGACGGAACTAGCGACAAGGTAAAAATGTCTGCAGTTAGAAAGATGAGGGTGACGGTGAGATCTCGCAGTGGTGACGGCATACCTGTGTGGGCGTGCCAGAAGTGCGTGCCCGCGTTGCTGGCGGTGAACTGGTAGCGGAAGGTGTTGCCCTGCTGGATGGGGCACTGCGTGACGAAGGGCACGCCGTCGGAGTACTGCGAGCCGCGCTGCCACACGCCGTGCCAGTGGATCGTCACCTCCTGGCCGTCCATCGCGTTCTCCACGTCGATCACCACCTTGTCGTTCTCGCACACCTGCGGGCGCAACAGGCGACAGCGTTACGCCAGGCGACAACTGGGCGTTTCAGTGACTTACTGCGCCCGTATTTGTTCAATCAGACCACACACCTTACTGCTTATACTAGAGACATATGTGTGTTATGCATGACAGCTAAACACGATGTGTTGATGCAGTGCTGCATCACTTTGTATTGACAAGTATATTTGCCCAACTATTGTAAAGTGCATGCATGACAGAGGATGCTTCTTACTGTAGCACATACCGGGTAATCAAAAAGTCAGTATAAAATTGAAAACTAATAAATCACGGAATACTGTAAATAGAGAGGTACAAATTGACACACATGCTTGGAATGACATGCGGTTTTATAAGAACCAAAAAAATACAAAAGTTCAAAAAATGTCCGACAGATGGCGCTTCATCTGATCAGAATAGCAATAATTAGCATAACAAAGTAAGACAAAGCAAAGATGATCTTCTTTACAGGAAATGCTCAATATGTCCACCATCATTCCTCAACAATAGCTGTAGTCGAGGAATAATGTTGTGAACAGCACTGTAAAGCATGTGCGGAGTTATGGTGAGGCGTTGGCGTCGGATGTTGTGTTTCAGCATCCCTAGAGATGTCGGTCGATCACGATACATTTGCGACTTCAGTTAACCCCAAAGCCAATAATCGCACGGACTGAGAATTGGGGACCTGGGAGACCAAGCATGACGAAAGTGGCGGCTGAGCACACGATCATCACCAAACGACGCGCGCAAGAGATCTTTCACGCGTCTAGCAATATGGGGTGGAGCGCCATCCTGCATAAACATCGTACGTTCCAGCAGGTGTTTATCAGGCAGGCTGGGGATGATGCGATTCTGTAACATATCGGCGTACCTCTCACCCGTCACGGTAGCAGTTACAAAACCAGAATCATGCATTTCCTCGAAGAAAAAAGGCCCGATAACTGTAGATGTGGTAAATTCAACCCATATCGTGACTTTCTCGTCGTGCAATGGAATTTCCACGACAGTTCTAGGATTTTCGGTAGCCCAAATTCTGCAGTTGTGGGCGTTGACAGACCTTCGGAGCGTGAAATGAGCTTCGTCGGTCCACAACACGTTACTCAACCAATCGTCATCTTCCGCCATCTTTTGAAACGCCCACACCGCAAATGACCCCCCCCCCCCCCCTTTCACTAAATCGGCAGGTAACAGTTCATAATGTCGATGGATTTTACACGGATAGCATCGGAGGGTACGCCTCAGTGCCAACCAAACAGTAGTGTATGGAATGCCGGTGCGACGTGCGACTGCACGAGCGCTAACTTCCCCGTGCTTAGACGAACCCGCTACAGTCTCCATTTCTTCCTGAACTGTCTCAGCAGCATTACGCCTTGTGCTCGGTCAGCCACTACGGGGTCTATCGTCTAAACAACCCGTGGCTTCGAACTTCGCAATCATTCTCGCCACAGTTGCATTTGTCAACGGACCTTTACCCGTTCGAGTCCCCTTCCTATGGCGATAAGATCGTAACGCTGAACTAGCACATTCCCCATTCTGATAATACAGCTTCACTAAAAGCGCCTTCCCATGTAACGTTTTGCTGTCCAGCGCCATCTGTCGGACATTTTGTGAACTTTGTTTTTTTTCGTTTCTAATAAAACCCCATGTCATTTCAAGCATGTGTGTCAATTTTTACGTCTCTATCTACATTATTCCGTGGTTTATTAAGTTTTCAAATTTATAGTGACTTTTTGATCACCCAGTATTAACTGTTCTAGTACCATTCACGGCTTATGAGCTAAAAAGAATGGCTCCTTAACACTAGTATAGTACACCTCTTAAATTGTCACATAAATTGTGTATCACAGTCATAGTCACTGACACTGTTTTAAGCAAGGAAGCTAAATCCCATTAACTTGTTATAATATCAACATAAAGAGAACAATATGTGAGAAGATCATTCTAGTTTCAAAATGACAAAAAAACCAGTGAAGTGGTGGAAGTAAGTATTCTTCTCTAAAATCGTTCATGTATTTCCACAAACCTGTCACGTATGGGCACTGTGCTGAGTGCGATATAGCTCACTGTATATCGACTCAAATGTGGGTAATTGGTGAAGGCATCGTCAGGCGAATCTATCAGTAAAATTCCGTGCTTAATTCTCAGATTTGGCGTTGTTTGGACAACAGTGTTCTGAGCAACAGGACGGTCTCTGATAACAGTAGGTTATGTTCTCCAGTAATGACAGTTTCTTCCTTTCATGACCCATTCAGCTGTACTTCCTGTCTGTGTACCTAAAGGTTCCACAGCAGATTAAACACTTTCAGCATAGTCAATATCTTCTCTGCAGATCCATCATTTTTAGAATGGGTTTGATTAGCAAAATAAAGTGACCCACGTTTACTCGTTAACTGTTTTTGAAATATGCATCACATTCACAACAAAACGGTTCAGACGCTGACAAACGAAAGTTACAAGTTGTATACAACAGGGTCACATTTACGTTTCAATAATTATTTCTGTCGAGTTCATGACAATAAAGGGCCACCTGCTCCAAGATCACACACACTATTGAATTTTAATTGATAACACCGCACCAGCTCGTCTGATAGCGCATGTTCAATTAAATAACCGAATTTAATGGGGGCAGAGTAACCATGCCGTCCATACTAGAGTCAAATGCCTCCGGTAGAGATTTAGTTAGTCTGCTCCTTATCTCGCTGATTCGTACGATTGCGCTATTTTGGAGTTGTGAAGTATACGTAGAATTCACCTCCAAGAACAGTTCTTGCAGGTCTATAAGTAGATGTTCGTGTTATTAGAGGTATCATTTTACGAGCATTTACCATTTCAGGTTGTTCAACACTTGTCTGACAATTCCCAGCGCCTGACACAGTCCTTTTATCATTTCCCCTCTTCTTCTTTGCATGTGCTGCATGTCTGTTGCTAGTCCAACATGGTAAGAATCCCACGAAGTCAAGCAGCGTTCTAGTATAGGCTATACAAGCATTTCGTAAAGTTTTCACAGGCAAATGTAAATACCAAAGTGCCACAGCACTAAATTCGAATCTGTAGCTCGTCCTTGATTCACCTTATATGGTGTTTCAGTTTCTTACCTTCCCATATTGTTATTTCCTAATATTTAAATGATATTGCTGATTGTAGTTACTACCTTTTTAGGTTCCGTAAATTACACTACCTCACAAATGACCACATGTGACAAGTGCCAGACTGGGACACAAACTGAGATTCCCACCTCTCTATTGTCGTATTCCTTACAAATGTACAGAGCTCTCCTGTACTATAATCTACAGCTATTTAGCAAAAATATCGTGGTTTATGGAATGGCCATGCAGTTTATGGTACCTACCATTCATCATAACAATATGCTTTCATCACAGCCATTACAGAATCATTACTATTCTTTTTTAAGAGATCGTTATTTACATATGTAATGAAGTGTATTCTTTCAGAGAGCTTCTCTACCATCGCGTAGGCTGTATACCAGATGACGGTGTTGTGTACACTTTTGAGGCGAAACATTATGGTCACCTGCTTAATAGAGTGTTGATCTACCTTTGGACACTTATACAGGAGGGATTATGCGTGGAGTGGACTGCAAAAGTCCTTAGTAATTTTTTGGAGGTAGGTTTGACCAGATGACGCAATTAGCATAAATTGCAGGCCACAAAGCTGACGCCAAATAGCATTCTAGATGTGTTTCATCGGTTTCAGATGGGGCAAGTTTTCACTGTCGAGACATAAACATGAGCTCGCGGTCAAGCCCCTCGAGCCACTGTAGTAGGCTTCTGGCCTTTTCAAACGGATAGTTATACTGCTGCAAGACGCCATTACTGCCAGGGGAGACATCGAGCATGAATGGACGCAAGGGGTCCACAATAAACTTCACGTAGTCCATACATGTCACAACGCGTTGCGTTCGCTTACTATGACAGGTCCCATGGAATCCAGCTTAATGTTAGCCATAGCATTATAGCGCTCCTACTGGCCTTTGTCTGCACTGCTCTGCATGTTTGGAGCAGCTGTTCGCCTAGATGATGGCATATCCGGACATCACCGTCGACGAGGTGCAGCAAGAGACGTGATTCATTCGATCAGGGGACATATTTCTATCGATCCAAGTTCCAGTTTCGAAGATTCTGTGCCTAGTGCAGTTGTAATAGATGACGTCGCTGGGTCAGCGTGGGAATACGAAGGGATCGTCTGCTGTGGAGTCCCATGTTCAGTACCGTGCACTGAACCTTGTGCTTCAGAACACTTGTGCCTCTACCAGTACTGTACTCGGTCGTCAGACCTTCCACAGAACATCGCCTACCGTGCTTGCTACAATGATTCCCCATTCGTCTCTGCTTCGCTTATACCGAGTGGTCCAGCTGTCCCTATCGGTAGGTTTTATACAAATGGCAGTGCCTTCAAAACCACCCGTGAGATTCTCATATCGTTTCGCTCGCTACGTGCAAACTATTATTCCTATAGAAGAAAATGAACAGACCTTTTTGTAGGAAGTTTGATATAATGAAATTTTGTTGTGTCACTCGTATTCGCTGAAGGCTACGGTTTTCGACTTGCCAAGAAAAACGTGTTTGAAGATTATTTTTGTACGTTTTTCTGGAATAATTCGAAAACTACGTCGTGTACGGAAAATGTATCACAGTACAAAATTTAATTACATTAAATTTCCTAAAAAAATTGATGTTCATTTTCTCTTTAGGACTAATAATCTGCATGTAGCGAGCGAGAGAATACGAAAATCTTTCATGTGGTAGCGTATTTGAATGTGTAGTGTGTTGCATAAAATCCATAGGTAGCGGCAGCTGAGTCATGCCGTACATTTTCTTTACTTTATCATGTGCCTGCAACGCCACCAGAAGGCAGTTTAAGTCACAGTGGGCAGTTGTCATAATGACTGGCTCATGGGTGTATATGTATTGTTTAATCTTTACTTTGTGAAAGATATTATATAACCACAAGAGTATGTAGCACTTTCATTTCAGAACAAATATGTATGTATTGCTCTTTGCTTTTTGTGCCCTCAGTATACTGAAAGAGTTACACTTGTTGCCTGTAGCAGGGTATGTTATTATGACCTTTTATGAGTTATTATCGAGAGTTCAGGCACCACACAAAAGTATAAAGCTTTACCACACTCTTCTTGTGATCAGCTTCAATAGAAGGCAGATCCCCACTTAAATTTTTCTGGCCTGTCACTGTAATATAGAACGCTCACTGCTAAAAAGTTGCATCTGGTGGTTTGTATGGCACATGCATCAAAAGCTGATTGGGGGACGGGGGAGGGGGGGAGAGGGCCTCTCGCCGGAGTCTGAAGCAGCGTCATGCCAGTGCCCTATCCGAAAAACTGGCAGAGAAAGTAAAAAAAAAAAAAAGAGCACTCCGTCTTCAGGCCACGAGTGGCCTACCGGGACCATCCGACCGCCGTGTCATCCTCAGTGGAGGATGCGGATCGGAGGGGCGGGGGGTCGTTATGATGGTATTCTTGACCGAAGCCGCTACTATTCGGTCGAGTAGCTCCCCAATTGGCATCACGAGGCTGAGTGCTCCCCGAAAAATGGCAACAGCACATAACGGCCTGGGTGGTCACCCATCCAAGTGCCGACCACGCCCGACGTCGCTTAACTTCGATGATCTCACGGGAAGCGGTGTACCCACTGCGGCAAGGCCGTTGCCTGGCAGAGAAAGTGCGCATTTAAAATGTTTTGCTTACAATTTCTTGCTATTCTTGTTGGCGTGCTTCCTTTTCTCGGACTTCGCTGCGTCACGAGTGAACTCGACGAATGTTGCGCCACCTGTGCAGCCTTCTTACGTGTGTCACAGACAGGTGCGTGTAAACATTAGCTCTCACCGGCGGCCTGACTCCGAAATAATTACCGTTTCATAACCTCGCCGTAGAGAAGCAATTAGGCTGCGTTTCTGTAAACATTTCGAGCGACGAAGTCCCGAGTCACTACTCTGTTGCACGGTTTCCCCGAGGACAGGAAATCTGCAATCATTGTCACGTCGCCGTGTCCCTAACGACGGGAAGCCACCTCAGATTACGGAGAGGCCGTGCCGTGAGAGCCACTCACCTGTATGCTGGGTCCCGGCAGCATCCTGTTGACGGTGAGGATGCCTCGCTCGACGCCGTCGGCCAGCACGCACTGGCAGTGCGACCACACCGTGTTGGTCGCGTTGGGCGTGCACACCTGGCAGGCGCTGCAACACAAGGCAGGAGCTGGTGAGCCGACTCCCAGGCAGCGTCCAGGTGAAGAATACACTACTGGCCATTACAATTGCTACACCAAGAAGAAATGCAGGTGATAAACGGGTATTCATTGGACAAATACATTATACTAGAACTGACATGTGGTTACATTTTCACGCAATTTGGGTGCATAGATCCTGAGAAATCACTACCCAGAACAACCACCTCTGGCAGTAATAACGGTCTTGATACTCCTGGGCGTTGAGTCAAACAGAGCTTGGATGGTGTGTACAGGTACAGCTGTCCATGCAGCTTCAACACGATACCAGTTCATCGAGAGTAGTGACTGGCGTATTGTG
This sequence comes from Schistocerca piceifrons, assembly GCF_021461385.2. Lineage (NCBI taxonomy): Eukaryota > Metazoa > Arthropoda > Insecta > Orthoptera > Acrididae > Schistocerca > Schistocerca piceifrons. The sequence goes on along the minus strand of NC_060140.1, from coordinate 957,173,987 downwards.
ACGAGCCAGTTGCTCGGCCACCATAGATCAGACGTTTTCAATTGGTCAGAGATCTGGAGAATGTGTTGGCCAGGGCAGCAGTCGAACATTTTATGTATCCAGAAAGGCCCGTACAGGACCTGCAACATGCGGTCGTGCATTATCCTGCTGAAATGTAGGGATTCGCAGGGATCGAATGAAGGGTAGAGCCACGGGTCGTGACACATCTGAAATGTAACGTCCACTGTTCAAAGTGCCGTCAATGCGAACAAGAGGTGACCGAGACTGGTAGTAACCAATGGCACCCCATACCATCACGCCGGGTGATACGCCAGAATGGCGATGACGAATACACGATTCCAATGTGGGTTCACCGCGATGTCGCCAGACACGGTTGCGACCATCATGATGCTGTAAACAGAACCTAGATTCATCTGAAAAAATGACGTTTTGCCATTCGTGCACCCAGGTTCGTCTTCGAGTACACCATCGCAGGCGCTCCTGTCTGTGATGCAGCGTCAGGGGTAACCGCAGCCACGGTCTCCGAGCTGATAGTCCATGCTGCTGCAAACGTCGTCGAACTGTTCGTGCAGATGGTTGTTGTCTTGCAAACGTCCACATCTGTTGACTCAGGGATCGAGACGTGGCTGCACGATCCGTTACAGGATTGCGGATAAGATACCTGTCATCTCGACTGCTAGTGATACGAGGCCTTTGGGATCGAGCACGGCGTTCCGTATTACCCTACTGAACCCACCGATTCCATATTCTGCTAACAGTCATTGGATCTCGACCAACGCGAGCAGCAATGTCGCGATACGATAAACCGCAATCGCGATAGGCTACAATCCGACCTTTATCGAAGTCGGAAACGTGATGGTACGCATTTCTCCTCCTTACACGAGGTATCACTACAACGTTTCACCAGGCAACGCCGGTCAACTGCTGTTTGTGAATGGGAAATCGGTTGGAAGCTTTCCTCATGTCAGCACGTTGTAGGTGTCGCTACCGGCGTCAACCTTATATGTATGCTCTGAAAAGCTAATCATTAGCGTATCACAGCATTCTCTTCCTGTCGGTTAAATTTCACATCTGTAGCAAGTCATCTTCGCGCTGTAGCAATTTTAATGGCCAGTAGTGTAGACGTTTGAGACTTGCCACTGCAAGTGCATAGCTTCAGTTGATTAGTAACTGTAGTTCAATAGTTGACTGTGGGCAAACAGACAAATAGACAAACAATCTGTAGGTCTACTGAAACAAAATTCAGTTTTCTAATCGCAGGGCGATTCTCGTAGAATCTGAACAACTTTCTTGCTATACCAAAAGCGTGTTTATCTGTACTTCACCTACGGTGTAAATGTATCTATTGAAAAGAGAAAATACCATTTGGTGCGCCAGAAGGGAATGAGACAACGACTGAAAAATCTACGTGGAGTAGATCTCCACTTCAAGAAACTGAGTTTTCTAAACCCCTTTTGGGTACCAGATAGCACAAAATGCTGTCATCTTGCTTCAGTCCTAGACACTTAAGAGCCGATTGTACGGGGCAGTTTGTGGTCGTTTGGAAGTTTTCGCACACTGATCTCGTCGGATGCTCGCCAAACAACCCATCAATGTAGCGTTAAAACTGCGTATTATTAAACTTTAATTATGACAGTCAAAACAAGAAGGCATTAAAATAATGCAATAAATTCACCAAAATGATGAGACGTGAAGTTTTGTACGCAAATACTGCTGCGTAAGTTCAATAGGCGTTTTTACAGATTATTTTGTCTCAGGCGTTTCTAAAGTTTATTTTCTTTTTCTCCACTTTCTGGAGTATTAATCAGTATAATTTTTTCTGGTTATTTTTGTTAGTAATCAACAGAAATTGCTCAGGTTTTCTGTTATCAGAAATGGCCATTTTAGAACCTTCTCGGAGGCCAGGATGGCCGAGCGGTTTTAGGCGCTACAGTCTGGAACCGCGCGACCGCTACAGTCGCAGGTTGGAATACTGCCTCGGGCATGGATGTATGTGATGTCCTTAGGTTAGTTAGGTTTAAGTAGTTCTAAGTTGTAGGGGACTAATGACCTCAGAGCCATTTGAATCATTTAGAACCTTGCCCCGTGTTGCACAAATTCATGTGGAATACATGGAATGTTCAATCAAAGGGGGCACTAACTTTCTGCGTATGGAAGCTGTCCATGTCCATCTGAGAAAGCTACACGTCAGCCGCTGCAGGTACCCACGCTATCCTTCTTACCGCTTGCGCTGTCCAGTTCCAGCACCGAATGGAAGTGACTTCATTTGTGGCGACTCTAAAGTTGCTGCATGTGTTGCGTTTCGTGATCAGCGTTATGAAATAAAATTTTGTGTTCACCTATGTTCTGTGACGAATTGAAGAGTTTTTGGTGAGTTTGCTATGCCCCATCGAGCCTGTTTACGTTGACACAAGCAGTTTCAAATTGGCGAGGCAAGTTGTGAGTTGTCTGTCACGGCCCTGGCACTGAGAACAGTTGACAGTATTTCGCAGTGACCCACGTCTCAAATCCATCAGCTTGCGTGCATTCTGGAGATAACTGGAAGCATTCACACTCTTTTAAAGGAACATTTGCACATGTCTAGAGTGCGCGAAAGCTAGATACCGCTATTGATTAGTGTGGATCAAAGGCGAAATGTGTTGGGGGTACGCTGCTACTGTAAGCAGTGTGCGAATAAGGTCATCGTCTTGTTACTGCAGTATAAATCAAATAGACATGGGATGGACATGTAGTCAGGCAAATAGATGGTAGGTAGGGGCATGAGATGGACATTTAGTCGTCCAAATAAATGGTAGATGGGCCAGAGGAATCCTTTATTGAATTCCGAGAGATAAGAAAAGAGTGTATGACCTAATAAAAGGTTGGCTGGTGTCGCCAAAATAAACATGTAGGAACGGTGCGCTTAGAGCTGAACACCGTAATGTTAGGAGAAGTTTACATCAGGCATCCATCCAGCAATGACTGTCAGATGGCTGATCTAATAACTAACATTTACGTGTAACAACTGGCAATAGTGTTGGGTATCAGGAAATTTTACCCTAACAAGAATCCAACTAGCAGTTTGTAACACTGAAATGTGCCATGTTTACAAGAAGTTTCCCGTTTTGAGTCGCACAGCTTTTATGCAGCAGGTGATCAGGATTTCTGATTCAGTTGCCGGCAGACATTTTGCGAAACCGATATTTCACGCCTGACTGTCGAGTATTGTAATGAGGAAGTAAGCCGTACACCACAATTCTCGGAAAAAGTGTGTGGGAGAATTGGTTACTTGTGAATGGCGTCTCGTACAAAACGGGCACGAGACGTGGTGGTTGAATGTCTTTAACTGTTTCTTACGCTCATGACGGCTGTGATAGGCAGGGAAGTCCAGTTATATCGAAACCGTCCTGTACTACACGAAAATGTTTGCTTATTCAGCGCGAGACTGACAGGTGAAGAAGCAACTCCGCTTCGAATGGAAGGAACACGTCGCTCTACTTGCAAAAAGCTTCTCTCTCAAGTTCCACCGGCCATTCTTCAAGCGGAATTCCGAGGCCATTTGACTGCCTACCACGTACCCCTGCCGCAGGGGCTGTGACGACTGGATCGAAAGAAACTGAGGCCTTAGAGTTGAAATACAATCGTTTTTGTCGCAGTTCGTCAGTCTGCAGGTTAAGGCTAGGAGTGAGCTGTACCGGTAGCGCACGAGGCTACCGCAACACGGCAGACAACATCTGTCCTCTAATTATCGCGTACATATTTGGACTTTCCGCCGCTGACGGCGCTCGTTCGTCGCAACTTGCGCCGCTGCACGCTTCGAACCCATTCTGTGAGATGCTGTGAAATGTATCCTTCTCTCTATCGCATCAAATGCATAAAAAAAACTCGAAGGGGGTCGACGTACAGATGATATCAGACAATTTCTCTACAATGAAGAAAAAAATGAATTTTTACCTACTTCAGTTTGGCTCGCTGATTTATCAGGTGGCGTTGCCACTGTTATCAGTTAACAATGGATTTCCAAATAAATGTTCCGAGTTATTTGTTAACAGTATCGCGTTCAGTACTTATTATGTTACTCAAAACAAATGAGCAGTATTCTTGCGGTAGCTAACATGTTTTGTTTACATCAAAATACATTCGTTGTGAAACGCGTTAATTAAATGAATGAAGCCCATTTCGCATACATTTTGGTAGTTTTTCCTTTCTTTGCTTGTTTTTGGTAATTGTTTTATTCCGCCCAATCAGATTAGAGCCTTTAGGAAAATTTTGCGTCAGAACAGAAACTATACATACTAAATTCATGAAGAAAATTTGGTCCCTCAAGTTTTCCTGTTTTTACATCACTGTCGCCTAGTGAAATATACATAAACATTTGAGTAACTATTATGACGAAATTCATAATTAAAAATGAATGATAATGGGGATGATAGTAATAATAATAATGAAGCAACTTCAGGTTGTAACAGCAAGGAAATATCTTGATGGTTGATTGTTTAATCCGATATAACCTGGGGTCTTTGAGAGCTTTAATGATTTTCTTGGGACGCCCGGCAAACAGATTATCAGCTTCAGATAGAAGGATGAAAGTCACATAATCGAATTTCAGAAGAGAAGACATTTCTCATGTCGAACGTCAGAGCAGCGCCTAGAAAAGTATTGATAAATCAGGCGGAAATAAAGCAGACAGAGGACTTTGAATACCCATCGTAGTTCATTCAGCTTAGAACAAGCAAATAAAAAAAAAACAGAGTCTTTAGTCGAGGAGTTGTGACATGAAGTAATTAATATGAAAAATCAGGCAGAACAATTAGGAAACAAAGAAAAAAGTTTCTGGGGATGATATTCGGCTCGGTGGACTGAAGGGAAAAGAAAAGACTACAGAAGAAAACAAAATCAGTCTTACATGAAGTCACGATCTCAAATGACAGCAAAAGAAGAAGAAAAGAACAGGCTAGAAGGGAATCACTAAATGGTCTAAAGCTCACAGAAGGCGAATACGAGAATGTTGGGCGAAGCTTGAAGCTCAAGGAGGAAAAAGATTTTGAATACGTGGTAACCCACATCGCCTGATTTGAGGTGGCAATAACAGCTCTAAACATATACATAAACAATAACAACAATACTTAATAACAATATCAGTTACAAGAAACATATTAATAATATAAATAAATTCAGTTTAAAGGCAGCATTACCCGCGCCACTATTTCCTTACTGTGCATAATTCAGACGGATCATTTTAAGTAAGGGTTGGAAGGAGCTGGTGCAGCAGTTAACACATTGCCCTGCATTACAGTGGAGATGGGTGTAAATATCCATTTGGTCGTACTAATTATTTCCCAAAACCCAATCCAGGTGAGTCGTCTACGCTCCCTAAGTCCATTCGTGTACGGCCCAGTGAGTTTGCCGACCTTTTCTCCAATCAGGTCCAGCTGAGTCAGTGAAATACCCCATGTGATCTGAAATCCGAAGTTGTTTCAACCATTAAATTGATCAAAGCAGATTGAGAACATACAAAACAGTTTCTCGTGTCTTTCAGAGATTGGGATTTTGGAACGATGTTGTATGTCTCACAAATTGTGTACCACTGGGTACGCACGTGACTGGCTAATGAAAACGGAAAGAAAATGTGTTCAATTTTCAGTATTTTCTTGGCGTTTTCCAGATTTAGAAACGTCTGGAAATGGGTACACTTATTTTCCTGTCATTGCCAATGGAGGTACTTGAATAATGCATCAAGCGAACTGATACTCATGCGTTGCCTGCAGCCATTGAAAGGGAGCGCGATTCTCGCATTTTGTTCTACTTTTATTGCGTTGCACGATAGTAGTGAAACTGTATTTCGCTGCAACTCTAATCCGTGGTAGGATATCTACAAATTTACGATTCTGATTACCTAATTTCAGAGGAACAGTGTTTGTAAGTACGTTTTATAACCAAGATGCGCAGTCAGGAACGTGTTTTCGTTACGCCTACTTGTTATTCCGGCGGTTAATTGCTGCCGCCGTCTAACCAGAACGGAGCGGCCGTGTAAGGCTGGCTGTATACAGCGGCTACAGCAAGCGACCTCTTTTTATTCAGGTTCACCAACAGTGGAGGCTAACGAAGGTGATGGCTTTTTACAAGCTGAATTCCTACACACCATGTTTTATTACCGTAGTAGTATATGTAGTGTAATTAGCTGGAAGCACGGGAGTTCTATTCAATTAGATGTATGTGAAAAACGTTCAAGTATTTTTTAGACAACGGATATACACTCATGCTCATAAATTAAGGATAATGCTGATACATGGTGAAACAACGCTCCGATGGGCGGTTTACGAGGTTAAATCACCTCGGGGTATGACCATGCGATGCATTTGACCTGCGGTCGTCGCACGGTGGCGCTGGCAGCAGTCCACATACGCAAAGGTGTGTTGGTGCATGTCAGAGTGCGGCGCAGCGAGTAAGTGTGCAGACGTTTTCAGACGGGCTAATGGTGAGTGTGTGTTGAAAATGGCTCAAATAACACATATTGATGATGTTATGAGGGTAATATACTAGGGCGACTGGAGGCTGGTCAAACACAGCAGGTCGTAGCACGGGCTCTCCGTGTGCCACAAAGTGTAACCTCAAAATTATGGCAGATTCCAGCAGACAGGAAAAGGGTCCAGGCGCTACAGTACGGGACATCTACATTGTACACCACCACAAGAAGACCGATATCTCACCATCAATGCCCGCAGACGGCCACGGAGTACTGCAGGTAGCCTTACTCGGGACCTTACCGCAGCCACTGGAACAGTTGTCTCCAGACACACAGTCTACAGACGACTGAACAGACATGGTTTATTCGCCTCGAGACCTGCAAGGTGCATTCCACTGACCCCTGGTCACAGGAGAGCCCGTAATCCCTGGTGTGAAGAACACAGTACATGGTCATTGGAACAGTGGTCCCAGGTTATGTTCATGGACAAGTCCAGGTATAGTCTGAACAGTGATTCTCTCCGGGTTTTCATCTGGCGTGAACCATAAACCAGATACCAATCCCTTAATTTCCTTGAAAGGGATCTGTATGGAGGTCGTGGTTTGATGGTGTGGGGTGGGATTATGATTGGTGCATGTACACCCCTGCATGTCTTTGACAGAGGAACTGTAACAGGTCGGATGTATCGGGACGTCATTTTGCACCAGTATGTCCACCTTTTCACGGGTGCAGTGTGTCCCACCTTCCTCCTGATGGATGCTAAGCCCGTGCCCCACCGACCTTGTGTTGTGGAGGAGTACTTTGAAACAGAAGAAATCAGCCGAATGGAGTGACCTGCCTGTTCTCCAGACCTAAAACCCATCGAGCACGTCTGGAATGCTTTCGGTCGACGTATCGCTGCACGTCTTTAAATCCCTGGGACACTTCAGGAGCTCCGGCAGACACTGGCGCAAGAATGGGAGGCTATACCCCAGCAGCTGCTCGACCACCTGATCCAGAGTATGCCAACCGGTTGTGCGGCCTGCGTACGTGTGCATGGTGATCATATCCCATATTGATGTCGGAGTACACGCGCAGCAAACAGTGGCGTTTTGTAGCACACGTGTTTAGGGACGGTTTTCTCAACAATACCGTGGACCGTGGACTTACAGATCTGTGTCGTGCGTGTTCCCTATGTGGCTATGCTATTAGCGCCAGTTTTGTGTAGTGCCACGTTGTGTGGCACCACATTCTGCAATTATCCTGAATTTATGAGCATGAGTGTAGAAATATGAAGAATAGGATCAACTCTGGATGGGTTCTTAAGCTCCTCGGGCACTTTTGATCACGCTTTTGCTCTCCTACTGGAGGAACTGCAGGGTTCGCTGAGAGGATCGACCCTGAATTTCACGAAAAACTTGACTTGTCGTACATTATACACGCAGTGGCCTAATTGGCGTAATTCGGAGGGAGCAATGTCTAGCAGGGCGGATCTGTAAACAGGAGTAACCGGAATCAGCTCAGCTATCGAAGATCCTAATTTAACACTGTCGTAATGGATGAGTGGTATCGGGTCGCTGCCACTGAGTTTGCTACCATCTCTCGCCTGCTTATTCGGCCGGTACGTCCCCACCGAAGCACGCCTTGCAGTAAATAGATTGTTAGATTCGCTTTCCCTCTCGACAAACTAACTAATTTGCTGGTATTGAAAAGCGTATGAATGCCTGCGGATATCTTCCGTCGACCAACAACTCTAACTAGAACAATGTACGAAAAGCTGGTGTTGCCATTCAGTAATGTCACTTATCCAACAAAGCTAGTACTATGTTCCCAATTACCTCAAAAGTGACGGTATTTTTAATAGAATGAAACGAGCGAACAGCTCCTATAGGATCTGAAAGTGTAGCTCCGTAATGAACTGACTACCGTTGTATAAACAGAGAAGTCAGTAATAAAAGTCCAAACATGACCAAATGGTGTATGTCCAGACTGTCTGTGTTGCAAGGGGAGACGCGGCGTAGCTATGAATGTGGAGATGAGTGGCTTTCAGATACTACTGCCGTTCATAGTTTCGGCGGTTGGTTAATTCCGTCGTACTCCATCAGAGCTCTCTCTCTCTCTGTCTGTCCTCGTTCAGACAGCGTCACTAGACGTTTCACCACTGCCGTGTTGTGGTGAGTCGGCAGCCAGGCATTCTTGACGGAAAAGCTGCCGTGCTTTCCCCCAAAAAAGTTCCTACCACTCAGTGAAGAACGAGTCAATTGGTAGCGTCTCTCCGCAGCGCACCTATGTTTGTTAAAGCATAGGGCCATTCTTCTTGATCACATAATAAGCTGAACAATACCGTAACACTTTCTGTGCTGAACCCTCTTTCCCACAGTCCCAGGCAATACCGACACGTGTAATTGTGGAACGGAATCCAAATCCCCAATTGATCATCCAGATTGAAGTTTCTCGTGGTGTCTACACCCAAACAGAGCACCAGATAAAGCGGATGGTGGAGGCTTGGGGGGCGGGATTTCCACGTTCGGCAAGTAGTTCTAATACACCCAAGTGAGAAAGGGAGAGCGAGCAGGGGTGAGGCGGGCAGTAATCAGTGGAAACTAAAAGTAGACCACTAAAAATAATTGCTCAAAATCTGCTTATTCTTCTCCATAGAGAAGGAACAAAGACGACTTCGGAATACTGAAGGAAATATTTTTGAAAAATGTGAAGTAATGTGTGTTATTGCGTAGCTCTGCCAGTGGATTACGAGACCCTACAAATGATTGTTTGTACTAGGTAGTAAGTTAACAAATGGTTCAAATAGCTCTGAGCACTGTGGGACTTAACTTCTGAGGTCATCAGTCCCCTAGAACGTAGAACTACTTAAAACTAACTGAGCTGAAGACATCTCACACACATCCATGCCCGAGGCAGGATTCGAACCTGCGGACGTATCGGTCGTGCCGTTCCAGACTGAAGCGCCTAGAACTGCTCGGCCACACCGGCCGGCAGTAAGTTAACATGCCGATAGTTTTTTTGTGTTAGTAGCAGTAGGCAAACCCGCCCAACATTTAGACATGCCTTGTAAGGGACGATGAAAGGAAACTCTAACGCTGAAGACCGAGTCCAGAGCTGCAGAAGGGTTGGCTCTGACGTCAGCGCCGCAGCTTGCTACTCTGCACACATCGCGTGATCCCTGCCATATAGTCTACAAACCGTGCTTCAATCAGAACTCGCACTGTTGCGAAAAGTAATAGGGGAACAGCTGCAGTGCATTACTCCGTACGTATTTTTCTCCTATGAACTCTGTTCCAGTAGTGACAGAATGCTGGCGTGTGACACTGAGAACTCTGGGTTGCTGCGACTGAGTCTACTTACAACTTACAAGTAACGATAATCGGACTACGAGGTGTGTAAGAAAAGTAATGAGACTGACAACATTCCGAGCGATCTGGGAACGCTGTGTTGTTCTACTTGTGTACACCGGTGTGTCCATCCCGTCCAGCTGCTCAGTCCGGGTTTCAGCTCCGCACAGCAGTCACGTGATTTTTGAGGGCACCGTCAGTCAAGTTGAATTTTTTGGCGTGTGCTACGAAAATGGAACAGTAGAATTTAGAGCAACGTTATGCAATTAAGTTTTGTGTTAAAGTTGGGGAGTTCGCGAGTGTGACCTCTGAAAAGTTGAAAGAGACCTGTGGAGAACATCCCTTATCAAGAGGACAAGTCATTCGCTGGCACAGATAATTTATCGAAGGCCTAGAACAGTTGAACATGAACCTCGCTTTGGGAAACGTTCAACTTTAAAAACCGACTAAAACGTCGAACGTGTGAGATCAGACGGACGGCTAACAATAAGGATGATGGGCGACCTCTTAAACACTTTCACAGTAATGAAATTTTGGCCGAAGGTTTCTGCGAAAATGGTATCGAAAAATCTCACAACTGAGCAGAAGGACAGTCGAAGAAACGAGTGCGTTGATCTTCTACATCTACGTCTCCGTAGATACTCCGCAAGCCAACGTATGGTGCGTGGCGGAGGGTACCCTGTACCACTACTAGTGATTTTCTTTCGTCTTCCACTCGCAAATAGAGCGAGAGCGAAACGATTGTCTATACGATTCCGTATGAGCCCTTATTTTTCATATCTTATGTTCGTGGTCCTTACGCGCAGTGTATGTTGACGGGAGTAGAGTAGTTCTGCAATCAGCTTCAAATGCCGGTACTCTTAAGTCTTCTCAGTAGTATTTCTCGAAAAGAGGACTGTCAATGGCCACGATTGGTTCAGCAGTGTGATCAACACGTAGTGAATCCTGGGTTTTTGACTACGATCCTGAGACAAAGCCGCAAAGCGAGGAGAGGCTCACTGAGACCTGTCCTCGAACGAAGAAAGATCGAATGAGCAAATCAAAACAATGCTGATTTGCTTTGTTTGACAATGGGGGTGTCGTGCTTAAAGAATTTGTTCCGCCAGAAGAAACTGTCAACCAAGTGGTTTACAAAGATGTCCTCGAAACGCTCAGGGAAACAGTGAATCGTGTGAGAGCGGACATTGCAGACAAGCGACTGCTGCACCATACCAGTGCCCCATGTCACTCGGCAACGTGACGGAATTTTTGACCTCAACATGCATTCTTGTTGTTCCACAGCCCCACTGCCCACCTGCTCTGAGTCCTTGTGACATTTTTCTTTTCCCAAAGTTGAAGTTCGCCTTAAAAGGACACCATTTTGGTTGGATGGCTAGTTTGGGGAGAAAAGGGACCAAACTGCGAGGTCATTAGCCCGTTTTTCCACATTCAAACAGGTCTCGGGTTAAAAACAGTTCCAAAAAGAGTCAGGGAAAGTAAAAGGGTTAAACTAACTTCAAACTAGACTGAGAGACAAACCGAAAGAAGCTAACAAAAGGGGGTAAACGTATACTAGAAGGAAAAGTAGTGGAAGTTAATAAAGTAATATAGCAGATGGGCTGGACTGGCTGGTCTCTAAAATAAAAAAAAAAGATAAGCAGCCACTGTGCAGCACACTAAAACGTCCAGTCTAAAAGACAAGGCTAGAAGAACACAGATAGGGAAAAGACGAACACTATCGCCAACAAACAGCAAAGAAAGAGTGAGGAAGAATTATAATGGAGAGAAGGCGCAGGCCTAGAGGAGAAGGCCAGACGCCTACCGTACATTGCGTGATAAAAAACCCATTACGTAAAAACATAAAAGAACATCAGGGGCCACGCAGGATTAGCCGAGCAGTCTAGGGCGCTGCAGTCATGGACTGTGCGGCTGGTGCTGGCGGAGGTTCGAGTCCTCCCTCGGGCATGGGTGTGTGTGTGTGTGTTTGTCCTTAGGATAATTTAGGTTAAGTAGTATGTAAGCTTAGGGACTGATGACCTTAGCAGTTAAGTCCTATAAGATTTCACACACATTTGAACATTTTTTTTTAACATCAGGGGTTGAGGCATTGTCTCTCAATAGCATTGACAGTGTGGCGGAAAGGCTAAAAGTCCACCGCAGAGCGGCTAAAATCGGGCAGTCGAACAAGGTGTGGACGGCTGTCATGTGGGAACCACAGCGGGTCCTCGCTATGGAGGAGGTGACCACGAGTTAGCCAAGTATGGCCGATGCGGAGCCGACGAACGACAACGGAGCCCCTTCGAGTGGTGACCGTGGATGACCGCCACATATTCGTTGTCTCCTTCTTAACACGTAGTTTATTTGGTGTACTGAGAGCGCACCATTCAGTATCCCACATCCGGAAAACCGATCGGAGATTAGCCTCCGGCAGACCGATCTCCAGACTTGGTTTACCGGTAGCCGTTTTGGCCAGCCTGTCAGCAAATCGTTTGTCCGGGATCGCGACATGTCCTGCGGTCCAAATGAAGGACACATGTAGTGACTCCTGGATAGTCATTACCAAAGGATACCGAGGGAAGCACTGGTCGAGAGCGTGTAGGCTGCTTAAGGAGTCACTACAGATGACGAAGGAGTGACTGCGCAGGAGCGGGTACGCTCAAGAGCGCCAGAGATGGCTACCAACTCTGCAGTGAAAACACTACAGCCATCTGGCAAGGACCACTGTTCAGTCTGGCCAATGTGAGCGCAAGCGAGCCATTTTGGTAGTCTGGACAACATACGAAAGAATGTGGCCGACATGTTGAAGGCCGTGCCAGGCGAATCCTTTCAGCGCTGCTACCACTACTGAGTTGTCTGAGGGAAATACTTTGAAGGGAACAATCGTACTGCCTGGCGCCGCGGCTGGTCTCACAGGTGTGTGGCACTTGCTGTTAGTGTAGGAGGAGATTAGATTAGATTAGATTAATACTTGTTCCATAGATCGTGAATACATTTCGTAATGATGTGGAACGTGTCAGGTTAATAAAAGATGTCTGTACAAGATATTACATTACACAAAATATTGCATGACACTAATGTTTAAGTTGTTTTTTTCCCTTAATTTATATCAAAAAATTCAGCCAATGAGTAGAAGGAGTTGTCATTTAGAAATTCTTTTAATTTATTTTTAAATGTTAGTTGGCTATCTGTTAGGCTTTTGATGCTGTTTGGTAGGTGACAAAAGACTTTTGTGGCAGCATAATTTACACCTTTCTGTGCCAAAGTCAGATTTAACCCTGCATAGTGAAGATCATCCTACCTCCTGGTGTTATAGCTATGCACACTGCTGTTACTTTTGAACTGGGTTGGATTATTAACAACAAATTTCATAAGTGAATATATAGACTGTGAGGTTACTGTGAGGATCCCTAGATCCTTAAATAGATGTCTGCAGGACGACCGTGGGTGGGCTCTAGCAATTATTCTGATTACACGTTTTTGAGCAATGACTACTTTTCTACTCAACGATGAATTACCCCAGAATATGATGCCATACGTGAATGTGAATGAAAATAGGCGTGGTAAGCTAATTTACTGAGATTCTTATCACCAAGAATTGCAATAACCCTAATAGCATACGTAGCTGAACTCAGACGTTTCAGCAGACCATCAATGTGTTGCTTCCGGTTTAACCTCTCATCAATGGACACGCTTAAAAATTTTGAAAATTCTACCTTAGCTACAGACTTCTGTTCAAATTCTATATTTAATACTGTAGTTGTGCAATTTACTGTACGGAACTGTATATACAGGGTTACTACAAATGATTGAAGCGATTTCACAGCTCTACAATAACTTTATTATTTGAGATATTTTCACAATGCTTTGCACACACATACAAAAACTCAAAAAGTTTTTTTAAGCATTCACAAATGTTCGATATGTGCTCCTTCAGTGATTCGGCAGACATCAAGCCGATAATCAAGTTCCTCCCACACTCGGCGCAGCATGTCCCCATCAATGAGTTTGAAAGCATCGTTGATGCGAGCTCGCAGTTCTGGCACGTTTCTTGGTAGAGGAGATTTAAACACTGAATCTTTCGCATAACCCGACAGAAAGAAATCGCATGGAGTTAAGTCGGGAGAGCGTGGAGGCCATGACATTAATTCCTGATCATGATCTCCACCACGACCGATCCATCGGTTTTCCAATCTCCTGTTTAAGAAATGCCGAACATCATGATGGAAGTGCGGTGGAGCACCATCCTGTTGAAAGATGAAGTCGGCGCTGTCGGTCTCCAGTTGTGGCATGAGCCAATTTTCCAGCATGTCCAGATACACGTGTCCTGTAACGTTTTTTTCGCAGAAGAAAAAGGGGCCGTAAACTTTAAACCGTGATGTTGCACAAAACACGTTAACTTTTGGTGAATTGCGAATTTGCTGCACGAATGCGTGAGGATTCTCTACCGCCCAGATTCGCACATTGTGTCTCTTCACTTCACCATTAAGAAAAAATGTTGCTTCATCACTGAAAACAAGTTTCGCACTGAACGCATCCTCTTCCATGAGCTGATGCAACCGCGCCGAAAATTCAAAGCGTTTGACTTTGTCATCGGGTGTCAGGGCTTGTAGCAATTGTAAACGGTAAGGCTTCTGCTTTAGCCTTTTCCGTAAGATTTTCCAAACCGTCGGCTGTGGTACGTTTAGCTCCCTGCTTGCTTTATTCGTCGACTTCCGCGGGCTACGCGTGAAACTTGCCCACACGCGTTCAACCGTTTCTTCGCTCACTGCAGGCCGACCCGTTGATTTCCCCTTACAGAGGCATCCAGAAGCTTTAAACTGCGCATACCATCGCCGAATGGAGTTAGCAGTTGGTGGATCTTTGTTGAACTTCGTCCTGAAGTGTCGTTGCACTGTTATGACTGACTGATGTAAGTGCATTTCAAGCACGACATACGATTTCTCGGCTCCTGTCGCCATTTTGTCTCACTGCGCTCTCGAGCGCTCTGGCGGCAGAAACCTGAAGTGCGGCTTCAGCCGAACAAAACTTTATGAGTTTTTCTACGTATCTGTAGTGTGTCGTGACAATATGTCAATGAATGGAGCTACAGTGAATTTATGAAATCGCTTCAATCATTTGTAATAGCCCTGTACTGTGTTTTATGAAAATTTAAAGAAAGTCTGTTTGCTGAGAACCACTTAATAATTTTGTGAGAAACATCATTTACAATTACATCACTGAGTTCTCGGTTTTTGGATGTTATTACTATACTTGCATCATCAGCAAAAACAACTAACTTTGCATCTTCATCAATGTGCAATGGTAAGTCATTAATGTACAGGGTGATTCAAAAAGAATTCCACAACTTTAGGAATTTAAAACTCTGCAACGACAAAAGGCAGAGCTAAGCACTATCTGTCGGCGAATTAAGGGAGCTATAAAGTTTCATTTAGTTGTACATTTGTTCGCTTGAGGCGCTGTTGACTAGGCATCAGCGTCAGTTGATGCTAAGGTGGCGACCGCTCAACAGAAAGCTTTCGACACTAACAGGAAAGTCAACCGTCACAATGTCTGTATATGGAGCACTGAGAATCCGCGGGAAACAACTCAGTATGAACGTGACTCGCCTAAGGTGAACGTTTTCTGTGCCATTTCAGCCAATAAAGTTTTTGGTCCCATTTTCTTCGAAGGTGCTACTGTAACTGGACTACAGTATCTGGAGATGTTAGAGAATTGGCTGTTCCCTCAGCTCGAACAAGAAGCACAACAATTCATATTTCAGCAGGATGGAGCGCCAGCACATTGGCAGTTATCTGTCCGTAACTACCTGAACGTCAACTACCCGAGGCGATGGATCGGCCGCCAGGCAACCCGTGACAGAGCACTTCATCACTGGCCTCCAAGAAGCCCTGATCTTACCCCCTGCGATTTTTTCTTATGGGGGTATGTTAAGGATATGGTGTTTCGGCCACCTCTCCCAGCCACCATTGATGATTTGAAACGAGAAATAACAGCAGCTATCCAAACTGTTACGCCTGATATGCTACAGAGAGTGTGGAACGAGTTGGAGTATCGGGTCGATATTTCTCGAGTGTCTGGAGGGGGCCATATTGAACATCTCTGAACTTGTTTTTGAGTGAAAAGAAAACGTTTTTAAATACTCTTTGTAATGATGTATAACAGAAGGTCATATTATGTTTCTGTCATTAAATACGCATTTTTAAAGTTGTGGTATTCTTTTTGAATCACCGTGTATATCAAGAACAGTAAAGGACCTAAGACGGAACCCTGTGGGAGCCCGTACTCGATAGCCCCCCCCCCCCCCCCCCAGCCAGTTTGAGGAATGAGCTACTCACGCGCCCAGCACGTTGTAGAGCTCCAGCGTGAAGTGGTAGTAGCAGATGCGCGGCGGCTCGTCCTCGCGGCAGGCGCGCGCGCACTCGTCTGGCGCCGACAGCGACGGGTTGCGCCGCAGCTCGCTGAGCGCGCGGCTGCCGAAGTCGATGGTGCGCAGGCCGGCGGCGGCCCCGGGCCCGCGCGCCGGATGCGTCTGCACCAGGCCGTGGCTGGCCGTGAAGTAGTTGGTGCCCGCCGTCTCGAAGACGGTGTCGGGCAGCCGCCAGGAGGGCTCCGCCGTCTGGTCCACCACGACCGCCGCGCGGGGTTCTGCCGAGGCACACACACAGGCATCAGTAAGCGCGCTCTAGGGGCAGTGGCACATTATTCAAGGCACTCAGAACAGGGGTTAATAGTACAGGGTACAATGAAGAACCAAAGAAACCAGTACACGTGCCTATTATCGTGTAGGGACCCCGCGGGCACACGGAAGTGTCCCAGCGCGGCGTGGCGTGCCCTCGACTAACGTCTGAAGTAGTGCTGGAGCCAACTGATACCATGCATCCTGTAGGGCTGTCCATAAATCTGTAAGAGCACGTTGCAGATAGGCTCAATAATGTTCGTGTCTGGCGACTTTGGTGGCCAGCGGAATTGTTTAAACTCGGAATAGTCTTTCTGGAACCACACTGTAGCCATTCTGGACGTGTAGGGCGTCGCATTGTCCTGCTGGAATCACCCAAGTCCGTTGGAATGCACAGTGGAAATGAGTGGATGCAGGTGATCATACGGGATGCTTACGTACGTCTCACCTGTCAGAGTCCTATGTACACGTATCAGGGGTCCCGTGTCACTCCAACTGCACACGCCCCACACCATTTCAGAGCCTCCACTAACTTCGACAGTCCCCTCCTGACATGCAGAGTCCATGGTCTCACGAGATTGTCCACATAACCATGTACATCCATCCCCTGGATACAATTGGAAGAATAGTCTTTCTGGAACCACACTGTAGCCATTCTGGACGTGTAGGGCGTCACATTGTCCTGCTGGAATCACCCAAGTACGTTGGAATGCACAGTGGACATGAGTGGATGCAGGTGATCATACGGGATGCTTACGTACGTCTCACCTGTCAGAGTCCTATGTACACGTATCAGGGGTCCCGTGTCACTCCAACTGCACACGCCCCATACCATTACAGAGCCTCCACTAGCTTCAACAGTCCCCTCCTGACATGCAGAGTCCATGGTCTCACGAAATTGTCTACATAACCATGTACATCCATTCCCTGGATACAATTGGAAGAATAGTCTTTCTGGAACCACACTGTAGCCATTCTGGACGTGTAGGGCGTCGCATTGTCCTGCTGGAATCACCCAAGTCCGTTGTAATGCACAGTGGACATGAGTGGATGCAGGTGATCATACGGGATGCTTACGTACGTCTCACCTGTCAGAGTCCTATGTACACGTATCAGGGGTCCCGTGTCACTCCAACTGCACACGCCCCATACCATTGCAGAGCCTCCACTAACTTCAACAGTCCCCTCCTGACATGCAGAGTCCATGGTCTCACGAAATTGTCTACATAACCATGTACATCCATTCCCTGGATACAATTGGAAGAATAGTCTTTCTGGAACCACACTGTAGCCATTCTGGACGTGTAGGGCGTCGCATTGTCCTGCTGGAATCACCCAAGTACGTTGGAATGCACAGTGGACATGAGTGGATGCAGGTGATCATACGGGATGCTTACGTACGTCTCACCTGTCAGAGTCCTATGTACACGTATCAGGGGTCCCGTGTCACTCCAACTGCACACGCCCCATACCATTACAGAGCCTCCACTAACTTCAACAGTCCCCTCCTGACATGCAGAGTCCATGGTCTCACGAAATTGTCTACATAACCATGTACATCCATACCCTGGATACAATTGGAAGAATAGTCTTTCTGGAACCACACTGTAGCCATTCTGGACGTGTAGGGCGTCGCATTGTCCTGCTGGAATCACCCAAGTACGTTGGAATGCACAGTGGACATGAGTGGATGCAGGTGATCATACGGGATGCTTACGTACGTCTCACCTGTCAGAGTCCTATGTACACGTATCAGGGGTCCCGTGTCACTCCAACTGCACACGCCCCATACCATTACAGAGCCTCCACTAGCTTCAACAGTCCCCTCCTGACATGCAGAGTCCATGGTCTCACGAAATTGTCTACATAACCATGTACATCCATCCCGTCGATACAATTGGAAACGAGACTCGACCGATCAGGCAACATGTATCCAATCATCACCAATGTGCTTTTGACGGGCAAAAGCGAGGCGTAAAGCTTTGTGTCGTGCATTCATCAAGGGTACACGAGTGGGCCTTCGGCTCCGAAAGCCCATATCGATCATGTTTCGTTGAATGGTCCGCACGCTGACAATTGTTAACGGCCCAGAACTGAAATCTGCAGCAATTTGCGGACGGGTTGCACTTCTGTCACGTTGAACCATTCTCTTCAGTCGTCGTTGGTCTTCCGAGATTGAGGTCCACTCCATTCGAATTCTCAATTGAATTTAAATCCGAACTTGTCGACGGCCATCTCAGAAACACGACTTTGTTTTGGCAGACCTGTGAATCCCAACCTTATCGAGTTGGAATAGTAAATTATAATCGACATATTAATCACACATACGGACCAATTCAATTTCCGACGTTCCAGTATAATCATCGGACTTCATTTTGGAGTGCACCCATGCGATTATGGGCGATTATGCTACCGAGACCATAACACTGCCACCGCCAAAGTTTCCGTTCATCCGACCGTGTTCTTCAGCACGGAGATCGTATCGGTAATACTGGAAACTATCTGGCGCACCCACATTCAACTACTTCTCTTCACAGAAAATTATTTTGTTCCATAGTACGCTCCATGACATATGTTCTTCTGCAAACTTCAATCGAACCTCCTGATGTGAATTCTTTAAAGGAGGCGTACGTCGCCGTTTCTTGAGCCAGCATTTGTCTGACGAGTCTGGAAGTGACTGATAACTGCAAATCAACCACGTTTTGACAGGAACACAAGCTGTTGACTTTTGTTTTACGCACAATCAAACCCATATCTGATACTGACGATTTTCATGTCTGGACATATTTACCATTTTTGCCATACTGTGCACTCCGTCTGACAACATTATTGATAAGAAAATTGGAACGCCCTAATATCTTAGCAATATGGTGATTAGATAGGTCTGTTTCTTTGTACACCTTAATACTTGCTTGCTCGTCACCCAATCACCCAATAGATGCCTTCCACGCGGCATTATCACAATAACCGCCGTACGACGTTAGCAGACACACCTCCATACAGTAGAGAACTGGTGGCATTCACACTGTGCGCATCGTCTACCGGATCTGTCGTTATACCAACTTTGCGCCGATTCAACCAGAAATTCCAACTTTTTTTCAACTTAAGGCTCTCGCCTAATTCTAATGGCGAGATGAGAATGTATTTTGTCTTACTTTGTTGTAAACCGGACGGGAAAAATTCGTACAATATCAAATACGTAAATAAATATGTTATTCCACAAATAACCATGTGCCTTTATACCAGTTTCCACTACTGTATCTGGCGTTCAAAACGCATATGCGAGATTTACATATTCTCTCGCTCGTTGCCCTCAAACTACTAGTCCCACAGAAAAAAATGAACAGGGTCTTTTTGTAGGAAATTTAAAATACTTAAATTTTGTACTGGGATATGTTTTCGCTAGACGCCGTAGTTTTGGAGTTATTCAAGAGAAATGTACAAAAGTGACCTTCAAACGCACCCAACACTTCGCCCCTACCTGTCGAGATTTCATGGCACTCCTTCCGACCACCGTATAAAAATTTGCGACTGCACCAATTAATTCCCACATTCGACCTTTCCTGGTCTTCATTGACCGGCCTTACTACGCCAATGGCTTAGTAGAGCACTTACAAATAGTAAAATTGACGTTTATGTAAATTTTTCCTAAAAATTTGTGAATTTCAATAGTATGAAATAAACAATTGCGTCGTTGTATTCGTCAAGACTTCCGACTACGAAAATACTGTGCTTGTAAGGGTTAAGTTTGGTTCGAATTGTCAACGTAAGTATTTTTAGCGTAATGTTAACAAAAGGCGTTCTTCTTTCACATAGAGGCAAGGTTCTGTGGCACCACAAAACTATGTTTAGTCAAATACAGTACTGTCCAAACCAATATTAGACTTCACAAACTTTTTACTTGTAATGATTGGCTTATTGGTTAAAGAACGCAGCCTTTTGTTACAGATTTATCCAAAATACAGCAGAAACTCTAATTTTTACACAACCTTGACGTGGCCTTCACCTCTTGTGAAGAATGTTGAGCCGCGCAATAAACCGACAGGGGCGTTCGTACCAGCTGGGAAGCTGGACAACAGGTCCAAGAAAGGGAACGGCAAACCTGTTCCAGCAGAACGCTGTCTAGAAAGCGTTGACGCGGTGTCTTGCACGCAATTGTAGAGCCGCCGGACGTTTGAGGAGGAAAAAACCAGCTCCATAAATTGGATTAAGTGGCAACGAGAGGCGGCTGCTAACCATCTGTAGTCCGGCGCAAAAGTCGCCTCAAGTGCCACCGATGAGCGGTCTTGATAATCCAATTGCCAGTGCTGGATGTTCTCAAATGTCAATTCTGTTCGGTTCAAGATTCCTAGAATCGAGTCTCGTGATACAAAGCCAGGCCGTGACACCGTAACCACCAGATGACATCCAGGACAGTCACGAGGCACAGAATGGAGAGCGGTCGGATTGATAAAGACTTGATGTGCAACTATACTGCCGTAGATATTTGGAGTTACTCCAGTTTCAATTGATCTTACAGCTGTTAGCGGGCACGTGGCGAAGAACCAATTGAGCGATCAAAAGGGCTGAGTGCATATCCAGATCCTCAGGACAAAATACGGAGCATTAACATGGGAGGCAGCTAAGCTAAGATCCTGGTCATGATCTACCAGGCTCGGCCGGACATTTGCAACCGTACGACTTGTAACACTCCCTTCAAGGAATGTACCTTCTGCTCGAAAATAAGAACCGCGTCTGGGTGATCACGGTGTATACGAATGGCCGCATAAACACACCGACTGGCAAACCTCTTCCACAGAGGACTGTTGCCGAAGAAGTTGGACTGGTAACATGACGGGATTTTGTTTTCCTGTAGCTGAAAATATTTGTCTAAATTTGTTGGTTTGTTTATAGAATTCTGAGTTATCAAGTTTGTAACCTATCTCTCGTGTTATTCCGGATGTACATAAAAGCTTTCGGGTCTGACAGTGGCATCGTAATTGTGTTAAATAAGACAAAGGACTTGGACGATCAGTTGAACGGAATGGATAGTATACTGAAAAGAGGTTATAAGCTGGTCATTAATAAAAGTAAACAAGGGCTATGGAGTGTAGTCGAATTGAGTACGGTTATGCGGAGGGAATTGGACTAGAAAGTGAGACACGGAAAATGGTAGACGAATTTTCATATTCGGGCAGCAAAATAATTTGAAAGATTTGTACACCAAATGAAATGCTAGTAAATCACAGTTAGTTTGGTATATTAACATTTGGTGTTCTTTGAATGCAAATATAATGAAAATTTTCACTTTTTTCGGAAAGTCGTCACTTTAAATATCTTTGCATACTCAACACGTGACCGATACACAGTCGCTGATTTCCAGAGGTTGCGTTGTTAAGAAAAGCGCGGGCGCCTTAGTGGGTAACAAGCGAGTCGAGTCGAATCGCTGCCTTGCGCAGTAGCAGTTGTGGAATCGTGGAGAGAGGGTATCGTTGTATCATGGCGGAATGATCAGCTTGGGTAGCATACGTGCGGCACAAAGATTGCTATTTGAGATATTCCGTGATGCGTAACTTTTGGATGAAGGATGATTTTTAAGTTGACAGGATAAAGAAACAGCACTTCAGAAAAAGGTAACTTATTTTGTTAGCGGCAAGCACGAGTTCAGTAGCTACTGCTGTGCAAAGATTTTATTGTGCCCAGAAATATCTACGTGTTTGTAATCAGGGAGAACTATCAACTACGTGTTCAGTATTCTAATTATCATTTAGATTAGTTAAATAGTAATGTATTACGAATTCAAGAAAACAAATTTTTGTAATAGAAATATTTTGTAGAGGTAGACATTATCGAGTATGACGATGCGGAGAGAGAGAATGCTGGTTATTCGTATTAGATGGAGTTCACTTTTGGGTCATTAAAAGCATTTCAAAGTACTTCGTTTTGTCATTTATAGATATTTCATAAAGAATATCCTCAATGTTCAAAGAAATATGTTGGGTAAAATTTGCATTGTCAAGACTTTTGCGTGAACAATAGTTAATAATTTTGAAAGAGAATCAAGAACTAATTTCCTGAAACATCAGCTTGAAAGTAAAAAGAATAAGAAGGCAAACTGGCACGCAGTTATTTATTTCAGATCATCATTTGCGGTGCATGGAGAGCAGAGAGAAGTTATCCGTTGCAGGATAAGAATTTATTGTAGAGCCTGAAGGAACGGAACGTTGGAAGAGATTTCGCTATTGCAGCCGGTCGTCGTAAATTTCACTCCACGATCTTTCAATTGGACACCTGCCAGTCACTTGGAGATGACTGCCAGGTGTCAAGTTGAAATATCGTGAAGTTTACGACGACTGACTGCAATCTCGAAACATCTTCGAACATTCAGTTCACCAGGAAAATTTTAAATTTCATTCTAAAGAAACGTTTTTGGCAGAATATTAGAAACAGATTTCAGTTAGTGAAATTTCATGTAAATTCAACACTCGCGTTTTTGTTATTGGGCACATTTAAATTAATTAACAATTCTGAGTATTCTTGTGAATCATTCTTTTGTGGAATCTAATGTACAGAGAGATACATTTTACATTACTATAATCATATCCCTAAAAAGTGATTTGCATAAATAAGTTCATGTTCAGAAGTAGGGTCACTACACCGATTGTAGATCTGAATCTGTAATCGGAATTTAGTGATCGGACAGTTCTCAGATTTTCAAGCAACTTACGGGGATTCAGCCAGGTAATATTAACAGCGACCGCCGATATTTCGACGGTAGCACACCCCGCCATTTTCAAGGCAAACTGCAACGGACAGGTCGCTGTTAGTACAAATATCACCTGGCTGAATTCCCGTAAGTTGTTTGAAAATTGTGTACGCCAGGAGACACTCAGTTCTCAGATTGTTGTCGAGGAATTCAGTTACACGCAGTTTCTCCGTAAGACGCCCAGTTATAGAAGTAACTTTAAAACCGACTACGGTAGAAGTAAAGAAGATAGCAAAAAAAGCGTTCCTGAAAAAGAGGAGTTTGCTAATAGTGAATATAAATTTAAGCGCCAGGAAATCTTTTCTGTGGGTATTTGATTGATGGTGAACGGAACCGAGGGACCGCTACGGTCGCAGGTTCGAATCCTGCCTCGGGCATGGATGTATGTGATGTCCTTAGGTTAGTTAGATTTAATTAGTTCTAAGTTCTAGGCGACTGATGACCTCAGAAGTTAAGTCGCGTAGTGCTCAGAGCCATTTGACGGTGAACGATGACTCTAAACAAGAGGAGGACAGAGGCTTTTCAAATGCAATGTCACGGAAGGATGGTGAAGGTTAGAAGGGAGTTGGGTTGTTTTGAAAATCAGCCTTATGCAATCACAATTTATTTTTGTATTTAGCCAGACATGTTTCGACACCTATGTGTCATCTTCTGTGGGTCATTTTTATATTTCTGTGAAATGCAGTATCAAATTTATGATAATTTATCTATTGTAGGACTAAGAATTATAATATGTGGATTTTACTTTGTTCCATGTAGACGTTCACCTTAAGATTACATTGGTAAATGAACTGCATTATTATTCGTCTGTTTTTTGTGCCCTTTTTCGTCGTTTTTTTTGACAGCATGTCATCTGCAAACTAGCCATGCTGCATCTGCAAAATGCACGTATTATAATTCTTAGGCCTACAGTAGATAAATTATTATAAGTTTGATATTGCATTTTACAGAAATAAAAAAATGACCAACAGAAGATGACACATAGGTGTCGAAACATGTCTGGCTAAATACAAAAGTAAATTGTGTTTGGATAAAGCTGATTTTGGAAACAGCTCAACTTTTAAATCGCAAACACGGAAAAACGTGAAGAGGAGCTTCAAACCTTAGTAAAACGAGTTCGAAGCGAGGTTGGTATGAGTGTTGGGTGCAGTAGTAAACGCGGGTACGACTAGACTTGCAGAAGTTGATTACCGTAGATATCTGCATCGAACTAGCCTTTAGAATGATGAGTGCAACGATGTAGACGAGAGAGATATTTCGTGCACGTTGTGACAAGTTCGCCGGCCGCGGTGGTCTCGTGGTTCTAGGCGCGCAGTCCGGAACTGCGGGACTGTTACGGTCGCAGGTTCGAATCCTGCCTCGGGCATGGATGTGTGTGATGTCTTTAGGTTAGTTAGGTTTAAGTAGTTCTAAGTTCTAGGGGACTGCTGATCTCAGATGTCAAGTCCCATAGTGCTCAGAGCCATTTGAACCATTTTTTTGTGACAAGTTCTTCGAGAGTAAACTAGCAATTTCGGAACGCGGACTTCCTTGTGTGAAGCAGTATAGTTTGGCGTCACTGGAAGTTTGTAAAAGTAGTTTTGTCCGCGCCGTGTGCAACGATCCGGCTGTCCGCGGGTGTAATTATCGCTGCACCGGGGCTCTCGTGAAAGGGACCGCTCGCGTGCCGGAGGTGTACACGCTGGGTGCGAGATGTTGTCCGGGCTGACTTTCGCCGCGTGATTTACGGCTGACAGGAGGGAGCAGGCGCGGAAGAGGGGCGGCAAGTGGGCCAGCGGCCGGGCGGTCGCGTGCCTCGCCCGCCTGCACTGCACCCGTTCTGCCACCCGGCGTCCCTCTGACTGCGCCAGGGGTGGCGAGTACTGTAGCTGTGCGAACGGAGCGCGCAGTTCCACGCAAACCGGTCTGCACTCGTCTACGGCGCTACCTAAGAACGCCACATGCGTAGCCCTCGCTGCAGCCGCACCGCTAGTGCAGGGTTCTGCGTGCAGCCGGCGCACGCGGCGCCTTGTCCAGTGTTTCTGCTCCGGCGCTCAGGCACTGACAGCACGGGTTCCGCTGTATAAGGCGCTGCAACTTGCTGGCGTGTCGCCTGGCGCTGGCGCCAGGACCTGAAGCTGCGCGCACCGACTCACTTAGCACGCTAACAGAAGACATGCACGATGTTTGCACCTAACATCTGGTTGCCGTGTTGCGCACGCGCAGAGGGCACTTTTCTCTTACCGTGCTCCTCGCCCCTCTGGTAGCGGACAGCTCGTGGCGCGACCCTAGTCGTACCGAGGTGCCCGATCGTTCGCAGCTACACTACTGGCCATTAAAATTGCTACACCACGAAGATGACGTGCTACAGACGCGAAATTTAACCGACAGGAAGAAGATGCTGTGATATGCAAATGATTAGCTTTTCAGAGCATTCACACAAGGTTGGCGCCGGTGGCGACACCTACAACGTGCTGACGTGAGGAAAGTTTCCAACCGATTTCTCATATACAAACAGCAGTTGACCGGCGATGCCTGGTGAAACGTTGTAGTGATGCCTCGTGTAAGGAGGAGAAATGCGTACCATCACGTTTCCGACTTTGATAAAGGTCAGATTGCAGCCTATCGCGATTGCGGTTTATCGTATCGCGACATTGCTGCTCGCGTTGGTCGAGATCCAATGACTGTTAGCAGAATATGGAACCGGTGGGTTCAGGAGGGTAATAAGGAACACCGTGCTCGATCCCAACGGCCTCGTATCACTAGCAGTCGATATGACAGGCATCTTATCCACATGGTTGTAACGGATCCTGCAGCCACGTCTCGATCCCTGAGTCAACAGATGGGGACGTTTGCAAGACAACAACCATCTACACGAAAAGTTCGACGACGTTTGCAGCAGCATGGAGCTGATAGCTCGGAGACCATGGCTGCGGTTACCCTTGAAGATGCATCAGACACAGGAGCGCCTGCGATGGTGTGCTCAACGACAGAACCTGGGTGCACGAGTGGGAAAACGTCATTTTTTCGGATGAATCCAGGTTTTGTTTACAGCATCATGATGGTCGCATCCGTGTTTGGCGACATCGCGGTGAACGCACATTGGAAGCGTGTATTCGTCATCGCCATACTGGCATATCACCCGGCGCATTGACGGCACCTTGAACAGTGGACGTTACATTTCAGATGTGTTACGACCCGTGGCTCTACCCTCCATTCGATCCCTGCGAAGCCCTACATTTCAGCAGGATAATGCACGACCGCACGTCGCAGGTCCTGTACGGGCCTTTCTGGATACAGAAAATGTTCGAGTGCTGCCCTGGCCAGCACATTCTCCAGATCTCTCACCAACTGAAAACGTCTGCTCAATGCTGGCCGAGCAACTGGCTCGTCACAATACGCCAGTCACTACTCTTCATGAACTGTGGTATCGTGTTGAAGCTGCATGGGCAGCTGTACCTGTACACGACATCTAAGCTCCGTTTCACTCAATGCCCAGGCGTATCAAGGTCGTTATTACAGCCAGAGGGGGTTGTTCTGGGTAGTGATTTCTCAGGATCTATGCACCCAAATTGCGTGAAAATGTAATCACATGTCAGTTCTAGTATAATATATTTGTCCAATGAATACCCGTCTATCATCTGCATTTCTTCTTGGTGTAGCAATTTTAATGGCCAGCAATGTATTTACAGAGGTTGGAGTAGTAATGACTCATTTTGAAACGTGGACTCTCGCAATTTTGAAGTAACATTCCTCTCGATGTGCAACACCTTTCTTGTAGCGTACACACCGTAGTTTCTAGGCACCTCGGTTACATTCTCATACAATTCGCTTTGAGCTAAACAGAGCGTGGCTTTCAGGAGAAAAGTCGACCATTACGTAATACGGGGAGTAACTCACAACTGGGTCACCTCAACAGCTCATAATGTTGAGAATGGCTGTGATGTGGGGTATGAGTGGGTTACGGTCGAGTGGGGTGTGTCTCAGGGATCAGTGTTGGGACCACACCTGTTCCTTATTTATATAAATGATATGCCCTCTAGTATTACGGGTAACTCTAAAATATTTCTGTTTGCTGATGACACTAGCTAGTAATCGATGTTGTGTGCAACTTTGGCTCTGTTTCAAATAGTGCAGTTCATGACCTAAGTTCATGGCTTGCAGAAAATAAACTAACGCTAAATCACAGTAAGACTCAGTTTTTACAGTTTGTAACGCACAATTCAACAAACCTTACGTTTTTATTTCACAGAATGGGCATATGATTAGCGAAACTCAACAGTTCAAATTCCTAGGAGTCGTGGAAAGCCCACGTTCAGGATTTTGTTCAAAGACTTAATGCCGCCATTTTTACTTTTCGAACGGTATCTGAAGTGAGTGATCGTTCGACACGAAAATTGGTCTACTTTGCTTATTTCCACTGGCTTATGTTGTATGGTATTATATTTTGGGGTAACTCTTCCCACTCTGAAAGGATATTTTTGGCTCAGAAACGGGCACCTCGTGCAACAAGTCGTGTAAGTTCACGAACCTCTTGTCGATCCTTCTTCACGAGTCCGGGTATTTTGACAATATACATACATACATACATATATATATATATATATATATATATATATATATATATATATATATATTGCTTACTATCGTTTCTTGTTAACAATATCAGCTTATTCCCAAGAATAAGCAGCTTTTACTCGGTTAATACTCGGCAGAAATCAAACATGGATTTGGATCGGACTTCCTTAACTCTAGTGCAGTAATGTGTGCAGTATACAACTGCATGTATTTTCGATAAACTGCCACTCGAATTCAAAAATCTCAGCAGGAATCGATGCGCTTTCAAATCGAAACGGAAGAGTTTCCTCGTGGGTCACTCTTTCTATTCTGTCGAGGATTTCCTTGAAAAATTAAGCTGATTCTTGTTGGTATTGTCGCTAGCATTTACTTAAAACTTACGATTTGCCTTTTTTTGGGTTCATAAACATTTTAGTTTTATCTAGTATTACTTTTATGTTGTAATTTCATGTACTGGCACATTCCATTACCTTGGATCTTAGCTCCTCAATTTGGTCCTATGGAATGTGACGGTCGGCCGGTGTGGCCGAGCAGTTCTAGGCGCTTCAGTCAGGAACCGAGCGACCGCTACGGTCACAGGTTCGAATCCTGCCTCGGGTATGGAGGTGTGTGATGTCCTTAGGTTAGTTAGGTTTAAGTACTTCTAAGTTCTAGGGGACTGATGACCTCAGATGTTAAGTCCCATAGTGCTCAGAGCCATGTGAACCATTTTTGGAATGTGAGGTATAAATAAAAAAAACTGTCTTTTAATCTTATATTATCACTTCCTTTAACTGCTCTTCAGAGACTGTGTAACGCATAACTTCTAAGCATGTTTGTCAATTCAACCAAATGACAACATGAATTCAAATATAACCATTTCATTTTGGACGATGTATTTAGTATTTGGGGAAGAAGGTAACTGTTGGTGCACGGATTGGTGTGTTTGTCAAGATCGATATATTTATGGGAGAAGTTCAAGTGGATAATACAGACAATACCGAGAGAAAAGAGATCATTAGCAATTTGAAAAAGTGAGATAATGTTTAGAGACACCACCTTAAAGCAGCGTAGTAGAGGAAATGCTGGGCTACGATAACAGTCATGATTTTGACAGAGGACTATGTCGATGCAAGAAAAAATAAGAGATAAAGAATGAAGAATGTTCTCTGCACTAAGGAACTATTTATCCAGTCGTGTTGGTGCGCGGCTGTTTATCTATCTCAAACAGCGTCATCAACTCAGTGACAGATTACGAGATTTAGGGAAACGCAGGAAACTTAAGCCTGAATAACCGGAGACAGGTTTAAATGTCAGTGGTGCATCTCAACCACTGCACCATCTCTACTGCCACTGCTGTTCGAACCCGCTACTTGGACGAGCATGTATTACCGATACGAGCTAGGGAAGAGGGAAAATTAATGTGTACCTCTCATTCAAGCTATGCGGGCAGGTATCAGAAACAAGCAACGGGATGTGAGATACAAGTGCCCATTGTCTGCTGGCGATCTGGTTTTAAGGTCGAATGTCCTAAAACAAGCGAAGACCGTGAAATGGTGAGGTGAGAGAGAATGTGGCAAGCAGTTTCTTTTTTTTTTTTGTGAGAAGAGAATGGGCTAGAGGAACAAGGGCCGCAGCTGGGCGTCGCGAGCAGCTGAAGGTCGCTGGAGACGCGAGTGCCTGGCGGAGGGGGCCTGCGACGGGGGCGGGGCAAGAAGCCCGGCCGCGCGGCACCAGGCGGCGGCGGCGGCGGCGCAACCCCTCCCCGCCCCCCGTCACGGGCGCT
Source organism: Schistocerca piceifrons (assembly GCF_021461385.2). Classification (NCBI taxonomy): domain Eukaryota; kingdom Metazoa; phylum Arthropoda; class Insecta; order Orthoptera; family Acrididae; genus Schistocerca; species Schistocerca piceifrons. The sequence continues at coordinate 957,144,491 of NC_060140.1, read as the reverse complement.
GCTTCCGCGTGCCGCTTTTTCGCCGCCGCGCGATATTTGGCCAGCGGAGCGTGCAGCCGGCCACGGGAAATTCGAGAGTGCTCCCGTGAGGCGGCATTCGCCCGCCCGTGCCGTGGTACTAACTGGCCCGCATCCACTCTGCTCGCCGCCTAGGTCCGGGAAAACGTTTTCACCCGACGGTGTAAGAAATTTTTGCTGCGCACGTCGCTCTAGGGACGGCGGTTATCACTGGAACAACCGGTTTTCGGTTATTTCAATTTTTTTCACGTCTGTTTAACCAGAGTGTTAAAACCGCTCAAAATACCAGTTTCTGAAGTAGACTATTTTCGGTTTTTATTCCTACTGTTTCCTGTAATAAACGCAGAAATCGGAGAAAGATTGAAAAACAATTTTACTCTCTCAGTTTCAAGAGGCTTAGAATCAAAATAGCCCATGTTCACGAAATTGAAAGAACGGTTCTGGCGTTGACTTTCCTTCAGCGTTACCACGAAAATGGCAGGAATTTCCGAACAGCTTCGTGACTGGGAACGAGACATGCTTGCGGTACGTCAGCTCCGAAACTAAGTAACAGTCCAAGCTGTGGATACTCACTTATACTCCCAAAAATTCCAAATCATTTAAGCAGACTCTGTCAGATCGCAAAATTATGTTAACAGTTTTTTTGTGATGGCAGAGGAATTTTGACAAGAGGTTTCGTGAGAGTAATCGTTGAGAATACTGGGACAGCACAGGTCCGTAGTGACACTCGCATGAAACTAGAGATACGACAAGAAGCATGCAACCATATTATAGAAGTGGAGAATTACTGCAGAAAAGCTTAACAGGTCACTTAGTAAAACGTCATCAACTGGTGAATGACTGACTTTATTTATATTGTCGGGATAACGCATCGTCGGATATGAGATACATCAATTTCTACAGATGAACAGAAGTTATATGTTACAAACATAACTGTCACAGGCTCCTAAGGTCAATCCAAAGCAAACTCTGCGGGTTGGTTGCTGAAGGGATCATTCTCGTTCATGACGATGCATGAGCCCGTACTGCGAATCGAACAAAGGAAAAACTCAAACTTAAGTCCCCACTCGGCACCATCCGACTTTCATCTAGTCCTCAAGATGAACGTCTTGGTGACTACTGAGCACTTCACTACCGACGATGAACTCAGAAGACACTGTCTACGACCAGCTGAAGCAGCTGGCAGTACTACTCTCTGACGAAGGAGAAAAGAAGCTGGTGTCGCGGTACCACAGACGTTCGAATTTGGGTGGCGTACACGGGAAGACTTAATGTAAACAGGATATCCTGCGAACAACGGATCACGGGCAACTGGCAGAATCGATATTCCCAGATATCCGGAAGCATTTGACACTGTGTCCCACTGCAGAGTGTTAGCGAAGACACGGAGCCGGCCGGAGTGGCCGAGCGGTTCTAGGCGGTACAGTCTGGAGCCGCGCGACCGCTACGGTCGCAAGTTCGAACCCTGCCTCGGGCATCGATGTATGTGATGTCCTTAGGTTAGTTAGGTTTATGTAGTTCTAAGTTCTAGGGGACTGATGACCTCAGAAGTTAAGTCTCACAGTGCTCAGAGCCATTTTGAAGACATCGAATAGGTTTCAGATATGTGAGGGCTTCGAAGACTTCTTTGGTAATAGACCCCAGTACATCATCCCCGACTGCGAGTGTTCACCAGAGACAAGGGTGTCGTCAGGAGTGCTCCAGGAGAGTGTGGTAGGATCGATCTTGTTGTCTGTATACAAGCGATCGGACAGTTAGGTTGAGGGGCAAGTTGCGACTGTTTTCTAATGATGCTCAAGTGTGCGGGGAACTGTTATCACTCAGTGATTATACGGGGATGCAAGAGGACATAGACAAAATTTGCAGTTGGTGTGATGAATGGCTAGCTGTACATGTAGCAAAATGTAAGTTCTTCTAGAGCAACAGGAAAAACAGTTCTTTAATGTACGAATACAGTATTAGTGGTGGCCCTTGTTTACGCAATCATGTCGATTAAAAATGTAGAAATAATTTTGCAAAGCGATGTGAAATGGAACGGCCAAGTAAGTCGGTTGTAAGAAAGGTGAATGGTCGACTTCGGTTTATTGGAAACTTATAGGAAAATGTAACTTGTGTGTACAGGAGACAGCGTACGGAACACCATTGTTGAGTTCTGCTCGAGTATTTGAGATACTAACGGGGTCGGATTAAAGGAAGCCATCGAAGCAAATCAGAGACGTGCGACTGGGTTAGTTACCTGTAGGTTCGGTCAACAGGAGGGGTGGGTGGAGACTAGTGTTTAACGTTCCGTCGACAACGAGGTCACTAGAGACGGGGCACAAGCTCGGATTAGGGGAGAATGGGGACGGAAATCGGCCATACCCTTTTAGAGGAACGCTCCCGGCATTTGCGTTAAGCGATTAAGGGAAATCACGGAAAGCCTAAATCAGGATGCCCGGATGGGGGTTTGAACGAAGCCAGCGCGCTAATCACTACGCTAGAGCGCTCGGTGGATCGGTCGACGCCCGAGTATTACTGAGATACTTCGAGAAGTCAAGTGGGACTCTCTCAAGCGTAGGCGACGTTCTTTTTGTGAAACTGTAACAAGAGAATTTAAAGAACCGGGATATGCGGGTGAGTACAATACGATTCTGCTGCCGCCGACGTAAATTTCGCGTAATGCCTCGCAGTTTTTTCTTTTTTTTTAGGACATTTCATTTCCTCTCTTGAGTGGGGAGTGCGGGTCTTATTAGAGCTTGGAGGTGCGCTTTTCTTTCAGCCAAAGGGATAAAGCTATACCGTTTCACACGTTTGTTTTTGACTGCGTTTGATCCTAGGGCGGCTGGTCCCGGCGGAGGTTTGAGTCCTCCCTCGGGCATGTGTGTGTGTGTGTGTGTGTGTGTGTGTGTGTGTGTGTCTGTGTTTGTCCTTACGATAATTTAGGTTAAGTAGTGTGTAAGCTTAGGGACTGATGATGTTAGCAGTTAAGTCCCATAAGATTTCGCACACATTTGAACATTTTGATGCTAGGGTACTGAGGGTAGAATTTTTGCTGATCTCGAAATAAAGACTGTAGGAGGAATAGCAAGGGACGGTTGTGACATTAGGAGGAGGTGTAAGGACCGCGGAGAGAAGATAAATTACGACTTCTTCAAAGGTCTGTAGACAGTAATTATTATTACACTCACTTTGCGACTGGAACAGGAAACACAGTGAGTGGTAGGGGTACAATGTATCCTCAGCCATGCGTCGTAAGGTGGCTTGCGGAGTGTGTATGTAAGTACAGGTTGTAAATCTTTAAAAATTAACTGTGTTTTGTTTAAGAAATAGACAATGTCAGTTTATGAAACTTCCTGGCAGATTAAAATTGTGTGTCGGACCGGGATCTTTGCCTTAGTGCTCTACCACCTTTTTTTTCATTTAGTTCGATACAGTTCATTGCGTTTGGTCTGAGCGGACGTCACAAGACATCCCTTCCAGTTGATCGTTGATTCCTTGACTCAGTTTTTTTTTTAATTACAGAGAGCATGCAGCCCTCTGACCGAACACACTGAGCTACCGTGTCGGCTACCATCTGAGCTACCCAAGCACGACTCACGCCCCGTCGTCACAGCTTTAATTCCGCCAGTACCTCGTCTCCTACCTTCCAAACTTTACAGAAGCTCTCCTACGAACCTGGCAGAACCAGCACTCCTGGAAGAAAGGATACTGCGGAGACATGGGTTAGCTACAGACTAGGGTATGTTTCCGGAATGAAATTTTGACTCTGCAGCGAAGTGTGCACTGATATAAAAATTCCTGGTTGAGTTGAAGCTGTCAGGACGGGTCGTGACTCGTGGTTGGGTAGCTCAGTTGGTAGAGCACTTGCCCGCGAATGGCAAAGGTCCGGAGTTCGAGTTTCGGACCGGGACACAGTTTTAATCTGGCAGGAACTTTCATATCAGCGCACACTCCGCTGCAGAGTGAAAATTTCATTCTGGAAAAATCTCCTAGGCTGTGGCTAAGCCATGTCTCCGCAGTATCCTTTCTTCCAGGAGTGCTAGTTCTGCAAGGTTCGTAGGAGAGCTTCTGTAAAGTTTGGAAGGTAGGAGACGAGGTACTGGCAGAAGTAAAGCTGTGAGTACCGGGCGTGAGTCGTGCTTCGGTAGCTCAAATGGTGCCGGAACGGTAGCTCAGCGTGTTCGGTCAGAGGGCTGCATGATCTCTGTAATTAAAAAAAAACTGAGTCAAGGAACCAATGATCAACTGGAAGGGATATCTTGTGACGTCTGCCCAGACCAAACGCAACAAACTGTATCGAACAAAATGGAAAAAAAAGATGGTAGAGCACTAAGGCAAAGGTCCCGAGTTCGAGTCTCGGTCAGACACACACTTTTAATCTGCCAGGAAGTTTCATATCAGCGCACACTCCGCTGCAGAGTGAAAATCTCATCCGGAAATGTCAGTTTAACTTACGATGATCCCCGTAATCAACATTTATTTAGTTTCCGAGTGTGGGGCGAGACAAAATTCGTTATGCTGGGATTTGTCTCGAGATATTTAGGAAGATCACGCAAAGTGTAGATGTGGATGGCCGGGAGAGGATTTGAAGCCCCACTGCTCGATGCTGTGCCTAAGCAACGCACCAAGTAGTTCGGCCGTGTTGCACTTGCGCAATAGCCGAAGCCGGTTGCACAGTTCCCACGGGGCAGCAACGAGACTCTGCGAGGGACGCACAGCGGACAGACCTGCGGAGGAAGGCGGCGGTCAGCGCCGAGCAGGCGGTGCGCAGGCAGTGTGAGCTGTCGGCGGTCTCCGGGCGGCCATCCGGCCCGTTCCGCTGTGCCCGGGGCGGGGTGAAAGTCGGCCTGGGCCGGAACCTTGCGAAATGCTCAAAATCTGCCGGCGCGCCGGGACAAAGAAGGCGGCGGCGGCGCCGGGCCGCGCCACCTCGTGGAAGGACGGCTTTTTCTCGGCCGCCGGCGCGCCGGTTCACCGTAGTGGAGACAGCCGGGGCACGCGCCGTGTTGCGACAGGCGGGCGGAAGGCGCGCGCGTTGCTGCCAGCGAAAACGACACTGCTGACCTCGAGGCCGTGGCGAGGTTGCTTTTTCCACTCGCTCTGACCCCCCCCCCGTATCTGTCTCCTGTAAGTATTGCATTTTGTACAAATGCACGGTACAGGTTACTACCGAATTACGTGGTCATTCAGACTGAGAACACGACGCCAATTTCTTTACATGGTGTAGCAAAAATGTTGTGACAGACTAAGAGCAATTCTAGCGGGTGTCTAGGGAAGCAAATTCATACATCCATACATACACAGAAACGCCAGACAACTGATATAGGCATGCAAATTCAAATACAGAGACATGTAAACAGGCAGAATAGGGCGTTGCGGTCGGTAACGCCTATACGGGGTGTTACAAAAAGGTACGGCCAAACGTTCAGGAAACATTCCTCACACACAAAGAAAGAAAATATGTTATGTGGACATGTGTCCGGAAACGCTTCATTTCCATGTTAGAGCTCATTTTAGTTTCTTCCACCTACGCTCAATGGAGCATACGGGATACTCTACCTGTGCTGCTAGAACATGTGCCTTTACGAGTACGACCCAGCATGTGGTTCATGCACGATGGAGCTCTTGCACATTTCAGTCGAAGTGTTCGTACGCTTCTCAACAACAGATTCGGTGACCGATGGATTGGTAGAGGCGGACCAATTCCATGGCCTCCACGCTCTCCTGACCTCAACCCTCTTGACTTTCACTTATGGGGGCATTTGAAAGCTCTTGTCTACGCAATCCCGGTACCAAATCTAGAGACTCTTCGTGCTCGTATTGTGGACGGCTGTGATACAATACGCCATTCTCCAGGGCTGCATCAGCGCATCAGGGATTCCATGCGACGGAGGGTGGATGCATGTATCCTCGCTAACGGAGGACATTTTGAACATTTCCTGTAACAAAGTGTTTGAAGTCACGCTGGTACGTTCTGTTGCTGCGTGTTTCCATTCCATGATTAATGTGATTTGAAGGGAAGTAATAAAATGAGCTCCAACATGGAAAGTAAGCGTTTCCGGACACATGTCCACATAACATATTTTCTTTCTTTGTGTGTGAGGAATGTTTCCTGAAAGTTTGGCCGTACCTTTTGGTAACACCCTGTATACGACAACAAGCGTCTCGAGCAGTTGTTGGGTCGGTTACTGCTGCTAAAATGGCAGGCTATCAAGATTTAAGTGACTTTGAACGTGGTGCTATAGTCGGCGCACGAGCGATGGAACACAGCATCTCCGAAGTAGTGATGAGTAGGGCGGTTTTCTCGTACCACCATTTCACGAGTGTACCATGATTATCTGGCAAAAAAACAAATCTCCAACATCGCTGCGGTCGGAAAGAGGTTCCGAATCGTTCAACGTGACAGAAGTGCAACCCTTCCCCAAATTGGTGCCGATTTCCATGCTCGGCCATCAATAAGTGTCAGCGTGCGAACCATTCAACGAAACATCATCAATATCGGCATTCCGAGCCGTAGGTCCTCTCGTGTACCCTTGGTGACTGCTCGACATAAAGCTTTACGCCTCGCCTGGGCCCGTCAACACCGACATTGGACTGTTGGTGACTAGAAACATGTTGCCTGGTCGGAGGAGTCTCGTTTCAAATTGTATTGAGCAGATGGACGTGTACGGGTATGGAGACTACGTCATGAGTCATGGACTCTGCAAGTCAGCAGGGGTCTGTTCTAGCTGGTGAAGGCCCTATAATGCTTTGGGACGGCTACTGTTGGAGTGATATGAGATCCCTGACCTGTCTAGATATGACTCTGACAAGTACCACGTACGTAAGCACACTGTCTGATCACCCGCATCGATTCATGTTCTTTGCGCTTTCCGACGTTTTTGGGCAATTGCAGCTGTACAACGCGATACCCCACATGTCCAGAATTGCTACAGAGTGACTCCAGGAACACTCTTCTGAGTTGAAACACTTCCGCTGGCCAGCAAATCCCCGGACATGAAGATTATTGTTCATATCTGGGATGCTTTGCAAAGTGCTGTTCAGGAGAGATCTCCAACCCCTCGTACTCTTACGGATTTATGGATTGCCCTGTAGGATTCATGGTGTGAGTTCCCTCCAGCACTACTTCAGACATTAGTCGAGTCCATGCCACGTCGTGTTGCGGCACTTCTGCGTGCTCGCGGGGGCCCTACACGATATTAGGCTGGTGCACCAGTTTCTTTCACTCTACAGTGTATTATACAAATGTATGTTTATACGGGATATGTATCAGGTTATAAGTAACATGCGTCTACACGGAACGGGGTACTACTGAATGGCGTGGTGATTCATATTGAGAACACGACGTGAATTTTTTAATATGCTGTAACATTCCCTAAAACAAAACAAGCAAACATAATTGGTGGCCAGGTGTCGATGGGTGTGGTTTGTGAACTGGAAAGTAACGATTTAAGGGAGAGGGAATCGGGCAATAACTTTTGTACCTAATTGTGGAATGAGTTAATGAGGAGACAGCTATGTCGCGAGAATGGACAGATTGAAGAGATGTCCATGGAACCTCCATTGCACTTTGTAGAAAACTCGCAATAGAAGACCCAAAAGCGTACTTTTCCGCTCTGATAACGTCGCGAAGGTGCTTCTGTTTTCTGTTAGCGTGTCGATAGCCATCTGTGGGAAGCAGTATTTTTTAAGACTGAACTGGAGCCTACTACGTTATGGCTACTGTATCTTCCATCGCCAGAGTTCTAACTGGGTACCGGCACGTCTCGTTTCGGTCGTGGCTCAGGGGTTCGTCCCATTTCTATGAGGGCTGTGTACTAGCTCTGCTCTCTGACGGTGAGCTCCCTGCTATGTGATACTCGGGCTTACGAGCGTGTCCTGAGGAACTCTCTACCGATTTCCTGGCTCGATAACACCCCGGCTGTCGGAGAGATTTCCGGAAGAAAGTGAGCAGCTGGCGGAGATGACCTCTGGTGAAGACAATTTGCGCTCCCGGCGCTCGCTGATTTAATGGGTCTCCGGTGGGCGAGTGAAACTGCGAGGTCGGCGCGGGTGCCTTTAAACAAGTGAAACCAGACTTGATGGGCTGGCCTGCAGAAGGTGGCCTGTGCGGTCAAACCGGAGCACACAACTGCGCAGGTGTTGTTTACTACGCAGGACACAGAAGGACATATATTGAGCAATTTGATATAGCGTTAAAAGTTCATGGTGAAACCGTCAGCTGTCTTTTATTTAGCACAATTCGCTACTTGTTTCGGTCAGTGACGATTACCAAGGTTAGCTGCCAAAAGCGGCAACGAAGTTATACCATAAATTGTACAAAATTACATTTTTAAGTCTACCGTGGTACTTAAAAAATTTCTCACAGTAATAACTGTGTACGATAATTTTAGTCAAGAAGCAAGTCCACATGCGTGTTATTAGCTGTCGATGTGGACCTGCTTCTTTGTTACGTTTTATCGTGGGATTAAAAATTTAGTTTTGTACAATTTATAGTATAACTTCCCTGCCATTTTTGCCAGCTAACCCTGGTAATGGTCATTGATCCAAACTAACAGCGAATTGTGCAGAATAAATGACAGATAAAGATTTCACTATGAGTTTTAATAATTATTATTATCTCCACCTGCGGGCATACATAAAAATAATTCAATATACCTGTGCAGTTCTTGACGATACATCCAAACCGGCGCGAGTGTGTGATGTCAACTATGCAGACAAATCGCAGTACGCATGTTGCTAAAACGGCAGTGCGTACGTTGATAAACAACGGGATGGTGCCTTGAGATGAAAGAGGAGTCTATCGAGGTGTTTATAAAAGCCTACCGCAGCGAGACATCGAAACGGAGTATGGCACAGAGAAAGCCGAAATACTAAACGTCTTTTTCCAGTACTGTTTCGCAGAGGAACATCGTACTGTAGGTATCCCTTTAAACTTTGGCACGAGCTTCAGAATGTCAGACTTGGAAAGTGGCCATAGGAAAGAAAAGCAACTGAAACCGCGGAACAGTAGAAAGGAAAGTGGACCTTACGGGTTATCAGCATGGCTCTACATAGCGTACGAGAAAGAACTTCTCCTCTTCTAGCGCCTTTGTACCGTGCATCACTGGAGGTGTGAAGCGTCACTAATGATTCGAAGAAGTCATTCCCGTTTTAAAGAGGAGTCGTCGAACAGACGTGCAAAACTGTAAGCCTCTATCTCTGACGTCGGTCTGCTGTGGAATTTTGGAACACCTTTTATGCTCACGTATGATGAAATTTCTGTCCCCTGTAGGGATGAACATGGACTCCGAAAACAACGATCACTTGAAACCCAGGTCGCTCTCTCCGTCCACGAGACCCAGAAGGCAGTTCACGCCCTCGCTCAAGCTGATGTCGCGTTCCTTGACTTCCGGAAGGCGTCTGGTACAATTCTGCACGGCGCTAGTGGTCCCTTTTCGCTGAAGTCGAGTCTTCCCCTCTTTTCAGATCTCCTCCAGGTCCACTCACGCACACATCCAAGGTGTATACCTAGATCACAGCTTCGTCTGGGCCTATCACAAGTCCCAAAAGACTCGTTTCATCTTGCGACCCTCCGCCACCTATTTCTGTCTATTCTTGACGCGTCCCATGGTTAAGAGGTAATTTACACTAATGGCTCGATGGTTGACGGTCATTATGGGTTCGCTTACATTCATGCAGAACATACTGAACGGTGCCTCTTGTCAGATGGCTGCAGTGTTTTGACTGCGGAGTTGGTAGCCGTCTCTCGCGCTCTTGAGCATATCCGTTCCTACGCCGGGCAGTGCTTCCTCATTTGTAGCGACTCCTTGAGCGCCTTACAGGCTCTCGACCAGTGGTACCCTCGCCACCCTCTGTTAATGGTCAGCAAAGAATCCGTTTACGTCCTCGAACAACGTGGATGATCAGCTGTCTTCGTATGGGCTCCGGGAAAACACGGAATCCCAGGAAATGAACGTGCCGACAGGATAGCCAGAGCGCTACTCATAAACCGAGTCTGGAGATCGGCACGCCGGAAACTGATGGCCGATCGGTATTACGCCGTAAAGTTTTCGGGATCTGGCGTACTGGATGCCACAACCTAACTACGCTTGATAAGTTACATGCTACAAAGGAGACACCAGATGTGTGGAGGTCCTCCATACGAGCCCCTCTCAGGGACTCCATTGTCCTTTACTACCGTCATCCTCTACGTCGCGAGAACCCACCCCAGTGTCGCCGGATCTCTCGATTAACAGTGCTCCACATCCCGTTGGACTGTCCCAATCCAGCTGCCCTCAGGCGGACTTTTAACCCTCCTGACGTATTACCTTGGGTGTTAGGCGCCAATGCCTCGACGGGTGGTCTAGTTTTAAGTTTTATTCGAGAGGGTTTCGTTTTATCACTCAATCTAAGGGTGTGCGTCTGGCCTTCTCCTCAGCTCTTCACCCTACCTGTATTTTAATGCTTCCTCGTTTTCTCTGGCGCTGTTTTTTCGACTTGGGTTCGTCTTTTCACTATTTGTGTTTGTCTTGCCTGAGTTTTTAGGCTGGAGATTTTAGTGTGCTGCAGAGTGGGTGGGTCATCCTTTTCTTATTCTTGCGATCAGCCAGCCGAGGATGTTTGCTATAGCACCTTCTACCGCTTTTTCGGTGTAGGTAATGTCTTCCATTTTTGTTTTGTACTTTCGTTTTCTCTTTCAGTGTGGTTACACACTTAGTTTTACGCATTTTGTTCTTTTCCCGGATTCCAGCCGATAGGATTCTTTTGGGGTATGTTTTTAACTCGAGATGTGTGTGACTAAGGAAACAGGGACTGATGACCACACAGTGTAGTCCCTTTAATCTTCAAACCAACCAACCAACCAACTTCCCTAGTGGACAAAACACGACCGTGCGGACTATCAGACGAGTAATGTGATTGGCCTGCAGAGTTTCTAGCAAACAGAACATAGCATGTCATTCTCAAAAGGGAGAAATCTTCAGAGGAAAAAGTGACGTCGGGCATGTCACTGTTAAAGGCCCATAACTTTTCACAGTATATGTAAAGTTCCACGAGGCATTCTGTAGACGCTGCTGTTGAATACAGAGAAGTCACAAGGCTTAAAAACTGTAGCGAAACGCAGGAAGGCCTGCGGAGGACCAGCCCTTGGTGCACGCAGCGGCAGTTGACCCTAAACATAAACAAAGCTAACGTATTGCGTATAAATAGACAGAAATACGTGTTTCTGTGTGATTAAGCGATTGCAGAATAATCACTGGAAGCAGTTACACCCATAAAACATCTAGGAGTATGCATACGGAGCGATTTCAAGTGGAACGACGACATGAAACTAACTGCAGGTAAGGCAGATGCCAAACAGATTCATTGGAAGAATCCTCGGGAATTCCAGTCCACCCAGAAAGGAGTCAGTTTATACACCTCGTTTGACAAATATTTGAACGTTGCTCGTCAGTCTGAAATACGTGCCAGGTAGAATTGATAGAGGAAATACAAGGCTTGTCCAGAAAGTAAGTTCTGATCTGTCGCGAAATGGAAACTACATTGAAAATCAGAAATGTTTTATTTGCGACAGTTGGCTTCGCCTTCCAGCTACTTCCCTACATAGTCGCCGCTCCAGCTAGGAGATCTGTCGCTCCGTTATACTAACTTTCGCGTACCCTCGTCATAGAAGACAGCCTCTTGTGCTTCCCGTCAATTCTCTACGCTCATCTACAGATCGTTGTCTGCGCGAAAATGTTGTATTCATAGCCAGTAGTTAATGTGAGCATAGATGAAACACAGAGGGAGACAATTACGGGCTGTAGTATGGCTGATCAAACACTTCCCCTGCAGATTGCGACCGAGAATTGTCACGAAGTGGGAATCCTATGGCAGTTCTGTAAAGTGGGCTGCATAACATCAGGCGAAATCTCTCGCCAGGGACTCATACTTGGCGCGAGACACTATTTTCTACGCATCTTTATGCGCTCAGAACTGAAAAGAGCGAAGTGATGCAACCGACAAGGATACTAGAGACATTGTCGAACATATCTGTGCAAAGCTTCCATTTCTTGGCCGATCGGAACTTAGTTTCCGAATATCCCTCGTAGAGAGGTCCAAAGAAGAGCTGCGCATTTCGTTACAGTTTCATTTAGTTAACGCGAAAGCGTCACAGAGATGATGCAATAGCGGCTGCGAAAGAGGCGTTCTGCATGTTCTCAGAAGAGGCAACAAATATACAGTATTGCTTCCCTCCTACGTACATCTCGCGAAAAGACCATAAACGTAAAATTAGGGAGATTCGAGCCCACACAGAGGCTTACCAGCGATCGTTCTTCCCGCGAACCATCCGCCTCTGGAACAGGGAAAGGGGTAAGCGACAGTAGTACACAAGTACCCTCCACCACACACCGTAAGGTAGCTTGCGGAGCATAGATGTAGATATAGATGAGCCTTGCCTGTCGCAAGGGAATCGCAAAGATGCTGTTGATCGAAAGGAGAAACAAATCGGCCATTCAAAATAAAATTTAAAAAAAAACGGAATAAAATGAAATAGAACCTGCTAACAACGGCCGTTTCGTAGATTCAGAAATAAACAATATGAAAATTATCGGTAGGAAGTGAATAGAGTGAAGGAATCTTGAAAATCAGGAAGTTATTCAGATGAAATACAACTAGTATAGCAGTGGTACTTAAAGATTTTAAGTTTCGTGAGTGGTGTAGAGGTACCATGAAACCTGTGTTGAAATATCAGAAGTAATGGTGAGGGTGAAACATCCTGGCAGATTAAAACTGTGTGCCGGACCGAGACTCGAATTCAAGTCGGGACCTTTGCCTTTCGCGGGCAAGTGCTCTACCCAAGCACGACTCACGACCCGTCCCCACAGCTTCAATTCTGCCAGTACCTCGTCTCCTACCTTCCAGACTTCGCAGAAGCTCTTCTGCGAACCTTGCAGAACTAGCGCTCCGCTGCAGAGTGAAACTCTCATTCTGGAATGGTGAGGGTGCTGGAAGTGGCACTAAGGCAAGTAAAGTAAAACAATTTCTTATAATATGTAGAAACGTTAAGACGCTATTGTTTACATAACATTTTTTGTCTGCATTTAAAGAAATTTGGCTTGTCAAAACTATATTGAGCGTCGTCTGTCAAAGCCGCGACGGACCGCGAAACTGACAGGCAACGTAGCGCGTGTGTGCACTCAGCTGCCTCGGACTGACCGGCAAGGTGAGCCCGTGCGGTCGCGCCTGCGCAGTTGTTGACTGCACGGCCTGGAACCTCGGCAGCAGCTCTCGCGTCACTTTCTCGCCGCGGACCGCCGGGCCGCCTCCTCCGTCCGCTATCATCCGTGGAGTCACGTGACGCAGCCCGAGGCGCCATAGCGCGACACTTCTCTCCCGGGCGCGTCAGCCCGCGAACGCCGCCTAGCAGGTCACCGCTAACACCACTGCACCGGTACAACTCTTGACACACGGGCGGTCCCCCGAAATGTCGCGACGCACTTTAAAGGGTCGTAGAGGGTGCACTGAGGAAGAAGTCGAGGATAGGAGCCCGCGTCCGGAAACGTCATCCAGCGACGCTACAGGGCGTCGAAGTTACAGCCGCCAGCACATGCCACCTTGGGCGGTGAAAGTGACTTTGTACGCTGACGAACAGCAGGCACATCGTCTCGCAATGTTGTTTGTTAATCAGTGATCGCTACTGACTGCCACGATCGCCAGTGCAGAAGCTGGAGCCACCTGCTGCGTAGACAGGCGTTGTCTCCTATGAATGCGATGCTCTGTCGCCTTGATGGGTGACAATTTCGTACATGTCTTTCCACCTTCTACCAACCCTGCCACAACAAAGGTCAAAAATTAATTGTGATTGTAGTGTTTCTCACGCTGCTAAATATTGCATTTTCGGGCAACAACAAAGTTATATTATGCGGCAGGTGTCATTAGAGCACAGTTAATAAAGTCATTTCTTGAAATAATGGATAAACTAGGCAGTCATATTTTCGTGTTTCCGACGCTGGCCTCGTTGTGAACTCATGGCTCAATCGTCGAAAATCTAGGTGGTGATGATTCCAAGCTCGGATGCAAAGAGGCCTAGGTGTTATTCTGCGATATTCAAAAGTTTTACAGATGTGTTTCATAAACCATTCTTGAAGATTAAACTTTTGCAAGTTAGGACAATGGTGATGTAAAAAAGTAATCAGCACTCCGAATTTAAGTTACACTTCTTTTTCATTACTTTTGTTGCAATATCACGTAACTCGTTCCAGAACATCACTTCGCAATATAAAACATACTTGAAAATACCTTCCTCACCGATAAAGTTCACATTTCATAAACTGACTACAATTTGCGTCTTTTTAACGTGACGACCAAAGCTCGACTCTCTAATAACCGCTTACGCGCCCAGAAATCAGAGTTACAAGTACGTCAATGATCATAGTGACAAAAGAAAGAATACACATAAGAATAATATCATTGCAGTGTATACATATCGATGTATCGAAGTACCTCTACATTAATGAATTCATATCTGAATGTTGTCATAGAAATATGTCAACTATTTTACAGAAACACAGTAGAATATTGCTGGTATCGAGAGGATGAGGTGAGGTGCCGTAATGGTTACGTAATTTAACTACCATTACAACCTGCAGCTTATTTTTTTTTCCTGTATACCGGAAAAATGGGAAATTTTAGAGGGTTCCAGGAGAAAAAGAAACTGCAGGCGTAAACCCATGTCTGAAACCGTCATCTGCTGGGGCAACACAGCATCACATTTATAGGACACAGAGCTATTCTACGCAGCAGTCAGCTTCATCTTCTCCACTGATGATTATGGCAATCAGTCACGATTACTGAATGGCTAACAACATTGCTAGACGTTCCGCCTGCCGTCCGTCAGCGTACAAAGACGTCTTTGCCGCCGAAAGGGTGGCCTAGAGTGTCAGGCGCCAGACTCTATAACTTCGACGCTCTGTACCGCCGGTGGATGGCGCTTCAGAACACGGGTTCCTGTCCTCGATATGTTCCTCAAGGTATCCTCTACCACCTCTCTCGCTTTTTCGCGACATTTCTGGGACACGCTGTATAGGCATATCGCTTCTTCCTCACCGCAAGATCGACTCAATGTCTATTTTCTACTTTTTATTTATCTAATTCCACTCATGAAAGGAACTTCATTATTTTTTTTAACAGGCACTACTTCTGCGGTGAAATCATCATCATCATCGTCAGTACCGTAGTCATCATCAGCTACGAGGGGCAGAGAAAACCATTGTAAATCTCGTGAAGTGGGCGGACCCGTTTGCGTACGTCTGCCATAATTCGTCAGTGATGTCGACTGTAAATTGCATTTGCGGACAGTAGACTCCTCCCAGTTCCCAGAGATTTCTCGTTAATCACGCGCCGGTATGAAGACTCTAAAGTGTTGAATGCCCCAGCCGTTACTTCTTTCTCTCAAGCTTGTCAAAAGGAGCAATCTGCACCTTTTAACCTCACACCCACGCCCTGCCCGAACGGACTACGTCATCGGCAGGGGAGAGGCAAGGCCGCGACCCACAACTCCGTTAGAGGGGGGGAGGGGGGGGGGAGGAGGATGGGGAGAGGAGGAGGGGGGGAGGGGTGCGGCTGTGTCGCCTACGGCCGCTTCTCATCTCGCTATGCCGACGCCTGCCCTGGTGTTGATTCTAATTTGTCCAGTGACAGAGAAACGGGTGCTTGAAATTAATTAAAATTACGAGAAAAAAAGACTGGTGCGATACTGTCTATTTTGTTGATGAGACATGTCAATCTGTCGTTCAAAGAGTTTTACTAACTTTTTTACACTTCGTAACTCAAGGAAGGCGAATGCCCGAATGGTTCCTTTGAAGAGGTCATAGCCGATTTCCTTTCCAGTCTTTCCCCAATCCGAGTTCTGTCTCTAATGGCCTCGCAGTCTACGGTACGTCAAACTAAAATCTTTAAAACCGAAACAGATGGAGCGGCGGTTAGCACACTGGCCTCCCATTAGGGAGGACGGTGTTCAAATCCCCATCCGGCCACCCATATCTAGGTTTTCTGTGGTTTCCGTAAATCTCTGCAGCCAAATGCTGGGATGTTTCCTCTGATAGCGCACGACCGATTTCCTTCTCTTTTCCTTTCGCAATTCCACGTTTTATTGCGTCACTAATGACTGCTCTGTCGATGCCGTGTTAACCTCTAATTTCCCTTCTTCCTTTCTAATCTTCCACGTTCCTTTTACTAGCTGTGTATTTGTGGGAGGGGTATCTGGTTACGCCGGCCGCGGTGGCCGAGCGGTTCTAGGCGCTTCAGTCGGGAACCGCGCGACTGCTACGGTCGCAGGTTCGAATCCTGCCTCGGGCATGGATGTGTGTGATGTCCTTAGGTTAGTTAGGTTTTAGTAATTCTAAGTTGTAGGGGACTGATGACCTTAGAAGTTAAATCCCATAGTGCTCAGAGCCATTTTATCTGGTTACGCTATTTCCTTACAACCGAATACTCAGGTTAAATTTGTGGATCCAAAGCGTTATTCTTTTATTGTTCGGGCACTAATTTCATGATTAAAAATTGCAACCCATATTCGTTCGTGTCGTTCTCTGCGTGTATCTTCACAATCTCGTGCTGTTGATTTGCCTGCGGTATAGTTTAGTTTGCCAATAGATGGTTCTGTGTAACTGCAGGTACGTTTATTTCTTTATTTTCCGATGTTTTGTACAGTCCTTAGCTTTTCCGCAACTTACGTTGAATTTGTGGTAACTGGGGGCCTAGAAGAACGTCGAATTGATAAGCGTCGCGACAGATAGTTTTCCAGCCTACATGATTGGTTACATCTACTTCTACTCCTACATCTACATGACTGCTCTGCAATCCACATTTAAGTGTTTAAAAGAGGGATCATCGTTTCGCAGAGTGTTCATCAAATTACCCTTAGTCTGTTTCTCTACCATTTCTGTGCGACCTCTGATTTCTCATATTTTATTACGACCATCATTTCTTCCTATGTAGTTGAGCGACGACAAAATATTTTCGCTTTCGTAGGAGAAAGTTGGTGATTGAACTTTCGCAAAAAGATCTCGCCGCAACGAAAAACAGCTTTCTTTTAATGATTGCCACCTCAGCTCACGTATAAATCCGTTACACTCTGTCCCCTATTTAGCAATAATACAGGACGAGGTAACTTTCTCTGAAATTTTTCGATGTTCTCCGTCAAGCCTATCTGGTAAGGACTCCACACAATGCACCAGTTCCTCACAAGAGGACAAGCAGCGTTTCTTTTTTGTGGTTCACTGCGTATTACCGTCATTCGGATGGACTTTCGCTTTGCGGATACATCTGAAGCTGTTTGAGTTGTCGAGGAGACCGCAGTTTTTCGGCGCGAGACACTCGACAGTCTGCTGTAGAGGAAAAACCTGGACACGAAACTAGCTGTTCAGATTGGCTTTCTTGCCGCTCCGATGTTTCATGGAAACGGTAAAGGGTATGGAGTGAGACCGTTGCATCAGACGTCTGGCGCTGCAGAAGAAGCGAGAAGTGACGCGGCCGGCGGCGATGCACGGTGGACGTGCTCGGTTTCGCGGTCGGTTTGCGACGGCGCGCATGCGCATGTGGCCAGCCAGTGGCGGCAGTCGCCCCTTCCAGCTCCACCACCCGCTGGAGTGGAGAGGCCGTTCCCTGGTCCGTCACGACCCTCTCACGGCAGACGCTGGACTCACGAAAGCGTCCTAGACTGCAAGAGAAAACCGTGATCCTGCTTTATGAGGCTGCCAGGGGCATTTCGTCCCACCGCCGTAGCTCTTGCCGTTTCTACTGATACGGCACTCGGCAGGTTGCGCCTTCCCAGTTGATAATTAAGCCGTAACTAACCGGCGCCAGATGCAGACAAGAAGGAAAGGAGGATTAAGGTCAGCGTGTCGCAGACATCAACATTACCATCAATTGATTTAGATGATGATGTTTGGTTTGTGGGGCGCTCCACTGCCCGGTCTTCAGCGCCCGTACAAAGCCCGAGTTTTTAACGTAGTCCAATTTTGACACAGTCCAATCTAGCCTCTGTCACGAGTGATGATGATGAAATGATGAGGACAACACAAACACCCATTCCCCGGGCAGAGAAAATCCCCAACCTGGCCGGGGCATTTATTTAGAGAAAATGGGAAAAGGACGCCATTTTAGCGGCTTTAACTAGAAGAAATTTGAGGTAACAAATAAATCAGGATATCCGGACTGGGATTTCAACTCCACTCCTCTGGAATACGACTCCTACTGCACTGCCGTCCTAGATTGACTAAGGCAATGACTTTGATGAGGGTCGCTTAAAAACGGAGTTACGGGTACCCTTTTTAAAACACATTCAGATCAACGCGGTTTAAATATCGGAAACCTAGAAACTGACAACACAAAAACTTTCTCTCTTCCTCCATCTCCCTTCAGGTTTCAACGAGTATGGAATAACCATATTTCCTGTGTCTAAGTGATTCTGCGGTTCATAACTTTCTGCCAAAATAATAAACTTTAATATCTAATAGACCGAGCGAGGTGGCGCAGTGGCTAGCACACTGGACTCGCATTCGGGAGGACGACGGTTCAATCCCGCGTCCGGCCATCCTGATTTAGGTTTTCCGTGATTTTTCTAAATCGCTCCAGGCAAATGTCGGGATGGTTCCTTTGAAAGGGCACGGCCGACTTCCTTCCCCGTCCTTTCCTAATCAAATGAGACCGATGACCTAGCTGTTTGGTCCCTTCCCCCAAACAACCCAAACCCCCTTTAATATGTAATAAATGTATGTGATGTACAACCTGTAATATTTATTTTGGTGCTCGTTTTCCAAACTCTTCTTTGGTACAGAGCTGTATAATCGTGTACATTTAATCTTTTGAAGTGCACTGTCAAGATACTTGTGAAACAAAAGCGTTGACGTCATTGACGGTAAAGGTTTTGGGCTTACGCACCGTCTCTTTGCACTAGTAGTAATGTTATCCACCGCTTCCAAGTCGTCACTCGATCAGAAGAGGACTCCAGCAAGCAAGATGAAACGTTGGACGCAAGAAGTAGTTTTAGTTCTGCTGCGATACTTAAATCGAGTAGTTTTTACTATCATTTAGAACTGAGAGAACATTAGCTGTCATGGCCGGTAGCATTAAGCGGGTTCTCGGTGTCGTGTGCGTTGAAGACAAATCTGTCTCACTTAAATAACAAATGGAGTTAACAAATGAAGTGAAGACATATAATTAGTACGATCGCTTCGTAAATCTAATGGAGAAAAATTTCGAGTTGACCGTAACTGCCAGTTAGAGCAATAGAAAAGATGAGTTGTTGATTTATTTTTCAAAACTGTGGATAATTAATACGATCGCTTCATAAGTCTCACGGAGAAAATTGTCGACTCGAGTGCGATTAGCAGCTGAAGTAACAGAAAAGCTAAATTGCTGTTTAATTTTGAAAACTGTAACAACGATCAAGTTTTGAACCCATCCAGGAGAAATAATTTTTCCTGATAAGCCGGTAATTTACTGCCCTCGGTTTCTACTCATCTGTACAGTACTATTGAAGTCACCAGTCCTCCTCAATCACTCAAAGCAATATGCATCGAGTGTCGAAAACGTAGGTGTGAAGTAGATATTTATAACTGAACTAAGAATGCACATTTATTGCCCTTCAAAAATGAGCAAAGAATGCTTGCCTACTTGACCGTGGCTAAAGATGTCTTTCAATACAGAAATTGCATGTTCATGCAGAAACGTGTTTTGGTATTCCATGTTTGTACGCATTTCCAGAGCTAAGTTGCTTTTGCACATGTAGTACTTTTCACATCAAAACTGATTTCTGGTATCAGCGCAACTGTTTGAGAAGTGATACAGCATTTTGATTTTCTAGCGGAAATCGTTTATAAGGAGAAGCGAAAGAAAGGAAAGCAAGTCAAAGAGTTTAATGTCCCGTCTCTCTCGAGGTTATTAGAGACAGAAGACAGTTCAGATTTGGTAATATAGAGCAAAGGAATAGGCCGTGACTCTTGTGATAAACATCCTGGCGTCTTGCTGAAGTCACATAAGGGAACAATGGCAAAACTAATTCTCGAGTGTCTATCAGGAATGCCAATCCCCGTCTTGATGGGCTGTAAGCTAAAGAGGTGACAGTGAAACTACGTGGCTCGAGGACGTATAACATACAAGATACATTCAAAGAGAAAAGATCCGGAGGCTGTTAAGTGAAAACCGCTGAAGTGATCACTGAGGTCCCAAAATGTCCTCCACAAGCTGCGACATGGTCGCGAATGGAACAGTGACCCGAAAATGTACAACAAATTTCTTTTATTTCACGTCTATGGTCACAAACTTATAGGTCCTCAGACTACCTGTTTCGGGCAACAGTGACCATCTTCAAGCCTATTTTATATTAGGACATGTTTTTAAGAAAACAGATCTAAAGATGACCTACAAGTTTGTGACCATAGATGTGAAATAAAAGAAATTTTTCCGGTAAACATCTATGCCGTCTTCCAACTTCAGATTTTATTTGGTTATTTTTGTAGAAGATAGAGATTTTCTATGGCCACACGTAACGGAGCGCAGTTTGGGCTGCCTCCAGATCATACTTGTCGGTAGAACGTCGCACCTTTGCACATTAAACGTGAGATTCGAACTAATTTAAATCAGGCTGTGGCGGTCAGCATTTCAGTGTAGAGGTGCGGTGAGGTGGCGTATTTGAAAACTACAGCGCAACTGACTCAGGCAGAGTCTGGACGAGTGGCTTCCGCCACGGAAACTGCGTGTCAGACAGCGGCATGTTGCAGTGCCGCAGATCAAGTGGTGCGTTGTTACTGACCTACAGCCACGAGTACCGCGTGAAAGCTGTAAACCACCTGTTATGTAAAGTCGCAGCGGATGTCTGCGGTCTCGAGGAGTTCCTTTTCTGCTACCAGAAAAAGAGCGGTAGCAGACGCAAACTACCCCGCTTACTTCAATTATCCCGTAACTCGAATATCTGCTCCGCACTGTACACTCACGCGCCCGTTTTCGAAAACGGAAAGGGAAACTCGAGATTGACTTTCTACGGCTCGCTGGTTCTTCAGATGTGGAGCAGTGTCACTTTTCAGAGCAGTCGGGGAGAAACTGGGTCCAGCGGAGCCGCCGCTGCTGCTCTAGGTGATGCGTGCGTGTGTGTGTGTGTGTGTGTGTGTGTGTGTGTGAGTCGGAGCCGCCCAGTCCTGTTTCGCCCGCCTCCTCATTCGGTCCGCCCCGGACGTCGCACGAATGGCGGCGGCTTTCTTCGCGCTGTCAGAGAAAGCGTGGAAAAATGGACGGATCCTTGCGGCGCGCATTCAGAGTCGACTGACTCCCTTCCCGCGGGCCGCCTGCGGTTAACGGGGACAGATGGCCAACCTGAGGACCAGCCGAGCCGGCCTGTTCAAGCAGGCGACAGCAGGTTTAGGCCTTGGTAGCCAGCAGCTTTGGAGCGAATTACGGCAGCAGTGCGGCATGTCGGTGGACAGATGCAGTTTGGTTTGGGCCTAGGTGAAGTCTCGTGATCGTCAGTTGCTATAAACATGGGTGGTGTCGGCGTGAACTCCAGATAAACCCAGAGACGCATACGATTCAAGTCAGAGACCGTAGCTGGCCACTGCAGATGTGGAAAGTTGCACATATGCTCCTCTCCTCGAACAAGTCGCTGACATTCCTGTATCTGTGATACCTGAAAATTACTGTCCGCTTTGCGTGTTGTTTGAGATAAGTCTACAGGTCTCTTATGAATTGCACGTTAAGCGAACGAGCTAGTTATTGAGGAGACCAACACCTGCTCCTCCAGAGTATCATGCACCTTAACCAGCGTTATACTACTGGCCATTAAAATTGCTACACCAAGAAGAAATGCAGATGATAAACGGGCATTCATTGGACAGATATATTATACCAGAACTGACATATGATTACATTTTCACGCTATTTGGGTGCATAGATCCTGAGAAATCAGTACCCAGAACAACCACCTCTGGCCGTAGTAACGGCCGTGATACGCCTGGGCATTCAGTCAAACAGGGCTTGGATGGCGTGTACAGGTACAGCTGCCCATGCAGCTTCAACACGATACCACAGTTCATCAAGAGTAGTGACTGGCGTATTGTGACGAGCCAGTTGCTGGGCCACCATTGACCAGACGTTTTCAATTGGTGAGAGATCTGGAGAATGCGTTGGCCAGGGCACAGTCGAACATTTTCTGTATCCAGTAAGACCCGTACAGGACCTTCAACATGCGGTGGTCCATTATCCTGCTGAAATGTAGGGTTTCGCAGTGATCGAATGAAGGGTAGAGCCACGGGTCGTAACACATCTGAAATGTAACGTCCACTGTTCAAAGTGCCGTCAATGCGAACAAGAGCTGACCGAGACGTGTAACCAATGGCACCCCATACCATCACTTCGGGTAATACGCCGGTATGGCGATTACGAGTACACGCTTCCATTTTGCGTTCACCGCGATGTCGAGAAACACAGATGCGACCTTCATGATGGTGTAAACAGAACCTGGATTCATCCGAAAAAATGACCTTTTGCCATTCGTGCACCCAGGTTCGTCGTTGAGTACACCATCGCAAGCGCTCCTGTCTGTGATGCAGCGCCAAGGGTAACCGCAGCCACGGTCTCCGAGCTGATAGTCCGTGCTGCTCCAAACGTCGTCGAACTGTTCGTGCAGATGGTTGTTGTCTCGCAAACGTCCCCATCTGTTGACTCAGGGATCGAGACGTGGCTGCACGATCCGTTACAGCCATGCGGATAAGATGCCTATCATCTCGACTGATAGTGATACGAGGCCGTTGGGATCCAGCACGGCGTTCCGTATTACCCTCCTGAACCCACCGATTCCATATTCTGATAACAGTCATCGAATCTCGACCAACGCGAGCAGCAATGGCGCGATACGATAAACCGCAATCGCTATAGGCTACAATCCGACCTTTATCAAAGTCGGAAACGTGACGGTACGCATTTCTCCTCCTTACACGAGGCATCACAACAACGTTTCACCAGGCAACGCCGGTCAAGTGCTGTTTGTGTATGAGAAATCGGTTGGAAACTTTCCTCATGTCAGCACGTTGTAGGTGTCGCCACTGGCGCCAACCTTGTGTGAATGCTCTGAAAAGCTAATCATTTGCATATCACAGTATCTTCTTCCTGTCGGTTAAATTTCGCGTCTGTAGCACATCGTCGTGGTGTAGCAATTTTAATGGCCATTAGTGTAGTATTCTGTCCAGCTTACATCTCATGTTGAGTACAAGACATTCACAATTGTTGTTACCAGTTTCGTGATATGGTAACTTCAATTGCATAAAAACGTATTTATTTTCCGGAGCGGTTAAGGCTCCTACGCCATCACCGAGGGGTACAGAAGTCGTGTCATAAATAAAATTCACCACTTGATAGCGCTCTAGGAGTCGAAACAGCAGGGGGAAAATAAACATTTTTTTATGCAGTCACAGCTGGAATTTAATAAAATTTTGAGGGTTTTGCCACCAAGCGCAGTACGATAAAAGGAAGGAAGATTACATTCTATCGTCCCGTCGACGGCATGGTCATTGTAGACTTCGTACAGTAGTGTAAGGTACGAGAAAGCGATGTCACAGGCCTTTGTACGTACATCGAATATTTTGTGGCTATTTCTTCAGAGTCAATGTTTTACCCGCCGAGCCCAAATTGTAGCTCCCTGTTCGCATTTGCAGAACCGTAATGAAGAAGAAACGAGAGCAGTGTGTTAATAAACAAGGGTAAAATTCTGTCCGTAGGAAAAGGAACAGCTGTCAGAGGTTCCTGATCACCAATGCCTCGTTGTCTGGAACTCTTGATTCTTGTATTTTGTACTCAGATCTGTTGCAGGATGAATGATGTTGAGGGACGATAACGGAAATTATCTGGTTAGCGCACGATAAATCGCAGTCTCTCGACCGCATCGCCTGCCACGCTGGTTTTGCTGCACATGCAATTTTATTCTGTGTACAGGAAACAGAATAGACATATACGTACACTAGGCGTACACAACCTACTTTTCTCTGGGATCATATGAGCCAAAATTAAATTAAAAAACATTTCTCATCCCCCGGATCTGACCAAGATTTTTGGGATGTTTGTCTCAGTTGCAAGGCGAATTCCGGAGACAGAAATCCCCTGCCAAATTTTCTGAACTTGGAATCACTCTGTCCGCATTTACAGCTCGCTTGAATTTTTGCTGTGAAGACTCTGGCCCTGAAATGTTCCTTTCGTCGAAGCCTCGGAGCTTCATCAGCGCGGCCAGAATTGACATAAAGATGCCGACGTGTGGCGCACGAGGCAAATTACGTGATGTACTGCTCCAAGGATTTAAACGCAAACGTTTATTGGCGGACCTGGGTTAATTCTCTACAACGATACCGAGCGAGGTGGCGCAGTGGTTAGCACACTGGACTCGCATTCGGGAGGACGACGGTTCAATCCCGCGTCCGGCCATCCTGATTTAGGTTTTCCGTGATTTCCCTAAATCGCTCCAGGCAAATGCCGGGATGGTTCCTTTCAAAGGGCACGGCCGACTTCCTTCCCCGTCCTTTCCTAATCAAATGAGACCGATGACCTAGCTGTTTGGTCTCCTCCCCCAAAAACCAACCAACCAATCTACACCGCTACACATGTAAAAGAAAGGGTTATCAGCCTCGCTTTGACGTACGAGGCGAGGTTCAACTTCTCACAACTCCAAAGTTAATGATTAAAATTGGAGTACGTACCCTAATTACTATCGAAAAATATTCCGAGATCCGACTACTGGGATGTTGACCGATGACAGTTGACAGCACCGCCTGCAACTGGTTACTAGCGACACCCGCCCATTCTCCCGACAACAACAAAACAGGACTACAGTTCACAGTCAGTAGGAAAAGGGTCAGACAAATACATCACACTCAAATTTGTACGGAAATGTAGGGAATTATTAGCGTGAATTAACACTATCCAAGTCCGTCGCTTGACCCGGCAGTCACACCGCCTCCAGCTAGCTAATGGCTCGATGTTTAGCTCTGAGGCGCTTTTTTTTTGGCCAACAAGTTCACGCTCGCTAATCCGCGCAACTCGCCGTGATAAATCAGTAAAGTGCCTAAGCTGAATTCCACGCCCGCGCACGGGACCGTAATTTCAGTGCACTTTTTAAGCTTTCCGCAGCGGCAAAGAAATCTCGTTGATCACGGAGGAGGACTGACTCCAGAACTGCGGAATGATAATTACTTTAAAACATCGACTTCGCACCAGAGCGCCCATCACTTCTCGATTCAACGCCACGACGACAGCTGGCGCCAAGTCCACCTCATTATACAGCACACAGGCCTTTCAGCCAATCGGAATGAGGGGCAGAATGTAGACATTCTCATTGCCCATTTTCTGCTCCTCTCACAGCGCTTGTGTGAGGTGCTGCCTGCTGCCCGGCTATTGAGAACTTTTTCGGCGACGGAAGTCGGAAACACTGCCCTCCATGGCGAAATAACTCCCTCTCTGAGTCCGCCACATATACTCCGACCGCTACCCATTTAGGAGGAGGATTATGGAAAGACGACATCATTATCTCGAGGCTGGAGAAAGCCTATTCTCATGGCGGACAAAACAGTCACCGAAAGGAGCAAACAGGCGGAGTCCGTAAATGATATCTTACAATTCTACAGTGGGTAAGAAGTCGAACAGCGCACATTATCTTTAGCTGTAGAGGATGGGGAAAAAACGGTGGAAACTTTTGGTTTCTGTGGCTCTGGTGTGAAGAGCATGAAAGAAGTGTCGGACTGAGGATACACCAACTAGTCTACATATACGTACAAACTCCGGAAGGCACCTTACGGTGCGTGGCGGCGGGTTCCCTGTACCACTACTAGCCGTTTTCTTTCGTGTTTCCACTCGCAGACAGAGCGAGAGAAAAATGCCCATCTACATGCCTCCAAATGAGCCCTAAATTCTCGTATCTTATCTTCGTGGTCCTTCAGCGAAATGCATGTCCGCCCCCGGTAGCTGAGTGGTCAGCGCGACAGACTGTCAATCCTGAGGGCCCCGGGTTCGATTCCCGGCTGCGTCGGAGATTCTTCTCCGCTCAGGGACTGGGTGTTGTGTTGTCCTAATCGTCATCATTTCATGCCCATCGACGCGCAAGTCGCCGAAGTGGCGTCACATCGAAAGACTTGCACCTGGCGAGCGGTCTACCCGACGGGAGGTCCTCGCCACACGACATTATTATGTTGGCGACAGCAGAATCGTTGTGCAGTCAGCTTCAAATGCCGGTTCGCCAAATATTCTCAAGAGCGCTCCAGCAGAAGAACGTCGCGTTCGCTCCAGAGATTCCACTTGAGTTTCCGAAGCTTGTGCGTAACATTAGCGTGTTGTTCGATTGTACCGCTAACAAATCTATCAACCTGCCTTTGAACTGGTTCGATGTCTTTCTTCAATCCGACCAGATACGTATACCAAACACCCGAGCAGTACCCAAGAAAAGGTGGCACTAGCGGCCTATATGTGGCCACATCTCTTTCGTAAAATTCTCCCAATAAACCGAGGTCGACCATTCGCTTTCCCTACGATAGTTCTCACATGCTCGTTGCATTTCATATCGCTTTGCAACGTTCACTCACTCCGTCGTCAGGCCACGAGTGGCCTACCGGGAGCATCCGACCGCCGTGTCATCCTCAGTGGAGGATGCGGATAGGAGGGGCGTGGGGTTAGCACACCGCTCTCCCGGTCGTTCAGATGGTATTCTTTGACCGGAGCCGCTACTATTCGGTCGAGTAGCTCCTCAATTGGCATCACGAGGCTGAGTGCACCCCGAAAAATGGCAACAGCGCATGGCGGTCTGGATGGTCACCCATCCAAGTGCCGACCACGCCCGACAGAGCTTAACTTCGGTGATCTCACGGGAACCGGTGGATCGACTGCGGCAAGGCCGTTGCCTGCTTTATAACGTTACGCCCATATATTTAAATGACGTCCCCATTTCATGCAAGACGCTACCACTGCCGTTTCCGAACATTACGGATTTCTTTTTCCTACTATCCGCATTAAATTAGCGAGCTGAGATGTATCCGTGAAGTATAAATGGCGTATAAGTGATCTTGTATCGCCCTGCAGTCGGTCAACTACGCCATATCTCTGTACTCTTGAGCATCCTCAGCAAACAACTGGAGATCGGTGCTCGCGCTGCCCGCCAAGTCATTTATGCGTACAGAAAATAACAGCGGCGCTGTGACACTTGTCTGGGGCGCCCCTGGCGATGCCCTTGTCTCTGATGAACAGCCGCCGTTGACGACAACGTACTCCTTTCTCTTAGTTAAGAAGTCTTCGAGCCACTCGCATATCTGGGAGTCTGTTCAGAATGCCCGTACCTTCTTTAACAGACTGCAATAAGGCACCGTGTCAAATGCTTTTCAGATTTGTAGGAATATGGAATCTGTGTGTTACCCTTCATCCGTAGTTCGCAGTGTATCATGTGAGGAAAGGGCAATCTGAGTTTCACACGAGCGACACTTTCTAAAACCTTGCTGATCCGTGGAGGTAAGCGTTTCCGTCTCTAGGAAATTCGTTACATTCGAACTCAGAATACGTTCTGGATTTATGCAGAAAACAGACGTTAAGGATATTGGTGTGAACTTCTGCAGGCCCGTTCTTTTAGCCTTCTTATACACAGGAGGCACCTGCGCTTTTTTTTCACGTGCTCGGGACTTTGCACTGGGCGAGACACTTACGGTGAATGTAATTTAAGTAAGGAGCCAGTGCTGTAGTGCACTCTTCGTAAAACCGAACTGGGTTTGCAGCCTGACCTCGGGGCTTATTTATTTTCAACCCTTTTAGTTGTTTCTCTGCGTCACGAGTGTGCGGTGTCACCGCCAGACACCACACTTGCTAGGTGGTAGCCTTTAAATCGGCCGCGGTCCGTTAGTATACGTCGGTCCCGCGTGTCGCCACTGTCAGTGATTGCAGACCGAGCGCCGCCACACGCCAGGTCTAGTCGAGAGAGACTCCCTAGCACTCGCCCCAGTTGTACAGCCGACTTTGCTAGCCATGGTTCACTATCTACATACGCTCTCATTTGCAGAGACGACAGTTTAGCATAGGCTTCAGCTACGTCATTTGCTACGACCTAACAAGGCGCCATGTTCAGTTACTATAATTACTATCTCCAAGAATGTATTCTGAACAGATAATATTGTGAATCATGTACCGTCAAGAGCGAAGTTAATCATTAATGGATTAAAGTTAAGTGTCCAACTAATTACGTCCGCTTTCTGAATTCTAATTCCTTGTCATGTTCCAGACTTCACGTCAGTATAGTTCTTCCCTCCTCACGCCAGCCTGCCTGAGCTAAAACGCGTGCATTTCGGCCTCCACTAGTAACAAGGTATTGGCTCTTCTGCTAACACAAAAGAATGCTTATTACTATGTCACCCATACGGGACTCTGTACATGGTCAAACGACGCTCTTTTTGTACGATTCACCTGCTTGAACGATTTCTTAGATGCGGAATTTATAATTTCGGAAAAACTTCGGTCTGACATGAAGGCGAGGGTGGAATAACATGGGAGTGAAGGCGTAAACGCACATTGCACAATGACTGCTCCTCGTGGCAGCCTCTGAGTTACTTCCCGCGGTAGACGCACACACCGTGGTGTTTACACAGCTTCCCGGGCCCCGTCCGCCGTCTGCTGCCCGTGTGGACACTGGGCGGGCGAAACCTGCCAGCGGGTGGCCTCCAGCGACGAGTTTCTCCGCCGTAAAACTCTCGCGGCCGCGCCCGGCGGCGCCAGCATCTGATGGGCCCCGGACCCGTGTGCCGTCTTGTCCCGTGCCTCGGCGCGCCTCAGCGCCGGGTCCCAGCCGTCGTGTTCGCGAGGCTGCGGCAGAAACTGGGCCGCGCCAGCCCGCGCCAGTCGCGGGTGGACGGCGACTCCCACGCGACCGCCGGCCGATCCGCCCACCCGCAGCGGGGCCGGACCCGTCTGTCCGAGAGTCGAACCGGACCGGCTGACTGCGCGGACCATCTGCGCGCCTGCCCCGATACGAGTGGACCACCACAAACTAAAGGGAGCGGTGGTCATTTGTTTCAGGTGCGCAGCGCGTTGCGGAAACTACGTCGGTCCACATACACGGCCGGCAAAAGAATGCAACACCCCGAGGACAATTTTACTGACAAGTGCAGAGACAGGTAACTCACCACTGCGTGAGTATACGATAACAAATTCAGACCACATGAAATTCGTATGTCAGAGTACAGGGTGCACGAACTGTCGCATCGTTACACATTCGACCCCCGCCTCCGCTTCTAACGGCAAGGCACACGTGTATTCTCGCCTCGAAACGACCACCCTTATATGGATATGGTGTCCGAAAGAACAGACACGATTTATGACCTGCAACCGTCTAGAACGAAATTAGAATCGTATTAATACCTTCAGCTGCTAACGGGCGTTCATATATGCCAACGGGGGCAAGTAAAAATGTGTGCCACGACCGGGAGTAGAACTCAGAATCTGCTGCTTACGTGGCAAACGCTCTATCCATTTTTTTTAATCTCCTTTTGTTGTATCTACTCGGGGCGGACGTCGTAAGACACCCATTTCGGTTCGTTGTTGATTGGTGAACTCAGTTTTTTTACTACAGAGGACAGGCAACCCTCTGACCGAACACGCTGAGCTACCGTGCCGGCATCCACCTGACCCACCGAGGCCACAGAGGAGAGTGCGACTGCAGAGATATCTCCCGCGAGACCTCATTCCCACCTTATACGTCCACACACTGCATTCGTAGTGTGCCCCTCGCGGGAGACCTGCGCGAGATAGTCCCTGCAGTTACACCAGCCGGCACAGTAAATCGGCGTGTTCGGTCAGAGGGTTAGCTGCCCTCTGTAATAAAAAAAAAAAAAAAAAAAAATGAGTTAATGGACCAACGACGAACTGACTAGATGTTTTGCGACATCCACCCCGACCAGGTACAACGAACGAAAACGAACAAAATGAGATTACATTTTAAAAAAATATGGATAGAGCGTCTGCCATGTAAGCAGGAGATCCTGCGTTCGAGTCCCGGTCGGGGCACACATTTTCACTTGTCCCCGTTCATATATTAGCATCTGCAGGTATCAATACAATTCCAATCCTCTATCTGGTGAACTGCGCGGCCTTTAATAATCGTCGGCGAACGGCGCAAGCAGCCACAAATACTTTTTAAATGTTTCACTTACGTGCCACAATCGGTTTTGGGCTGGCATGCCCACCTTCAGATGCCTAATATTTTTAGTCACACAGATGTGTTCACCAACAACATGTGTTCTGCTCCCACATTGCACAAGATTATTTGAGTATTCAGTGCCACTTGTTAAGTTCTTTGATCAATAAAAATGCGCTGAAGTGCTTACATTTGCTTATATATCATCCAAAATAGTTGCTTTGCGTACCTAAGTTCCAGTAGATGGCAATTTGTTTTATAGTGAATGCAACTGTTTTGCAACATGTATAAGCTAATGTAAGCACTCAACCGTATTTTTATTACTGAAACAACTTACGAAGTGGCACTAAATACTCAAAGATTCTCGTGTAGTGTCGGAGCAGAACAGATGCTGTTGGTCAAAACATTTGTGTAACTAAAAATAGTGGCCGAGCGGTTCTAGGCGCTTCAGTGCGAAACAGCGCTGCTGCTACGGTCGCAGGTTCGAATCCTGCCTCGGCATGGATGTGTGTGACGTCCTTAGGTTAGTTAGGTTTCAGTAGTTCTAAGTCTAGGGGACCGATGACGTCAGATGTTCAGTCCCATAGTGCTCAGAGCCATTTCCACCTAAAACTTTTATCTATCTTGGATGTGAAACACTGCGACTGTGATGAGTAAAGCTTTCCAGAAATTAGCCGGCCGGTGTGGTCGTGCGGTTCTAGGCGCTTCGGTCTGGAACCGCGTGACCACTACGGTCGCAGGTTCGAATCCTGCCTCGGGCATGGATGTGTGTGATGTCCTTAGGTTAGTTAGGTTTAAGTAGTTCTAAGTTCTAGGGGACTGATGACCATAGATGTTAAGTCCCATAGTGCTCAGAGCCATTTGAACCAATTTTTCCAGAAATTACTGCAACCAATCGGTGTACAATAAAAATTTAAAAATAAAACAAAAGGCGACTGGTTGCACTAATTTCTGGAAACCTTTAAATGAATCTTTCTGTACAGAGCTATATTTCGGGACATGACCTCACTGCCACTCCCAGTGAATAGCCTTCATCACCCTTCAGACTGGATACATATGACTGTGATGCACCTGATGATGACAGCATCCTACTGAAACGTGTTGTGCTAATACTGTGAGTAACAAGTAACTAAGCAGTGAGAATTATTTCATAAAAAGCTGGTGCTACTTTGTTCCTTTATTTCTCACTACCAACCGCCGCACTCAGTACACACACTATTTCAAAGTGGAGGAGGGCACAACCTGTCAGCTCTCATCGGGACCTTGGCGACGATGTTTGTTTTTCATTTTGCGTACCGAAGCTTCCCATCTGACAAGTAATAGAGGACGAGCGCTACTCTGACACGAAGACGTTGGAACAATAGAGAAAGTCGTGGTGGGTGGCATCGACCCAGTCGGAAGACTGATGACTCCTGTCTCAGAATTAAACGTAGTCGATGTCAGTGAGTGCAGCGGCATACAGCTGACGCTGCATTTGAAAGCAACCGAACTTCTCCAATTCACCGTCATTGCCTAGAAGTACGTCACATTTGAGGCAAACTAAATGTCGTAGAGAATTTTCGTCTGACATCGTGTGTTCGCATAGATACTTTGCGTGCTCGTTTCTGTGTTTTCCGAAGACAGCGTGTTACACTGTGAAAAGCCTTTCGGTAGTCTTCGAGTGCGGAATGTTCTCTCGTCGCTCGAGTCATTAACTCGACTCGTGCAACGCAGTTTACCAGAAAAAAAGTATAATGAGAAGATAGGAAGCCTGTAGCCTGTAATCAGAACCTGTAGTTGTGGTCGAGGTGAGCCGCCTGCTGATTGCGAGATGCGATGCCCGGCCATGTGACGGACGTGTGTGAGCGCCAGGGGGGGGGGGGGGGGGGTCGGTATCCCAGGCGCCTGACCGCGCGGCGCCGCTGCCAAGTTCAAGGCGCGCCGCCGCCAGCCCGAGCCAGCCCGGCCGGTTTCGGCGTCCTTGCCCGACACCTGTCGCCCGGACACTAACCTGTCAGCCAGTACCGCCACTTAAGTTACGGCCGCCGGCGCCTGTCCTGTCCTGTCCAGCGTGCTAAATATCCCACGAAGCAGCCGGTACGAGGGAACAGGTATCGGTCGAAAAGCCTGTTTCTGTACCAGTCCAACGAACCTGGAGGATGCAGGAAAAGGCGGAGACTTCGTGTGGGATAAATTCCAGTTCCAGCATTCACACGAGGCGACTTGGTAACGCCGTAACAGGATTTTTCCCACGCACTTATTAGTGCAGGCTCGCCCAGTTCTCACTACATTACCTTTTTCGGTGAACTGCGTAACACCGTCTCATATTTTTGACAAAAAGAATTAACCGTTGAGTAGAGTACCGATACTACTGGAATCGTCGTGACAGTCGGCAGCAGAACTGTGAAGATGTAGCTGTAGAGTGTTGCCGTGCCAGACTCTCGGCAAACCGTGAACAAACGTCCGCAGTGGGTGAGAGGCACCTGGAGAACCTGCTCGTTGGGGCAATAGTCGAACACCCTCTTTGTCTATGTATATCAGGACCGCACCAGCAACACGCAGTCTTGCGTTATCTTGTTGAAATACGAGGGGCGCACAACAAGTAATGCAACAGTTTTTTCTCGCCCAATTTCGGTTGAAAAAAATGCGCAGTTTGTTGTGCGACAACGTGAAATATTCCTGCTTCAGTTCCTATAGTTTCACGAATTTCCGATACATGGCGGAGCTATACGTAGGCTTCAAAATGGCATCTGTAACGGAAGTGCTTTCCAAGCAAATAACTGTCATTGAGTTTCTTTTGGCAGAAAACCAGAGAGTCCTAGATATTCATAGGCGCTTGTAGAGCGTCTACGGAGACCTGGCAGTGAACAAAAGTGCGTTGACTCGTTGGGCGAGGCGTCTGCCATCAGCACAATGAGGTCGCACAGACCTGTCCCATCTCCCGCGTGCGGACCGGCCGTGCACAGTTGTGACTCCTGCAGGGTTGTAACGTGTGGACACTCTCATTCGAGTTGATCGACGGATCGCAATCGAACACCTCGCTGCTCAACTGGACGTCTTTTGTTGGTAGTGCGGACACACTCGTCCACCAGTTGCCGTACTCAAAAACTGAGTGGCCACTGTGTTCCTCGCTCCCTAGCAGACGACCATAAAGAGCAACGAAGGACGATCTGTGTCGACTTACTTTCGCGTTACGAGACTGACTGTGACCATTTTTTGTCCAACACTGTCACAGGCGCTGAAATGTGAGTTCGTCACAGTGAACTGGAAACAAAACGGCAATCCGTGGACTGGCGCCACATCACCTCTCCTCCGAACAAAAAAATTCAAAGCCTCACCGTCAGCCCGTCAACTCATGGCGATGGGCTTCCGGTAGCCTGAAGAGGTTATTCTGTATGACACCCTTATGGTGCAACGGTCAAATTTGAAGTACATTATTCTACCCTCAGGAAATTGAAGAAACGACTTCAGCATGTTCGCCGCTACAAAAATGCAAACAAATTTCACCTTCTCCATGACATCGGAAGTTCACTGAGGCTTTTTGCGCATGATGCTGTGGTATACCGAGAGGTTGTAAAAATGGAAAATCCTACTGAAATGCAGGATGATCTGCAGCGAATTGACGCATGGTGCAGGGAATGGCAATTGAATCTCAATGTAGACAAGTGTAATGTGCTGCGAATACATAGAAAGAAAGATCCCTTATTATTTAGCTACAAAATAGCAGGTCAGCAACTGGAAGCAGTTAACTCCATAAATTATCTGGGAGTACGCATTAGGAGTGATTTAAAATGGAATGATCATATAAAGTTGATCGTTGGTAAAGCAGATGCCAGACTGAGGTTCATTATAAGAATCCTAAGGAAATGCAATCCGAAAACAAAGGTAGTAGGTTACAGTACGCTTGTTCGCCCATTGCTTGAATACTGCTCAGCAGTGTGGGATCGGTACCAGATAGGGTTGATAGAAGAGATAGAGAAGATCCAACGGAGAGCAGCGCGCTTCGTTACAGGATCATTTAGTAATCGCGAAAGCGTTACGGAAATGATAGATAAATTCAAGTGGAAGACTCTGCAGGAGAGACGCTCAGTAGCTCGGTACGGGCTTTTGTTGGAGTTTCGAGAACATACCTTCACCGAGGAGTCGAGCAGTATATTGCTCCCTCCTACGTATATCTCGCGAGGAGACCGTGAGGATAAAATCAGAGAGATTAGAGCCCACACAGAGGCATACCGACAATCCTTCTTTCCACGAACAATACGAGACTGGAATAGAAGGGAGAACCAATAGAGGTACTCAAAGTACCCTCCGCCACACACCGTCAGGTGGCTTGCGGAGTATGGATGTAGATGTAGATGTAGAACGCAAGGCATCACACAAGGTCCCATCCCCATGCCAGCTACATGCTGTGAGGAAGCCATCAGTTACAGCTCGCGGTCACGTTTGGTGTTTCTGCAGGGTAAAGCAACCACTGCCAGCTACGCTGCACAGGCTCTTATTCCCGTGCTACTGCCATTTGTTCGACAGAAAGGTGCTGGGCTGTTCCAGCCGGGAAATGCACAGCCACATAAGGCTTCTGCGATGGAAGGTGCTCTACATAGTGAGCAAAACTGCCCTGGCCAGCAAGCTCTCCAGATGTCTGCCGAACTAAAGACGTGTGGGACAAGATGAAGCGGGAACTTAGTCGTTCTCCAGGGTCTTCAAGAACCATTACCGAACTGCAACAGAAGGTCTACCGCAATACGCCGTTCGGCATCTTTATGATCGTTGGTGAATGACGCAACCAGCTACGGATATTTTTTAAATGTTTTATTTTAGTGCCACAACCGGTTCCTTTCCTCGCCTGTTCTGAGGAGAACCCTCTCGTTTCTCACCTTCCCAGTCCGCTCAGTTTTGAAGGTCATTCTGTAACATCATATCCCATCATCTTCCGTTACCTTATTTTCATTATCTTCATTTCCCGTCTACCCAAAGTCCACGACGAGTTCAAGACAATATTGTGCTCCAGCTGTACATTCTCAGAAATTTCTTCCTCACATCTTCCAGGGTAGCACAATTACTTTGTTTAGTCTTCTACATGGCCTTACTTTTGATGTGAACTTAATCACTGATCTCATTTCTGCTACTTTCCGTTCCTTAGACTCTTGATTCAGTTCAAAAAGTTCTATAATTCTTCCCCACTTCCAGTCAGAATTGCAAAGTCATCAGCGAATATTACAGTTGATATCCCATCGTCCTGAATTTTACCACATTGCTTAACCTTTCCTTTTTACTCGTCAATGATTCTTGGATGTGCAAGCTGAACAGTGCGGGAGAAACACTAAATCATTGCGTTCCGGTCCGCCCCGGTAGCTGAGTGGTCAGCGTGACAGACTGTCAATCCTAAGGGCTCGGGTTCGGTTCCCGGCTGGGTCAGAAATTTTCTCCGCTCAGGGACTGGGTGTTGTGTTGTCCTAATCATCATCATTTCATCCCCATCGACACGCAGGTCGCCGAAGTGGCGTCAAATCGAAAGACCTGCACCAGGCGAACGGTCTACCCGACGGGAGGCCCTAGCCACACGACATTTCCATTTCATTTATTGCGTTCCGTCTCTCTGAATTCAGGCACTTTTTTCTTATTAATCTTTAAGAATCTCGA
Organism: Schistocerca piceifrons; assembly: GCF_021461385.2. Lineage (NCBI taxonomy): Eukaryota > Metazoa > Arthropoda > Insecta > Orthoptera > Acrididae > Schistocerca > Schistocerca piceifrons. The sequence continues at coordinate 957,108,715 of NC_060140.1, read as the reverse complement.
AACTGCAAGCGGCTCTTTGCTATAGGTTCATTCATTGTCATAATTTTCGATTACAGGGAATCGCATGATTCATAGTATCAAACTCGGGATGAATGTGTGCCGATATGAACTTCAAGTACACCACTAATTACCAGTCCGCAGCACTGGCACAACAAACAGTCGTCGTTTTCATCTTTGCTTGACGGTGAGTGATTTTTAAATGCATCAGTGCTTTTAGGAGGTTTCTAGTATTTACTTTCGTAAAACTAGCAGAAGTTACATATCACAAACATTTTAAAGGGTTTTACACTCTTTAGCCATAAATTAAAATGGCTGCAATTATTTCTTGCATTACGTCTTATCGCTCCATGTGTACAGTTTGAGAGTCACCTCCTGGTCACAATGCTAATTTTACTATTAACAACAGCCCCTAATCGATCAGTATTATCGATTTCCTGTTAAATAATGGGACATTGTAGCTTCCCGATTGTTTGAGAACTAATCATGTGAGTAATGGTTTTTAAAAGTGTTTTCCACAATTTTTCTGCTCATGCACGTTTGACAAATATTTTTGAAAATTTTTACAAAAAAATTTTTCCCTGTTTATAAAATCCTATTCTAAAAATTGCATTGTAGCTAACGGTGTATCAACTTAGGATGCTCCTGTAACGGTGTGAAACCGGTAGTAATCCTAGTAAAGGACTATATAACAGCTAAAGGTGCTTCAGGAGTCTTTATTCACTGTGAATCCGAAGCGAACTGAAAAGTTAAAATTAGTTGAAAGAGGGGAATTTGGAGGAATTAGGCTTGTTCAGCAAGCTGAGGAAGGAAAGCTTTCCCGTTACTCGTAGGAAATATATGAGATGACTGCATTGCATACCGTTGTTATTTGATGGTCTGTATATCAACTTCATTTGACTCGTATGACGAAAGTTCAGACAGAAATCCGGCCATTCATGTTTAGATTTCCCGTGATTTTCCTAAATTATTTCAATCAAACCACGACGGAATTATTATTGCATCCTTGTCCAATTAAGCCAATTATCCGCTTCTAAATGACCTCGACGTTGACAGCTGAGCAGCAGCCTATTTGCCTCTGCAGCGAAGACTTTTTTTTCCGACCTTATCGGGGACAAAAGAACTGCTCGACCGAATGACAACGGCAGTCCGCATCCGAGAACCCAATTAGCGGCATCCGGACGCAGCGCGCTGGCCGCTCGCTCGGGTAGCGAGAGCATCGCCTGCCAGGACCAGACAACCGTGCGTAATCCTCAGGCGATACTCTGCGCGCCGGAACGTAACAGGATTTACATTTCAGCGATGTTTTTAAGACCCTTGACACAACTCCTTAAATTTTGTTAATTCGACTGTGAAACACTGCTGTCGACGGGAGGTTAAATCTAAAAAAGAAGAGACCGAAGAAACTTGGTCCATGTTACGAGGGGGAAGCGTTAGAGACGGGGAAAGATCTTTGGTATTAACAATGTGGGATATCATTACGTACATTACCGGGAAATGCAAGCAATTCATTCACTCTTTTTGGTATGCATAATGGTGTTAAGGAGCCTTGAGTCTGATGACGGGATGGAAAATGTTTAAAAAACACTGCGAGACGTGATTTATTTGAGGTACTTTATGCGGGTTCCTGATGACTGAGTCATGCATAGGTCCTGTGCGTCGTATAATCCGACAAGATACATCTACACTGAGGCTTTGGGTTAGCCATGACGGCTGTGTTCTTACGCAATGGGGACTTCTTACACGCACAGCTCCTTGCGAGAGTTGAAATATGTGTTACGTGTATGAAAAATCTCTAGAAAATCACCGAACCGACGACAAGGTGTTTGAGTTTACTCCTTCATCAAGTCCCACGTAAATTGCGTATGTTGCGGAAGACCTCACTGGTGGATTAGCCGAGCGGTCTACGGCGCTGCAGTCATGGACTGTGCGGCTGGTCCCGGCGGAGGTTCGAGTCCTCCCTCGGGCATGGGTGTGTGTGTGTGTGTTTGTCCTTAGGATAATTTAGGTTAGGTAGTGTGTAAGCTTAGGGACTGATGACCTTAGCAGTTAAGTCCCATAAGATTTCACACACATTTGAACATTTTTCTCACAGTTCGCTTTCACGAGCGCAATACATGACAAGTAGTGAGTCGGCACAAGGAGCGTTTGACGCTGTACTCGATGTCTCAAGCGAACAGAATTCGATTCGAGTCGCGACAGTAAGGAACCGCTGGAACAAAATGTGAGCTTAAGTATGAAACGGGAACTGCTTTGTGTGCAGTACTTTATGGAAGACATGCACAAAGAAATATTTCGTAATTAGCTGACTAGTTAAGATGGAGATGGGTAGAAATTAACCTTCATGTCACAAGGTGTAATATCAGAACACATATCAAAAGGGCGTGTCGTTCTGGACTCTTAGCCATAAAACTGTTTCTCCCTTTATAAATCAGGTTCATTTGGTTTACTGACTCAACACACTAGCGACCACCAGCGCTGTTTCTTGCGCAAAAGAAAACAAAAAAGACTTGTCGGATCCGACACTGCCTTGTCATAGGAAGGTTAATATTACCGACTTTTTTGGGATTACTCACAAAGACACACCCAAACATCGATTTTTGTATGCAGAAATCCGATAACTCTCCAGGAATGCGTTGATGTAGCCCTTCTAAATGCTTAAACTGTAAGTATTCCAAGTATTTCCAAGCATTCTACGATTGAGATGAAATATTTCACCGAGCTCTTTTAAACGATGTTTACGTGTCGTAGAGGTGCAACTGCACTGTGTCTGCAACATAGGAATTTGCATTAAACTAAGTTTAAATCTGCCTTTACTGAAAAGTTCCACTGCAAACTTGAGCCAATAAAATATTGCTACACTCATTCTAAACACCACGAACTTCTCTGTCAGAAAGAAAAGAAGTAAACAAGAATGACATGTACTTCAGTAAATTAATGGATGAAACACTGATGAGTATTAATCATAAAGAGGAATGTTCGCGACTTCGGGAACGTACTATGCTTGCCGAAAACGTTATTTTATTGCCCGGAGTATTTATGAAATATTTGCGGGGTTCTGCCGTGGAAGACGTGATTATGAGTGTAGCAGGAATGAAAGAGGAACAGAAAGGGCTTGTAGTCAGGCCAATAGATATTGGGTATTATTATTACGTGTGATTCAATAGCCGAGTGCAAGTCTTTCAGTAGGACGCTATTTCGGTAACTTCCGTGTCCCTAATCTTTTCCAGTCATCCAACCGACGAAGCGAGACCTGCAATTTAATGTGCAATCCGAACCAGGTGCCGTTCCTGCCAACTCTTCACATCGTTGAGAGGTGAAGGGCAGATTAAAGGCACACTGCAAATTTCCGTGGTCCTACCGGGATTCGATCCCGAGACCTCTCGGTTTCCAGGCACGCGTTTTACTGCTAGACCGCTAGCTCTGACATTCCAAGAATTAAAAAATGATCGAGAAGACGAACCAGGGGAAGATGAGTGTATCAAACTGGAAAACATGCTCGGCCAACATGGAATCATAAAGCTGAATGCCGTAACGTGTGGGTTAGCCTGGAGGAGGTAGCCACCGTTGGATGTCGAATGGTTAATGATGTTGATGATAAACTGGTATATGTGGTATCTGTTCTTTCCGACATGAGTGAATAATTAAGGCCCAATGATATCTTCAATGCGGGCTCGAACTCTTACGGAAATCGGCGAAACGCCGCGAATAATGAGAATAATGACCAAGGGAGCAAAACATTCGTAGTATGTGGACAAGTTGGGAATTTGGGTCTGACGGGAGGCCATGACAACTGTGTCCAGATGGCGCAGTGGTCGGCGCATCTCCCTAGTAAGCAGGAGACCCGGATTCGAATTCCGGTGCAGTACAAATTTTCAACGTTCTCTATTGATTTAAATCAACGCTCGACAGCAGGCAATGTCTGTATTCCTTTGTGTCTGGATTGGTAATAGCTGAAAGTATAGAAATTAGAGAGACCCTTCTAAAAAGCTGGGGCAACGGCCTTGCCGCAGTGGATACACCGGTTCCCGTGAGATCACCGCAGTTAAGCGCTGTCGGGCCTGGCTGGCACCTGGATGAGTGACCATCCAGGCCGCCACGCGCTGTTGCCATTTTTCGGGGTGCCCTCAGCCACGTGATGCCAATTGAGGAGCTACTCGACCGAATGGTAGCGGCTCTCGTCACAGAAAACCATCATAGCGACCAGGAGAGCGGTGTGCTGACCACACGCCCCTCCTATCCGCATCATCAACTGAGGATGACACGGCGGTCGGATGGTCCCGATGGGACACTTGTGGTCTGAAGACGGAGTGCTTTTTTTTTTTTTTTTAAAAAAAAGAAGGTACCAATAACAGTTTATTAAAGGTTGTAAATAAAGTATAATGTAGCAGTTGATAGAAAGGCGTTTTGCTTCGATAGCTCAGTTACTTCTTTCCAGTGCGTGCTGCGAATAGCGTCGACTGCAAGCGTTTCGTACAGAGGATTTGCCCAGCGCAGTAAGCGGCGGAAGGATGCAAAGAGTTACGAGGCGCACCGCAAGGAATTTGGTAACAGCCAATGCCGGAGCATGCTGCCGGTGGGCGGAGGCTCCGCAATAAGAGTAAACAGAAACTTTGACCTGAGTAACGGGCGGCGGGTTGGCCAGCCGTGTCCCGCCCGCTACGCGACAAAACTATTAAACCCCGCAAGCGGCTTGTTAACACGCTAACACACGTCCACGTAATAAATACGGCCGCGGAGATAAGAATTGTGGAGCGCGCCAACGTATATAACGAGGCGAATTCTGCGAGGACGAAACTTTTTTCTACTGGTGTGGCCACTACTTACACGTACACGGTACTGGCCTAATCGTATCCCTCGTCTACCGTTCGTCACGCATTGTAAACCTTATCCTCATAACGCCGTGATAGTAACTTGCGGTAGGTTGTCGTAAGTGAAATCATTCTGCCCCAAGCTTTTCTTAGAAAGGACGGAAGGACGGAGACTGGAATAAAGCCGTCAGAAGTTCACTGTCGACAGAGTAAAATCACTATTTTACACCAATTCGCTACAAAGAGCTGCACTGCTGAAGGTAAGGTAGCAAGAACAGGAGGGTGAAACGAAATGAAACGTAACAGATTGAGGCGGTACGTGGTTTTTATTACAGTGATTACAAAATCGAGCCTGATTTACGAAGAACTTGGGAACATGAGCCCACTTGTCAGTATTATGTTGCACCCTCTCTGGCCTCGATACACGCACCTATTCGGAAGGGAAAGTGTCATCAAGACGTTGTGTACTCCCCTGAGGTATGCTGGTCCACAACCAACAAGTCTGTTCGCATGGCCGTCCTCCGCAGCAAGTTCTGTAAACGAAAACCACCTTCTCTTCCTGCACACTATTTTATTTCTCCCAGACGCGTTTCGCCTTTTTTAGTTTACGGCATCTTCAGTTGGATGCAAGATGACAAAGTTTTATTTTGGTATGTGTTATTTGTAGATTACGAAACAGTTGACATCTCGTTTTTTGTGTAAGTAAGTAGTTACTTACAATTCTTCACGTTTTCCGTTTTTATGTTCCAAATTTTCGTAAATCAAGTTATAGCGCGACCTCCACCATGTGACCAGATAATAGGAAACGCAGATGCCGGCCAAAAACGCGAAGAACTGTAAATAATCACTTATTTACATAAAAAACGAGACATGAACTGTTTTATTATCTAAAGATAACGCGTATCAAAACGAAACTGTATGATTCTAGATTCCACTTAAGATGCCTTAAAGTCAAAATGGCGAAACGCTTCTGGGAGAAATGAAATACAGTGAAGCAAGAAAAGACTGTTTTTCTTTACAAAACAAACGTGGTCCACAACTGTTGTAGCTGGTCCTAAATGTCCCCGACACTGACACCGGGCCAGAGATGACGTCGGCACTCGTCCCAAGCGTGTTATATCGGGGACAGATCTGGAGATGTTGCAGGCCACGCGAGTAGCTCAACATCACGCAAACAGTTCATGGAGATATGTGACATGTGTCCTGTTAAAAAATAGCATCAACGTACTTTCGCGTGAAAAGTAACACATCACAACACAGCCAGTACCTCGTCTCCTACCTTCCAAACTATACAGAAGCTCTCCTGCGAACCTTGCAGAACTAGCACTCCTGGAAGAAAGGATATTGCGGAGACATGGCTTAGCCACAGCCTTGGGGATGTTTCCAGAATGAGATTTCCACTCTGCAGCGGAGTGTGCGCTGATATGAAACTTCCTGGCAGATCAAAACTGCCTGCCGGACCGAGACTCGAACTCGGGACCTTCGCCTTTCGCGGGCAAGGTATGCAGGAGAGGTTCTGTGAAGTTTGGAAGGTAGGAGACGAGATACTCGCAGAAGTGAAGCTGTGTGGACGGGTCGTGAGTCGTGCTTGGGTAGCTCAGATGGTAGAGCACTTGCCGCGAAAGGCAAAGGTCCCGAGTTCGAGTCTCCATCCAGCACACAGTTTTAATCTGCCAAGGAAGTTTCAAGACAATGACGATTTTGGAAGTTTTCTAGCTTTGTTCGTCATTTTTTGACCTCCACTCTGATACAGTCAAGGCATATCTGTGTCGGAATTTGTAGCCGGGTCCTTGCTTAGACTCACGGACAAAATAAATTCACTGTAAAGCTGCATGATAGATGCATATCTTGTTAGCCAGAAGAAAGAAGAACGATGATTTGCTTGAATGTTACCAACAGAAACAGATAACCGGTTAAATAAAACGGCGTACAGTGTATGAAGTACCGCGGCACATTTGCTTCGTAAGGTCGGCATGCCTGCAATACTTGCGTGCTCGCCGGAGCGTTGCGCGTATGCCAGGTCTTTGTTATTGTCCTCGCATCATTAGCCCCTCGTTAGGAGGTTTATTTCGCATTCATTGTCAGCGGAATTGAAAAATGGGGAAGAGAGTAGGAGGAATGTAGTTGCGTTTGACTGGGAGTCTGTTTTAAGAGCCAATGGACTACATGTAGGGAGAATATAATTACTCCCCTGTCACTACTGGTATGTAACGAAACAGTACTGCAGTTCTGAGTGGTGGTCCTTCATCGACTGATAACCATCGTTATGGCTGATATTATTTGATTCACTGAAATTTCTTTTTCTTTTTTTTTTTTAAATATACAGTTAACTATTCAAACAAGTAGACAGGTAAATGTAAGGATAATGACTTTTATCATATCACATTTTAAAAGTAAATCTATGACACTCTTTTTCGGGCCACCCGCGTATGCTGGCCTTATTCAGTCTTGTAGACGTTCTGCCAGTTTCCGGCTGCAGGGGAAAGGGTGTTTTTGTTCGACCCGAAGAAGTTAGGACGCTCTTTTCCTAATCTTCCTAAATGTGTGACGGTCGGAACCGACTGGGTCGACTTTAAGGGCGAGTAAACCCCCCATGTCGGCCGGTGTTCACCGAACCCATCTGGAGAAAAAGCCGTAAAAGTCCTACCAGAAAGCAGCGCCTTCCAGAAGGCCTATTAGAGAGAGCAGAAGATCGATAGTGAAAATGCCTATATTCTGCTCCTGATTCGCATTAGCTGTGAGGCTCGGATGTATAGTAATTTCGTGGCTAGGTGAAATCGACTAGGCGGCTGGCCCCTGGAGCAGAGGTGGTGATTTCGTAAAGTTAGATGCCGGGAGGATATGATCTTTCGTGATCAGCTGAGTTATTTCTTGCAGTACGGAAAATTGAGAGGTTCCGAAACTGCGTTATCGTGCACGGCTGCGTATTTCGCGCTGAGCTTTCCGGTGTTGTAGACGACGCTTGCCGTTAAGGGAGCGTGCGCAGACATACCCTTACATCAGATCGCGGAGCGAGTAGCTAGTTGGACGGTGGGGTTTCGGTGGACGAGGCTGACTTGTCGAGATTTTAATAGGACCAAGTAAATTTTATTTGCTTCCGTTAATATTTGAGTGCTCCGTTATTCTGGAACTTTTCCATTCGTTGACATTGAACCGTATTTCTGTTTTTCTATGCGGAGATTATCGGCGGAAGCTGCTTGGAGGTAGTGTATGAACAGTTAGCGGCGTACACATTCCAGTCGAGTGGTCGGATCTCTGAATCTCCTTGAGAGTAGTTAGATAGCTCTATGGCTCTTAAGTATTGACTTTGGAGCTGTGACAAGTTTAACCCTGTCTCGCGCGTCAAAGCCAGGTTGGAGTTCCTTACTCAGACTGATTTTACATGTGACCGTACGTCGTTTTCTGGTGGGTTACGCAGGAACTGCTGCTGCTGGAAAACTTCTACACCAAAACACTGCCACTGAGTTGATCCATTTTGATGAATTTTGTCTCTGCTTGAGGACACAATTCGACATGGAAAAGCCGTCGCGTACTTACATGCCACAGAAAATTGTCCTCGTTTAATGCCAGCAGTCAAGAGAGTTGTTTGTCGGGAAGTTTTTTTTTTTTTTTTGGTCATCAGTCTACTGACTCGTTTGATGCGGCCCGCCACGAATTCCTTTCCTGTGCTAACCTCTTCATCTCAGAGTAGCACTTGCAACCTACGTCCTCAATTATCTGCTTGACGTATTCCAATCTCTGTCTTCCTCTACAGTTTTTGCCCTCTACAGCTCCCTCTAGTACCATGGAAGTCATTCCCTCATGTCTTAGCAGATGTCCTATCATCCTGTCCCTTCTCCTTATCAGTGTTTCCCACATATTCCTTTCCTCTCCGATTCTGCGTAGAGCCTCCTCATTCCTTACCTTATCAGTCCACCTTATTTTCAACATTCGTCTATAGCACCACATCTCAAATGCTTCGATTCTCTTCTGTTCCGGTTTTCCCACAGTCCTTGTTTCACTACCATACAATGCTGTACTCCAGACGTACATCCTCAGAAATTTCTTCCTCAAATTAAGGCCGGTATTTGATATTAGTAGACTTCTCTTGGCCAGAAATGCCTTGTTTGCCATAGCGAGTCTGCTTTTGATGTCCTCCTTGCTCCGTCCGTCATTGGTTATTTTTCTGCCTAGGTAGCAGAATTCCTTAACTTCATTGACTTCGTGACCATCAATCCTGATGTTAAGTTTCTCGCGGTTCTCATTTCTACTACTTCTCATTACCTTCGTCTTTCTCCGATTTACTCTCAAACCATACTGTGTACTCATTAGACTGTTCATTCCGTTCAGCAGATCATTTAATTCTTCTTCACTTTCACTCAGGATAGCAATGTCATCAGCGAATCGTATCATTGATAGCCTTTCACCTTGTATTTTAATTCCACTCCTGAACCTTTCTTTTATTTCCATCATTGCTTCCTCGATGTACAGATTGAAGAGTAGGGGCGAAAGGCTACAGCCTTGTCTTACACCCTTCTTAATACGAGCACTTCGTTCTTGTTCGTCCACTCTTATTATTCCCTCTTGGTTGTTGTACATATTGTATATGACCCGTCTCTCCCTATAGCTTACCCCTACTTTTTTCAGAATCTCGAACAGCTTGCACCATTTTATATTGTCGAACGCTTTTTCCAGGTCGACAAATCCTATGAAAGCGTCTTGATTTTTCTTTAGCCTTGCTTCCATTATTAGCCGTAACATCAGAATTGCCTCTCTCGCCCCTTTACTTTTCCTAAAGCCAAACTGATCGTCACCTAGCGCATTCTCAATTTTCTTTTCCATTCTTCTGTATATTATTCTTGTAAGCAGCTTCGATGCATGAGCTGTTAAGCTGATTGTGCGATAATTCTCGCACTTGTCAGCTCTTGCCGTCTTCGGAATTGTGTGGATGATGCTTTTCCGAAAGTCAGATGGTATATCGCCAGACTCATATATTCTACACACGAACGTGAATAGTCGTTTTGTTGCCACTTCCCCCAATGATTTTAGAAATTCTGATGGAATGTTATCTATCCCTTCTGCCTTATTTGACCGTAAGTCCTCCAAAGCTCTTTTAAATTCCGATTCTAATACTGGATCCCCTATTTCTTCTAAATCGACTCCAGTTTCTTCTTCTATCACATCAGACAAATCTTCACCCTCATAGAGGCTTTCAATGTATTCTTTCCACCTATCTGCTCTCTCCTCTGCATTTAACAGAGGAATTCCCGTTGCACTCTTAATGTTACCACCGTTGCTTTAAATGTCACCAAAGGTTGTTTTGACTTTCCTGTATGCTGTCCTTCCGACAATCATATCTTTTTCGATGTCTTCACATTTTTCCTGCAGCCATTTCGTCTTAGCTTCCCTGCACTTCCTATTTATTTCATTCCTCAGCGACTTGTATTTCTGTATTCCTGATTTTCCCGGAACATGTTTGTACTTCCTCCTTTCATCAATCAGCTGAAGTATTTCTTCTGTTACCCATGGTTTCTTCGCAGCTACCTTCTTTGTACCTATGTTTTCCTTCTCATCTTCTGTGATGGCCCTTTTTAGAGATGTCCATTCCTCTTCAACTGTACTGCCTACTGGGCTATTCCTTATTGCTGTATCTATAGCGTTAGAGAACTTCAAACGTATCTCGTCATTCCTTAGTACTTCCGTATCCCACTTCTTTGCGTATTGATTCTTCCTGACTAATGTCTTGAACTTCAGCCTACTCTTCATCACTACTATATTGTGATCTGAGTCTATATCTGCTCCTGGGTACGCCTTACAATCCAGTATCTGATTTCGGAATCTCTGTCTGACCATGATGTAATCTAATTGAAATCTTCCCGTATCTCCCGGCCTTTTCCGAGTATACCTCCTCCTCTTGTGATTCTTGATCAGGGTATTCGCTATTACTAGTCGCTATTACTGTCGGGAAGTAGGCAACCTGAAAGTGGCTGCTAAGTGTCAGGAAGGCATACCAATATACTTACGTAGCAGCTACTGAGTGCTATCATCGGAATATTTTACGTTCCGTCCATTACAGGGCGTTGTCCATGCAGCAGCTGGTGCTGGTGCAGTTATTGATCCGGTTCGCGAGGCGGTGGAATCTCAGTTGTGACTGAGACGCTTCTAGTCGCTTGGTTAGTGAGGGTCATGCTGTGGAGTGTAAGTACGACCCCCACGCAGTAGCACTCTGCCACCTGCGGCTCGTAATGCAGCTCTCGTGCTGGATGTTACCGCAAGTGGCTACGCGAGGCCGCGGAGAAGACAGTAGCAGTGTTGTAGCACTGGCGGAGAGGCTGTAGTGTAGAGCTGGCAGAGAACAGAGCGCTGGAGGGGGGAGAAAGTGCAGGGGGGAGAGGGGGGAGGGGGATAAGCGACCTGCGACCTCTGCCGGCGAGCCCAGCCGACGCCCTGTCCTCTGGCTGGCTGACTACAACTAGCAACTAGCAACTAGCAACGCTGCCGGCAAATGTCCTCAGGAGGAGAGTGGCTGGCAGCGCTGACGTCTCTGGAGGAAGGCGTAATGGGATGGCGATGACGGCGCTAGGCAGGCACGCTATTTCTGTCCAAGCCATTCACTTACTATTAATTTCCAGAAAAAGGAAGGGGGCCGAAGTGTGTTCCTAGATTCTTCACTTAATACTGGTTCTTGAGACTTCGCAAGGAAACTTTCGCTGGCATCATCCTCCAAGCGACTGCTATTGCAGATTTTTCATTATTTGCGTGACGCCATTCCTTGAATCAAACAAACTTGTGACTATTCGTGCTGCTCTTCTTTTGTATGTTCAATACTGCCTTTTAGTCCTGTTTAATACGGAACCCAAATAATTTAACAATTTTGTGAGACGAGACGCCGGCCGGAGTGGCCGAGCGGTTCTAGGCGCTACAGTCTGAAGCCGCGCGACCGCTACGGTCGCAGGTTCGAAGCCTGTCTCGGGCATGGATGTGTGTGATGTCTTTAGGTTAGTTAGGTTTAAGTAGTTCTGAGTTCTAGGAGACTGATGACCTCAGAAGTTAAGTCCATTTGAACCATTTTAAGAAGAGACGCTTAAGTGGTTTGTTGGCAGTCTCCTTTGTAGACTGATTGCACTTTCCCAGTATCTTGCCACTGCACCACCTGCTTAACTTACCACTGATCCCACGTGATCATTCCTTTTCTTATACTCACAATGTGTTACACTCAGATATTCGTGTGAGTTGGTTGATTCACTTGTGACTCACTGATATTGATATGGTGTTCTGTGGTACCCTCACTTTCATGATTCTGAACTTTTAAAACAAGGTGCCAGTCTTTGCACCACTTTAAAATCTTATCTTGGTCTGTCTGAATATTTGTGCACCTTTTTTCACATAGGCCACTCGCAGGAACACTACCTCCAAAGTCAAAGTCAGAGGTGAGCTTTCTGAGAGTTTCACCATTGAAATGGAACTTAGACAGCGTTGTGTACTGGAGAAGATTGTCAGGGAATGGACTAGCTCAGTGTCATGGGGATCTGGAATGAAGATTGGTTACAAGAAAGATAGCCTTAGTGTACCTTGCCTAGCCTTTGCAGATCATCTCGCCTTGTTACCCAGTCATACAGAGGAGTCTAACATCAAGTGAGCCCCATGTTCAATTCCATTAGAAAGCACCACTATTCGTAAAGTCACTGCAGCCAAGTGTTTAGGAGAGTAGATTTCAGATGTGCTAAGCTGAAGAGCGTCAAGAGCATTTACATCCAGAAGTACATTTCCGTGAACCTTAAACCGAAACATTCCAGCGCAGTAGTAAGGCCCTCCATTTTGTACGCCTGTGACTGCCTCTTAATGAACAGGAATGGCCCACTGAGGAAACTGGAGGTCAAGGAACGGAAAATCCTAGGGAGAATTCAAATGGCTCTGAGCACTATGGGATTTAACATCTGAGGTCTTGAACTTAGAACTACTTAAACCTAACTAACCTAAGGATATCACACACATCCATGCCCGAGGCAGGATTGGAACCTGCGACCGTAGCGGTCTCGCGGTCCAGACTGTAGCGCCTAGAACCGCTCTGCCACTCCGGCCGGCCCTAAGAAGAATACTGGGGACAAGAAGAGAAGAGGTTGGCACACACACGACCAGACACAACAGTGACCTACGTCACCTCGAATGAGACATCAGCATCACACCTGTGAGGAAAAGGCGACTGGCCTTTCTTGTACGTTTGACGGCATCAGCCCTTGCCGACTCACGAACAGGACTGGCGATAGGTAGAGGGAAAACCTCCAAGAACAAATGGATCACCACAGTGAAATTAGACCTGCAGCAACTTGAAATTCCGCTAGAAACCGTGCAGGTCCGGTCCAGATTCCAGCAGCTGACTCTCCAAGGAGTATTCCTAGAGTCCCTTACCGCCAAAGAGAGCACGGTAACCGGCAGACCAAAGTGGACAGAGGAAAGGAAGCTTACTCACCGCCAGAAAATGAAATCTTTCTCGGCCAAGAAGAAACAGAAGGCACGCGTAGAGAGTCAAAACGAGCCCCGTGGTCTTAAGTAGTTTCAAACGAAAAGAACAAGAAGAAGAAATAGATACGATGTTGGTTGTGATAAGAGCGAAAGTTAAGTAGCAGTATCAGCTGAGACAACGATGTACAGTATATATATATATATAGGCAATTAATCAGAAACTTCCAACCGGTATGTAAAAAGAAACTGTTGGTCATGCGTTGTCGGCGGAATACGTAACGCTGCGCAGCATTTCCGGCGCGGTGGGAGCTGGCCCGAGACTGGCTGGCTCTCACGGCTGGCTCTCACGGCAGGCTCTCGGGGTGACAGTGCTGCAGGCGGGCGTCTCCCAGCTCTCCCAGCTGGTCGGCATCGGCGAGCCCCACCCTGCGCGATTGCCATTGTTTGGCGCGCAGCTCCGCCGAGGCAGTAAATAACCCCGTGGGGGCAGTCCCACCAGCGCTTTGCAGCTCCACGCCCGTCTCCGTCTCCGCTCAGGACAACACGGCTCGCGAAGTTTCCATCCACATCTCATAAGAAAAGGCCAGGTTGGAGTATGGGTGCTTCAAAGCTGTGTTCAGTCATATGAATAGATCGTGCACTGTCGGCACAGATGGTCGTTCGCAAGTGTGAGGTCTACCAGATGAACAACTACTACCCGAGTGTGTGACTCACTCACATGGCCAATTCTCTCCGGCATCAGTCTGAGTTCTAACTACAGTTTCTTCTAAATAGCATTAATCTTAGTCCCCACCAATAACATAGATTCCCAAAGTTACGACTTTCATGGATATCCTTACTCTGTAGTCGAGTGTTTTCTACCGTTGCAGATACATGGTTTCATGTATTGATTAAGGTGTATTTTAGCTTTATAAGTAACGAGGATACACTTCGAATAATATTTGTTTATTGTTCTAGTTAAAATGGTTCAAATGGCTCTGAGCACTATGGGATTTAACATGTGAGGTCATTAGTCCCCTAGAACTTAGAACCACCTAAACCAAACTAACCTAAGGACAGTACACACATCCATGCTCGAGGCAAGATTCGAACCTGCGACCATAGCGGTCGCGCGGTTCCAGACTGAAAGGTCTAGAACCGATCGGCCAAACCGGCAAGATTCTAGATAAATATAATATCATAATATCGATACACTGAAATATTTCGCTGCCTCTGTGATTCGGTGTTGCCACCTACACCATAAGCAAAACCAGTACAGCGCCATCTTGGAAACAGGCGCAATTTGTACCCGTATGCCAGCTATAGTCGTCAGTATTGTGTTCAGACTGTCACCACAGCTGCCCGGGTACGAAGTGTCCCTGTTCAGGTGATGGTACTGCCTTTATTCTGATGCTTGTGACGTAATTCCATTGGCGTCAGAGAGTAACTGAACGAGATAAGTGGTAAGCGTCTTATGACCGACATTAGGTTTAATATAATTTTAAGCTATACTGATCGCTAATTATGCAGATAATTCAGTGCATCCAAATGACACAGGGACAACCTTACAAATTTCCTATCACTTGCAAATAATGTTTATAATATGCTGACTGAAACGGATTGAAGGATGGTGGAAAACCTAAAGCAAACTAAAACAAAAATCAGTAGAAAAAAGTCAAAATAAAAATCGTACAGAATGTTACCGTGATGTATATCAAACGTTTCCAATTGACCAGAGGATTACGAAACTGTAAGTAGACTGTCTCTAGGTAAAGTATTATGAGAGTTGTCGATGTGTCTTAATCCATGTATGTAATTAATTGAAAGTAATTAAAACATCTTCCTTTAAGTATAACAAAGTATGAGGGTAGAGGTATTTCGACTTCGTGCTTCGATTGAAACATGTCAATTACTTTAAAAGGTTTTTCTGAATGAACATCAAAATTAAGTTGAGCAGTGTTGAGAATATCAGGTTTTGTAGAATTGGTTAAAAGGAGCTACACACACAAAACATGTTAAGTCACTGGGAATGAGAGGTAGTTCTGAATCAAATACACGTAAGGCTGGCGGTAATTTCTAAAAGAGAAACGAAATATGGTAACTGAAGCACACGAAGAAAAATTGATAAAGTAAAAAGAAGTTAAAAGATTAATATTGAAAGGGACGAATAATTTCGGGCAATATTGTGTTGTGGCCGAAAACTGTCTGTTATGTTACATTAGAATCACCATTTATTTAGTAGAATTTACGCTATCGTGAACAAAGCGGTTTTCACCTGATGCAACCCAATTGAAATAATTGATTGGTCGCAACAGACCTCGGATCTATGACCGAACGAGACGGTGCAGTGTTCGGCACACTGGACTCGCATTCGGGAGGGCGACGGCTCAAACCCGCTTCGGACACCCAAATTTAGGTTTCCCGTAGATTCCGTAAATCGTACCAGGGGAATGCCGGGATGGTTCCTTTGAAAGGGCACGGCCGATTTCCTTCCCGATCCTTGCACCATTTCGAGTTTGTCATCCGTCTCTAATGACATCGACATCGACGAACGTTAAATCCTAATCTCCCTTCCTTCATCTTCTTCACCTTCCTTGGAACGCATTTCCGACCATATATTCATGTGACCTTTTCTGCTCATCCCTCCGGGATCGTTTCCTGTGCTTTCTTCCCACTTGCCAAATTACCCTGTATGTCTGGCAACATCATTTGGCGAATGCGATTCTTGATGGACATAGCATCGAACGCTGTCTCCCTGCATAAGGTTAGCCACGTCACCATTATGAGTATGATTAAAGAACTGCGTTTTAACTAGAGGAGGGTGTAGAAGACTCTCGAATTGTCTACAGGTGAAAGGGATTGTAATTATGTTTATGACAGAGTAAAATGATGCAAGACGATCTGAAATCTCAGAAACGTACGTATAAAATTTTCGGAAAGACAACAGGTCGTATACAATATCTACAACAACTAATACGGGACAATAACAATTGAAGGCTGAAACCAAAGTGTGCGCTTTGAAAGGGTGTCAGACAGGGATGCCGTGTCTCGCCACTGCTCTTCAACCTATACACTGAAGTAGCAGTGATGGATGTAAAAGAGAGGTTGGAGAGTGCGATTAAAATTGGGGGTGAAAAGATATCAATGATAAGATTTGCTGACGACGTTGGTGTAGTGAGTGAAAGTGAAGAGGGTTACAGGGTCCGAACAGTCCAGTGAGCACAGTGTATGGTCTAACAGTATATCGATGAAAGGTAAAAGGAATGAGGTGTAAGAGAAAAGAGATTAGTGATAATTGGGGACCACGTAGTAGACGAAGTGAAGGAATTCTGCTACCTTGGAAGCAAAATAACACATAATGGACGAAACAAGGAATTAGTAATTTTTGAGAACATTCCTCGTGGAGAAGAGCGGTTTTTGTAGTACTTTAAAATGAGCGTTAACAGTACCACCAGAAACCTTTATTTTTGGTGTAACTGATTTCGGTCAGTTTTTGACCATTGTCAGACTTCACACCTTGAAGCGGTCAAAAACTGACCGCTTCTTGTGGTCAAGACTGTTCAGTTTAATGAAACAAGGAAGATGTAAGAAGCAGATCAGCACAGGTAGAGATGGCTTTTCGTCGCTAAAACAGAGCACTTAATTTGAGGAAGAAATTCGTGGAAATGAGCGTCTGGAACCGAGCATTGTTTGCAAGAGAATAGTATACTGTGTGAAAACAAAAAAAAAAAAATGAAGAGAATCGAAGCGTTTTCGATTTGCTGCTGTAGAAAGATTCTTAAAATGAAGTGAAGTAATGAGAAGTTAGGGGTTCTCTGCAGAACCGGCGAGGAAGTGAGTATGTGGATTTATTTATTTAGCGTATGGCTATACATGCAACATTAATACATCAAGTGTTAGACATTAAAATCTTATAACAATCATAAATATAATTTATGTTTATATTGGTCAGTTAAAAGGTTATATCGAGGTTTGAGATCCATTCTAGCGCCGATGGGGATGCCTCCAGGAAGTCGGACCAGTTCCCTGCATATGCTCGCAAGGAGCATTCACCATGGATGTGTTGGATCGTCTGTCTAGGGGCACCGCAGTCGCATTCTGGTGACATCTCTCTTCCCCATTTGTGTAGTGAATCCGCACACCTGCCATGTCCAGTACGTATTCGATTTAATGCGGACCATGTTTTCCGTGTTAGTTCCATTCCAGAGATGTTGCAGTTATAGCTCTCAAACTAGGTCTGTAGTTGGTCATTTGTCTTTTGGTTCCAATCTAGTCTCCATTGCTTCATGTGGTCATAGTTATTATTTTGAAGCTGCTCAGCTGTGCGTATGGGTGGCTTTCTTGATTTCAATCGAGTGTGTCGCAGTTGTGAGAATTCTTCTTTAATTGGTAGTTCTGGTTTTGTCTCAATCTTTCTGAATTCGTGCAGTAGGGCCGCTTTTCTACGCAGGTCCGGGGGCAGGATATTACATAGCACCTGTAACCAGTACGTGGGCGTTGATTTAACAGTTCCAGAAATCAACCTCATTGTGTTATTTAATTGCCTGTCAATAAGTTTGGTGTGACAGCTATTAATCCACCAATAAGTTTGGTGTGAGTGTGTGGAAAATAACAAGAAGAAGGTACATGAGGACAGCACATGTGTTAAGGCGTGAGGGAATAACTTGCATGGTGCAGCAGGGATCCGTGGAAGGAAAGAAACTACAGGAGAAGACAGAAATTGGAATATATCCAGAAAATAATTGAGGACTTTGGATGTCAAATGTTCAAATGTATGTGAAATCTTATGGGACTTAACTGCTAAGGTCATGAGTCCTAAGCTTACACACTGCTTAACCTAAATTATCCTAAGAACAAACACACACACACATGCCCGAGGGAGGACTCGAAGCTCCGCCGGGACCAGCCGCACAGTCCATGACTGCAGCGTCTTAGACCGCTCGGCTAATCCCGCGCGGCCTTTGGGTGTCAGAGCTCGTCTGAGATGAAGAGGTCCACTCAGTGGAGCAAATCGTAAGCCGACAACAAACCAAGCAGGGGACTGCCGGCCGGAGTGGCCGAGCGGTTCTAGGCGCTACAGTCTGGAACCGCACGACCGCTACGGTCGCAGGTTCGAATCCTGCCTCGGGCATGGATGTGTGTGATGTCCTTAGGTTAGTTAGGTTGAACTAGTTCTAAGTTCTAGGGGACTGATGACCTCAGAAGTTAAGTCCTATAGTGCTCAGAGCCATCTGAGCCAGGCAGGGGACTTGGAACCTAACCTCGTACAAGTTGTACACAGTGGGCCTCTTTCAATTTTCGTCAGTGTGTTGCTGTTCTCTGAACTCGCAGTCTCTTCCAGCTGCCACAACTGAAATGCTCGGTCGACTCTCGGCTGGCGAGGCCAGCTGACCAGCTGAACGCGAGGTTAATCTCGTCGGAAATATTTGTGGCGGTGAGGGAAGCCGAAGAAGGGAAAGGGCCGGCCGGGCTGGGCGGTTCCGTGACTGTATCTGGGGGAGGGGGGGAGGGGCGACCGTGCGGCCTGTGCGGGCTCCTACGGTCAGCGGCGTTTATCGGGGCGCGGCATCGGCGAGCCAAAAGTCAGTGGGGCTGTGCAACTGGAGCAGAAACGGCGGCGGCAGCGCGAGGCAAGGCTGCTGCCCGCCGCCGCCGCCGCCGCTGCTGTTATCTCAGCACGAGCGCTTTGTTACCCGCTCTCCGCACGGGAGTTAAATTTTACGGCCGCGGCCTTGACGATTTTCGGGATACAAATCTCGACAAATAAAGCGAACGGGTTCCAGCCGTCACAGGCGTAAACACCACCTGCTCTCGTCTTATCACGTTTACTAGAAAGTTTCCAGAACCGTGACTTGTACCTGGAACGTTGACGCAGGTTTACGGACTCGGCCCGAAACCGTTAAGTCGGCTAGGTGCTGACAGATCGGTGTAGCACGTTTTTATATCTTTATTGTCGGAACAGAATGCAGCTTTTAGGTGGTTTTTTAGATATTAGGTTTGATAGAAGTCGAGTTCGTGACAAGGGTGTTTAAGGAGGACAAGCGTATGCATTCTTAGGTGACAGACTGCAACAGTATAAAAAATGGTTCAAATGGCTCTGAGCACTATGGGGCTTTACATCTGTGGTCATCAGTCCCCTAGAACTTAGAACTACTTAAACCTAACTAACCTAAGGACATCACACACATCCATGCCCGTGGCAGGATTCGAACCTGCGACCGTAGCGGTCTCCCGGACCCAGACTGCAGCGCCTATGCAACAGTATAACTATAAGCCTTATTCATAATACAAATGTCGTTACCCTTCTGTCCTTTCCATTTGCGTGCTTCGATGTGGAGCCCAGCATTATTTATTTTGGCTCGTGCCGAGTTGAATATCTAGCTACTTACAGTATTTCATAGTACAGGTGACAAATTTATACAAAACGATGTACAGTTATTTGTAAAAACCATGGCTAGTGGTGCGGCCATAAATGAACAGTGGGACACATATACAGTGGTCCAGCTGCCCCTGCCGATGCCGTTTTATGCAGGCTGTACCCGTATCAGAATTGTTATCCAGACAGGCGACAACCACGTGATCGATGTAAGTTCTCTCTCAGAGCTTTGGACGACTTCTAGAAAACCGAATCATACTGTATGAAATACAACTGAGAATTGGCCATGAGTAAAATAGTTTTCTTGGATCAAGATGTAAATTAGGGTTCAAATGGTTCAAATGGCTCTGAGCACTATGGGACTTAACATCTATGGTCATCAGTCCCATAGAACTTGGAACTACTTAAACCTAACTAACCTAAAGACATCATACACCCAGTCATCACGAGGCAGAGAAAATCCCTGACCCCGCCGGGAATCGAACCCGGGCGCGGGAAGCGAGAACGCTAAAATTAGGGGTGTAGTCACACAAACCAAAGTATGTGCACAGATGTCTCTGTAAAAGTTTGTTCTGTGTATGGTGCTTAATCTTTCGCTAATGGTTCAAAACGTTGCCTTATAAAGTGTGCTTCACCATCAGAAACAACGAAATTATCATGAGATATCAAAATGAAAAGTGTGGAAGTAACAGCTTTCCAGTATATGACCCAATGAAAAGATTAATGCATAGGGTGATCCAGCTGCCCCTACCGATGTCATTTTATGCAACCCCGCATAACAGAACAATGTCGTTGGCCAGTTCGCTCAGGAGATGTGAAGCAGAATAAATGGTGATGTAAACAAAGACATCTTAGTCCTATTGCGCTCATGTTGTTTATGAAACTACATTATCGATGCTTGTCATACATTAATATTTCCACTGGGTTATATACCTGACAGTTGTGACTTCTACACTTATTATTTTAATACTCCTGTTAATTTCGTTGTTTTAGATGGCGAAACACACTTTATAAGGCAAGGTTTACGAAAGATTAAGTACTACAAACGGAATAAATGTACGGAGACACTTGGATAAGTATGGCGGAAGTAAGGTATACCCTGGCCCACAAATACCGAGTAACTCATGACCAATCCTCACTTGTACTTTTTACAGAATGATTAAGTTTGATAACAGTCGCCCATAGGTCTGAGAGTTAACTTGTATTGATTATGTGACTGTCGCCTGCCTTCATATCGTTCCCGATACAGATGTACTGCAGATTGCATAAAACGACATCGCTAGGGGCAACTGAATCATCCTGAGTATACACAGACCTCTGACATGTATGGATTTCAAATGAACGTTATTTTCAAGAAAACTGCTTGAAAATTTCCTTTTACAACAGTAAGACCGTGCACGCCTAACGTATTTTTCCTGGTTACTATGACGAAAAAAGGAATGGATTGGGGCGGCAAAAACTGTCTGCGGTCGTCATGGGTTTGACAGTATCAAAACTATTATGTCTCGGGGTCCTTTATGGCACTACCTTCGGCTTGAAAAGCGCCAGATGAAGGGCTAAGATGCAGTGTCGTGACCTAGCAGCGGTAATGTATTCGTAATTCTGTCTCATTCGGAATACAACAGACCGAGATGCGCTTTATATTGCCCCAGCACCGGTATTACCAATTCCAAGTGCCGTTTCTGTACCCTGTCGTGCAACTGACACACACACAACACTCTGCACAACATCAGCAGCAATTCCTGAAACGCTAAATCTGCCACCAGGTAACCTCAGAGTAATGAGTACCAGAAAGTCATGTTGTCTAGATTTTTATTGCTAGGAACGTGCCCCACTCACATTGGCGTTAGGGTTGGTTATAATTAAAGTGCGTTGTGGACTGTACTGTATGGCAGCGAACCTTGGTAGAAATGCTAATGTGTTAATGCTGAACTGATTTACGCTGGAAAAAAATTAGTTCCAATTTTGGCCACCAGGTGCAAATCTGGCGCTGTATAGCCCCACGTCGACGTCTCCGGTGCCCATACTGAAGTAATTGTGTAAGCAGCTGTTAATAATAAAATCAGTGTTATGTCTTTCTCCCTGGTTTGGTCTTTTCCGTCCACACCCCGTTCCTAATCTATTACATATGGAAACATTTCTAGCGTCTTTCTTGCATTCATAGCGCCAGACTGGTGGCCAAAGTTGGAACCATTTATTTTCTAGCGCAGATAGCTTGGGTATTAACGTATTATACTGTAGTATCTACCAAGGTTTGCTACCATGCGACAGTCACAGCCCACTTTGCACCTCCGTAAGTAGCTGCACTTTAATTCCACCCAGTATCTCGGTACTCACCTGAAGCGGTTAAAGGAAAACTGCTGAAAGCATGAATCATGACGGAGATTTGCCTCTCACCTCTCGACTAAAAATGATGCATATCGACTCAGAGTCGTCCATCCACTGATGACTCATTCCCGACTTTAGTTATCATGCGTCACGTAAAATATGGGGTAATAACCACTGTAATTTCAAGCGGTTCTCTGCTCTTTCAGGGCAAAACCTTTTAGTCTGACGCTGCCTCGACAAGCTGCACTCTAATTTCGTGTGGGAGGCACGTGCGGTTAAAAAAAAAGTGTCGCAATGACTCTGCGAGTTCATCCACCGCTTCAGCGTCGAGGAAAGGGCTAACCAGCAGCCCCTCCCTAGAAACTTCCACATACCTTAATATGGAAACAACGTTTCCTGCGGTAGATTTTGGAGCCCTAATAATTTCACCCACTCTTTACCGGTTCCGAGCCGGCGAGCTGGGGAGTCTTAGATGTGGTGCGCCGCCCACTTACCGACGCACAGTTACAGAAATTATATATTTGTGGTGGAAGGAGTCGAGCAGTCCTCTCGTCTCCACTTTACTGCGGCCGTTTTTCTTCGCCCTCGAGACTGAGCACGCGCCTTTCACTGAGCTCTGAGCTGGACAACGCGCCCCACTCATTCAGAGCGCGAATAACCGGTTCGGGTTGCCGTGTTTCAGCTGAGTAGTCGCATGCCGACACCTCTTGCGGACGACCGTCTGGGGTAGCCGTTCTGGAAAGACTCTGTCGTCGGCTACATGCTGCAGAGAGGAGAGGTTTACTGAGCCTGCAGAGGCTGTGCAGCGACAGGTATCGCCGCTACCTGTGCAAAATTGCTCCTAACCTCGACTCCCGTTGTCGACCTGACCGTTATATAAACGAGTCATCTGCTACCAAATTTACCTACTTGAAGTTAGAAAAAGATATTGGCCTACCTGAAAACCTTATAAGGACATTTTGTACCCTGAAACATGTTTTCACATTTGGAAAAACCTAAATTTTCCGGAGTACTTTTCGTAGTTTCAGAAAGAGACTGCAGCACATAAAAAGTAAACTCCAACATTTAAAAATGGAAGTAAGAAAATCTATTAAACTTCTACAACAGAGATGACTAGAAACGAAGATCTACAAAGTGTAGCGAGGTACAAGACTCTCCGCTACAGTTACAAATATTGTAATAAGGAATGCTCCAAATAAATAAATACTAAATAATACCGAATTTAGCCGGCCGCTGTGGCCGAGTTGTTCTAGGCGCTTCATTCCGGAACCGCGCTGCTGCTACGGTCGCAGGTTCGAATCCTGCCTGGGGCATGGATGTGTGTGATGCCCTTAGGTTAGTTAGGTTTAAGTAGTTCTAAGTCTAGGGGACTGATGACCTCAGATGTTAAGTCCCATAGTGCTAGGAGGTTTTCGGGAGGTTTTCCGTGGCTAGGGCTCAAATATTGGAATAAGAAATCCCCACCAAGCAATGCGTAACTCCGTTGCGTCAGTTATAGCTCGTTGGAATCTGACCCAAAAGAGCTCTAGCGAAAATGATCGGGGAAAAAGATACGGATAATTGGCTATTGTACACACGTTCTGTCGTCGGAGGACAAACGTATCTACGGAGCGAAATCACTGAATTTGCAATCAGGTTGGTCGTAATCAGATTTAAACTGGATATATAACGTATAACTTCTGAGCCGCGACCGTCGACACTCTATTAGCTCAGTTAATCTAAATGAGCCATTCCCGCGTACAGTATACTTCGATTTGGAGATGTAAAAGATGGCTGAAGGGCGGTGATATGGCCCGACCTGGTCGTTTTCGAAGGCGATTCTTTTCCATGGGATGATTGGTGTTTCGAATCACCCTACGGGAACAAACTACCGAAGGTTCCGGCAGACAGTAGTATTTTACAGCAGTGGTATCAACAATAAAAGGTTTCGCTGATTGGTCCAAAGCGTGCATGCTAAATAATCAGAATCTGTCAGATAAACGGAATAAATGAGAAGTAATATTATTGGAATAATTACGATAATAGAATATAAAAAATAGAATGAAGACCCACCACATTCAAAAACTCGATGCACTGTATCTCCTGTCTCTTGTCAGTAGTACACCGTTACCATAACTACTGCTGTTTAGTGAACCAGCGTCCTTAGGTAACACTTTGTAACCCTTAGGTGTCATTTAAAGCAAGGGGACTTGTCAATGTTAATTACAAGTAAAACATACAGGCATTTAAAAAAAATGGAAATGTCCCGCTGAAATTCAGAATATCCTCTATACATTGAGCATACCGTCATTACATAAAAAATAATCTGTTAGAATAATGACTACGTCTTTTGACGTTAAAAACTCAGATTTAAGTGACATATTAAGGGCACTCTCATTTCATAAACATTAGTCTGTAAAAATCAAAATGGAGAACTGTGTTGATAAAACATTTCAGCGTATATCTATGACATTCTACAAGGCAGACGTTAACATAACTTTCGTTCTACTGTAAGGTATCTAAGCATATAT
The DNA here is from genome assembly GCF_021461385.2 of Schistocerca piceifrons. NCBI lineage: Eukaryota > Metazoa > Arthropoda > Insecta > Orthoptera > Acrididae > Schistocerca > Schistocerca piceifrons. Next base: position 957,084,272 of record NC_060140.1, on the reverse strand, counting down.
TTCGACAACTTTTTGCTTTCGTAAGTTGAGCTTATAAAGCGTAACGGCTTTATATTAAAATATATAGCAACGCATTAATTAAATAAGAAATTCTGTTTTACTGCAATGGAAATCTAACATACGGATTTCTTCTGTATCATCTTTGTTTTTAGACTGACGTCGTGTGCTGTTTACAAAGCAGGTGGTAGAAATCGGTTGTTGCCGATGTACTGAGCAACTGCGGTCTTCATTGTCCAATCCAATTATCGATTTTTTTTCTTTCTCTTTTAAGTAGTCTGATCGCTTCAGGGTGATCAATGGTATAGAGATAGTGACGATTTCAACCCTGTATCGCTCGTCAAAGTGAGGCTGGCGACTGTTATTTAGGTTGGTAGTATACAGCACTGCGCAGAGAGTATCCCAGTCCACCATCAAATGTTTCCGAGGAAGTCTGCGGAGCAGTACGTCTTGTGTTCGTTGACTCTGTACGCGTGTTCTAGGACGCATTGCCACGGTTCGCGGGGCTTCCCCCGTCGGTGGTTCGAGTCCTCCCTCCGGCATGGGTGTGAGTGTGTGTGTTAACTTAGATTAAGTAGTGTGTAAGCCTAGGAACCGATGGCCTCAGCAATTTGGTCCCATAGGCACTTACCACCACCCGCGGCCGCCAGTGGGACCTCCCGAAATGCTATAAAAGCCCCGTGCGCGGAACGAGTTTCAAAAGAGTTGAACGACCTAGTATTTCCTGATGACGACAAGTACGAAACGTGCCGAAACTTAGCTCAAGGCTACGACGTCATTTGGCTGCTAGCCCGTGGTGATTTCACCGGTGAATTGTACAGAGAAAGTGTGCATTATGCTGTGATTTATAAGGCGCAGCTGCGGTAGCTTCCTGCATGCGCGGTCAGTACGCTACGTTCGCGCGACCGGCACTTTGGTGTGATTTAGAGGGGCACCTGGGCGGAGCGGCGCGGCCGGGCTCCCTAAATAATACCCGGCAGCTCATTTGCCTAGTTGACAAAGGCCCGGCGGAAGATTTAACGGCCATCGCGTCGCGTAATGCTGCGCTAATTGAACCATAAACATCTGCAAGGGCGGGCTCACAATCGAGAAATTAAAAAGTACGGCCCGCGTGGGTCGTAAGAGAGCGCGCCCGGCGAGCGGCCGCCCGGCTCGCTTAGGGAGCGCGTAAATCCCTACCAGAGCTGGTCGGCCGCAGAGCCAGAGAGCCGGACCAGGGGCTAGGCGGCGACCGGGGACCGGGTACCAGGTACCAGCGACCGGGGACCGGGGACACTCCACGGCTGCCGTCGCCGCCCTCCACACCAATCACCACCGTCTGCGTTGTGCCTTTTCCTCTCTTCCTTGTGCCTCACCAATGTCTTTCTGGACGAACAGTCACTTACAGAGACTAACTCACGAGGACTGAGAATTACCTTCTAGAGGCTTTAGTTTGTTAGTTATTAAAATCTGGAGACTTCAATGCATGATTAGAACAGCAACTCTCAGCAGCAGGTGTGGCGAATTATGTGCAGAACTACAGACGTATATCTCTAACGTTGATCAGTTGTAGAATTTTGGAACACCTATTATGTTCGAGTATAATGACTTTTCTGGAGACTAGAAATCTATTCTGTAGAAATCAGCATGGGTTTCGAAAAAGACGATCGTGTGAAACCCAGCTCGCGCTATTCGTCCACGAGACTCAGTGGGCCATAGACACGGGTTCCCAGGTAGATGCCGTGTTTCTTGAATTCCGCAAGGTGTTTGATACAGTTCCCCACGGTCGTTTAATGAACAAATGGACTATCAGACCAACTGTGTGATTGGATTGAAGAGTTCCTACATAACAGAACGCTACATGTCACTCTCAATGGAGAGAAGTCTTCCGAAGTAAGAGTGATTTCAGGTGTGCCGCAAGGGAGTGTCGTAGGACCGTTGCTATTCACAATATACGTAAATGACCTTGTGGATGACATCGGAAGTTCACTGAGGCTTTTTGCGGATGATGCTGTAGTATATCGAGAGGTTGTAACAATGGAAAATTGTACTGAAATGCAGGAGGATCTGCAACGAATTGACGCATGGTGCAGGGAATGGCAATTGAATCTCATTGCAGACAAGTGTAATGTGCTGCGAATATACAGAAAGAAAGATCCTTCATCATTTAGCTACAATATAGTAGGTCAGTAACTGGAAGCAGTTAATTCCATAAATTATCTCGGAGTACGCATTAGGAGTGATTTAAAATGGAATGATCATATACAGTTGATCGTCGGTAAAGCAGATGCCAGACTGAGATTCATTGGAAGAATCCTAAGGAAATGCAATCCGAAAACAAAGGAAGTAGGTTACAGTACGCTTGTTCGCCCACTGCTTGAATACTGCTCAGCAGTGTGGGATCCGTACCAGGCAGGGTTGATAGAAGAGATAGAGAAGATGCAACGGAGAGCAGCGCGCTTCGTTACAGGATCATTTAGTAATCGCGAAAGCATTACGGAGATGATAGATAAACTCCAGTGGAAGACTCTGCAGGAGAGACGCTCAGTAGCTCGGTACGGGCTCTTGTTAAAGTTTCGAGAGCATACCTTCACCGAGGAGTCAAGCAGTATATTGCTCCCTCCTACGTATATCTCGCGAAGAGACCATGAGGATAAAATCGGAGAGATTAGAGCCTACACAGAGGGATACCGACAATCTTTCTTTCCGCGAACAATACGAAACTGGAATAGAAGGGAGAAGCGATAGAGGTATTCAAAGTACCCACCGCCACACACCGTCAGGTGGCCTGCGGAGTATGGATGTAGATGTAGAATGTACGGCAACTGCACCGAAAGCCCCTTCTATTATTAGAGACAACGATGATTGACAGAGACATCGATTTATTTAATCCGGCAAGATTAGTTCCATCAGACCCTCTCTTAAATCTAATCAGGCATTGTACATTTTTTCATTGCATTCGTTGCCATAAGCATAAGTTACATCTCGTATGCAGCATTATTAAGTATATAGTAATTAATGAAGAAGCCACTTTCCGTTTAGGGGTTTACCACGAGTAATTTAGTAGCAATACTAAAAACATTTCTCACCGGTGGTTTTGCACTCGATACATAGCACACTTTCCCATAGCCGAACCCAAAAATGAGCCCGTATTTCACATCAGAAGCAGTTAATTCCAGTCGGCGTTGGTGACACGCCACCCTTTTCAGAGCGGCGTCTGTAGGTGACCAGCAGCATGAGTGGGAAGAGAGTCGTGTTGTGTCCGGCAGCGACGCGGCCAGAGCAGCGGCCGGGGAACGCTCTCCTCCCACCCCGCCCCCGCCATGTCTCTCTCAGCACTTGGCTGAGGGCCCAGAGTGACTCATCTCTCCGACTCTCCGTCTTCCTGACACCTTCTCTAACTCTGTTCACGCACCAACTGGCTCTATGGCTGATCTGAATAACTGACGGCTACTACGTCGACCCCCGGGGAGCGACCTACGTACCACGTATCAAAACTACGCATTACATTTTTATTTTTCAAATTCGCTGTCTTTATCACGCACATATCGGACGCCCATTCTCTTGTCCGTCCTGGCACCTGTACATTAGTACACTGCACAAAGAGGAAAAACCGTCCAGGTGCGATTACGACTCGCGCCCCTAGGGTTCCTTACAAACCTACTGATTTATATAGATGCCTCATCCATCCCGGGAATCGAGAACGTCGATGATTATCGCCTGCTGTCGGCACTGACACTGGAAAGATAGCGAACCCGGGGATTACAAGACTTCCGAGAATATTTTAATTTTAAGTTTAATTGTCGTTTATTTTACTAACTTTGGAGTTATCTTAACGTGCTATGCTAAGTGGCAATGGCAGATACTGGTAGCATTTGACCGAAGTCTCCAGAGAAGAAAATGGTACATCCGGCCATTGTGCTGTTGTTGTTACGCAGACGTCCAACTGTCCTGTGGAATGCTTCATCGGATATTTTGTGAGATATCAGGACCTCATTCCAAACAATGGAAGTGCAATCCTGCATCAAATACCAGTATTACATTGCTCCGAAACATTACAGATGCTATACGTGTTGTATAGGGATACACTGTCAGGGTATGTTTGCGAAATGGACAGTTCGTAAAAAAGTTGCTATGCTGGCGCCGGAGTGGTGCAGTAGTGTGGCGGCCACACGCCTATCACTGCTAGATGGCAAAGGCATCGTTTTCACAGTCACAGGGGAATGTACTTCATCGTATAGCTCAACCAATTAGCACGAAACATTTGTAAATTTTATGCACAAACCTTCCCCTTACTGTTGCTGAAAACCAGATCAAAATCCCTGCAGCAGTTCCTGAGATTTTTAGCGGATTACTCCAATGCGAAGTAAGCTTACAATGGCAAAAAATATTTTTATCTTATATAATTGCAAATTAACAATTTTAGAATGTTTTCCTCTACTTGTGCTCTGGAAACTTGATTGCCGTGAAATTTCTTGATTCTAGGTCAACAGGAAGTACCCTCTAGGTTTTGGTGAGTGAATTTGCGGGCATGAAAAAGTTTCCGTATCTTTTGACTCCATTGGCTTATAAGCTTACATTTTGTACACAGCCAAGGAAGGGTCCATACATCTTAGTGTGTGACTTAAGTTACAATTTGATACCTCTGCCCGTTGCTGAGAGAAATGGGTCTTAACAGTCGGACAGACAGACAGACACACGGACACAAGGACGGACAACAAAGTGATCGCATAATTGGTGCGTATTTACCGATTCAGCCTAAAAGGAAACGGAGAACATGGGGAGGTAGCTTTAAATTGGGCGGACTAGCAGCAATGGGCGTCACAGATGTGGTGGAAGAGAGAGAAAGAGTAACGTGATGAAACACATTTTATGTAGATAGGGGAAAGGAAAGCGACGTGACTGGCTGATAAATGAAAAGTGCTAGAAGCGTAAACGAGAAAAGACGGAAACATGTGCTTTGCTGTTTAATGGAGAGAAAGCTGGCCATAAGCTTAATTTTTAGCGAAACTTTATGAGTGACAGGAGGAAGTGTTTCAACTTATTAGTGGAAGGAACAGGGCATTTTATTGTGAGCAGAGTGTTGCCTATTTCTTTCCATAGGCGGGTGGCAGTAACAGAGAAACAGTTTGCGAATGTTTTTGTTTTATGGATGGGCACAGCTATGGTAATGAAAAAATGAGACCTTGTGTTTAAATTATGATGTGATGACAGAGAGCTGATCTCTGAGGCAAGGTACTGGATGCTTACGCAATGAGGTGCCGGTGAAGTAAACATAGCGCGTGACAGACACGTAAGTTGCCTGGCTGCAATCAACCTAACTGGAGCCATGAAGCAATGAGATGATCGTATAGGCAGGTGTTGCAGATAGAACGCACACAAGATTTCATAGTTGGTTCTAACCATCTAGCGTTAGTTGAAGGTAAGATTTCCTGCCTGGTTCGGCCGCGTCACGTTCCTCTTCAGCTTCAGCAGTTCGACCCCTCTGCTGGGATCTGAAACCAGTGTCGCCTCACGTCAGGCTGCAGGATTCCGACTTCAGTGCCTTTCCGTCACCGGGGAAGTAACTATCTAGCCACTGCAGGCAGGGACTATAAACTACCAGGAGTGAAACTGTTGGCATTCTCGCGACCACTTGTTGGCTTGCCCGGCGGTGCTCGCCTCGGCTGACGGATGGTTCTTCTGACGTACTGGGGCGCGCTAACGTCCGGGACTTTTCCCTTAACATTACCGCCATAGTTTTCCTCTCGCAATCTGTAACAATTGTTGGTTACGACCTGTACCCGTGCACCCGTGCATGCGTGTCCGAAGGACATGACCGCGTAGCAAATCAGCGGTCCGTTATTTAAGCGTATTACATGACTTGTGCATAGACATACAAAGCTACATACGTCCAGACACCTCCTGAAGAACTGTCGGATACCTGATACGGATGCATTTCCTTCCAAAGACTTAGAGACAAGCTACGAGGGCTATCCACAAAGTACATTACGTTTTGGAATTAAAAATAAATAAAGTATTGGAATTTTTTATAATTATATACAGATGAAAGCCACACTTCAATACTACTTTTCTGCATAGTTGCCATTTAAATTAAGGCACTTATCGTAGCGATGGACGAGGTTGGAAATTCCTTCGTCGTAAAATTCGGCCGCCTGCGCCTTCAACCACGTGGTTACCTCTTCTTGAAGCTGTGCGTCGCCATCAAGACGCTGCACAGCCAACCACTTCTTCATTGCTGGGAATAAGTGGAAGTCGCTCGGTGCCAGGTCGGGACTGTACGGCGGATGAGGAAACAACTCCCACTTAAAAGATTCGAGATCTTCACGAGTGGCATTTGCCGTGTGGGCCCGGGCGTTGTCGTGAATCAGCAAGATCTTTGAGCCCAACTTTCCCCTGCGCCTGTTTTCTATTGTTCTTCTGAGGTTGTGCAGAGTTTGGCAATACCTTTGGGAGTTTATTGTAGTGCCTCTTTCCAGGAAATCCACAAAAATCGTATTTCTACCGGGTTACTGATTAACCACGTGGTTGAAGGCGCAGGCGGCCGAATTTTACGACGAAGGAATTTCCAAGCTCGTCCATCGCTACGACAAGTGCCTTAATTTAAATGGCAACTATGTATAAAAGTAGTATTTAAGTGTGGCTTTGATCTGTATATAATAAAAAAAAATTCCAATACTTTATTTATTTTTAATTGCAAAACGTAATGTACTTTGTGGATAGCCCTCGTATTAAGAAGGCGTTCATAATGGTTTGGTTCATCAGTGCGTGACGACAGTGTCTTCCGGTGCCCACACGGTTTTCTAGAACGTGAGGCAACGCAGTCAGTCTGTACAATCGCGCTCTCGCAGACTCCACGACGTAGCTGGTGGTGTACCGTAGTTGTAGCCATCTCTCGCGGTAGTGTTCCGGATAGTGAGTCAGGTCGCCTGGGAAGTGTGACACGGCGTAACGGCTGCCTCGCAAGTCGCGGTCCGGAAGGCGCGCAGAACAACGGTGGGCGGTCGCAGCGACTCAGCTAGCTGCGCTTTGTAAGCCTAAGGGGGCGGAAACTGACGCAAGAGCGCAACCGCCCTCGAGGACACGGCGCGGCGCGCGCCTAGCGGCGGAGCACTGCCGGCGCGTGGGACGCAGTAGATGTGTGTGTGTGTGTGTGTGTGTGTGTGTGTGTGTGTGTGTGTGTGTGTGCTGCGAGGCTGCGAGGCTGCGCGCCCGCGCACGCCCCTGTTAACCTCCAAGGGCTTAGTCACTCAGCGACCTACTGACCGGCGTTGCTGTCACGGCAAATCACCAACAGATCACAGCAAATGTAAACTTCGATAAGAGCTTCGGGCACTGTGGTACCAAGCAGGAGGAAACATACACTACCGGCCATTCAAATTGCTACACCACGAAGATGACGTGCTACAGACGCGAAATTTCACCGACAGGAAGAAGATGCTGTCATATGCAAATGATTAGCTTTTCACAGCATTCACGCAAGGTTGGAGCCGGTGGCGACACCAACAACGTACTGACATGAGGAAAGTTTCCAACCGATTTCTCATACACAAACAGCAGTTGACCGGCGTTGACTGGTGAAACGTTGTTGTGATGCCTCGTGTAAGGAGCAGAAATGCGAACCATCACGTTTCCGACTTTGATAAAGGTCGGATTGTAGCATATCGCGATTGCGGTTTATCGTATCGCGACATTGCTGCTCGCGTTGGTCGAGATACAATGACTGTTAGCAGAATATGGAATCGGTGGGTTCAGGAGGGTAATACGGAACGTCGTGCTGGATCCCAACGGCCTCGTATCACTAGCAGTCGAGATGACAGGCATCTTATCCGCATGGCTGTAACACATCTGCTGCCACGTCTCGATCCGTGAGTCAACAGATGGGGACGTTTGCAAGACAACAACCATGTGCACGAACAGTTCGACGACGTTTGCAGCAGCATGGACTATCAGCTCGGAAGCCATGGCTGCGGTTACCCTTGACGCTGCATCAGAGACAGGAGCGCCTGCGATGGTGAACTCAACGACGAACCTGGGTGAACGAATGGCAAAACGTCATTTTTTCGGACGAATCCAGGTTCTGTGTACAGCATCATGATGGTCGCGTGAATCCAAAGGGTGGGAGCGGCATATTTACCCTCAATTGTAGCGGTACATTAACTAAAATTACGCACCAACATCAAACTAGCATGAGGTAAAGTACATGCTTGTAAATGTGAATGAATAGTATTTCAGTGTAACTACACAACGTAGACACGAGTGACGCCATGAACTTCCTATATGAAGGACGATTCAGCTGCGCCTACCGAGGTGTTTTCTGCAAGTTGTAACACCTTAAAATATCACATGCAAGATTTTCAGATTCTATCGCTCGCTACGCGCCAACTAGTAATCTTACAGAAAAAGTGAACAGGAGCTTGTTGTAGGAAATTTAATGTAGCTAACCTTTGGAATGTTGGAATACGTGAGGCAATACTGACCTTACGACTTATATTAGAAGAAAGATTAAGGAAAGGCAAACATACATTTCTACCATTTTTAGAGTTAGAGAAAGGTTTTGACAATGTTGACTGGAATATTCTCTTTCAAATTCTAAAGGTGGCAGGGGTAAGATACAGGGAGCGAAAGGCTATTTACAATTTGTACAGAAACCAGATGGCAGTTATAAGAGTCGAGGGGCATGAAAGGGAAGCAGCGGTTGGGAAGGTGGTGAGACAGGGTTGTAGCCTTTCCCCGATGTTGTTCAGTCTGTATATTGAGCAAGCAGTAAAGGAAACAAAAGAAAAATTCGGAGTAGGTATTAAAATCCATGGAGAAGAAATAAAAACTTTGAGGTTCGCCGATGCCATTGTAATTCTGTCAGAGAGAGCAAAGGACTTGGAAGAGCAGTTGAATGGAATGGACAGTGTCTTGAAAGGAGGATATAAGATGAGCATCAACAAAAGCAAAACGAGGATAATGGATTGTAGTCAAATTAAATCAGGTGATGCTGAGGGAATTAGATTAGGAAATGAGACGCTTAAAGTAGTAAAGGAGTTTTGCTATTTGGGGAGCAAAATAACTGATGATGGTCGAAGTAGAGAGGATATAAAATGGAGACTGGCAATGGCAAGGAAAGCGTTTCTGAAGAAGAGAAATTTGTTAACATCGAGTATAGATTTAAGTGTCAGGAAGTCATTTATGAAAGTATTTGTATGGAGTGTAGCCATGTATGGAAGTGAAACATGGACGATAACCAGTTTGGACAAGAAGAGAATAGAAGCTTTCGAAATGTGGTGCTACAGAAGAATGCTGAAGATAAGGTGGGTAGATCACGTAACTAATGAGGAGGTATTGAATAGGATTGGGGAGAAGAGAAGTTTGTGGCACAACTTGACTAGAAGAAGGGATCGGTTGGTAGGACATGTTTTGAGGCATCAAGGGATCACAAATTTAGCATTGGAGGGCAGCGTGGAGGGTAAAAATCGTAGAGGGAGACCAAGAGATGAATACACTAAGCAGATTGAGAAGGATGTAGGTTGCAGTAGGTACTGGGAGATGAAGAAGCTTGCACAGGATAGAGTAGCATGGAGAGCTGCACCAAACCAGTCTCAGGACTGAAGACCACAACAACAACAACATGGCAGCTGGTAGAGGGAAAACAGAAGGGGAAGAGGTGGAAGTGTGTACCAAAAACACGAAAAGAGAGTGAAAACCTGTGTTTTCCATCGTACTTTGTTCTGGGATAAGTTGTCGCTGGAGGCTGTATTTGCTGATGTTGCAGTTTTAAGGGCCAGAGTCGCACTTTCCGATCGAGGCTTGTTTACGCTCGGCGTACCGAGATTCCTCCCACGTTACGGACGCCGGCAGCGGCCGGAAGCTCTAGGACGGAGGTGGTGAGGTGAGTACGGCGCGCCGTTATCCCGCGGGCGCTGGACCGGTTTCTGAGCTCACCGGCCGAGAGTGAGAGGGACGGAACGGTCTCCGCGGTTGGCCAGACAAGGCGTCCGGCCGAGAGCCGTGGGCGGCGAGGCGGTGACGCTGCACTCTGCTCTCTCTGCCTCCCCCTGCCTCCCCCGCGCCAGCCCAGCCTCCAACCTCCGCCGCCGGCGGTTTCTCCGATCGGGGAAAAGTGGCCGCCGTCACGCTTCGGTCTTCCCTGGACCCCCCGGTGTGGCGCCCACCGGTCCCGTCGCCTCCAAAAACAACTCACCTGCCCGAACCGCGTTTCACGCCGATACTTTGTGGAAGGTGATGGTTCGGTCGGCGCGTCGCGTCTCAGTTTCTGACGGTAAAAGTCTGCGGCACCGAAATGGGCGCGTCGGCAGGAAGACTTCCTGTGGTGTCACCGCCAGACACCGCACTTGCTAGGTGGTAGCCTTTTAATCGGCCGCGGTCCGTTAGTATACGTCGGACCCGCGTGTCGCCACTATCAGTGATTGCAGACCGAGCGCCGCCACACGGCAGGTCTAGTCTAGAGAGACTCCCTAGCACTCGCCCCAGTTGTACAGCCGACTTTGCTAGCGATGGTTCACTGACTACATACGCTCTCATTTGCAGAGACGACAGTTTAGCATAGCCTTCAGCTGCGTCATTTGCTACGACCTAGCAAAGCGCCATATTCAGTAATTAGAATGAATTCTGAACAGACAATATTGTGAATCATGTACCATCAAGAGCGACGTTCATCATTAATGGATTAAAGTTAAGTATCAAACTAATTGCGTCCGCTTTCTGAATTCTCATTCCTTGTCATGTACCAGACTTCACGTCAGTATAGTCCTTCCCTCCTCACTCCAACCTGCGTGAGCTAAAACGCGTGTATTTCGGCCTCCACTCGTAACACGGTGTTGGCTCTTCTGCTAACACAAAACTTCCTTCCTTTCGTTTGTGCCTGCAGCTACCGTGACTTCACGCAAAGTCGCGATCGCGGCTGCGGCGAGAAGCCACACGCTGTCAGCGATGAGCGACGCGCGAGACGAATTTCCCGACGTCCTGCTCTGCTGGTATACAGGGTGTCCCAGGAGGAGTCGTCATTATTCAGGGATATGGCAGGAGAGGTGATTCGATGCAAAAAGTCTGGTAAACGTGGATTCTAAAATGCGTACCTTAAGAACCACGATCAGTTCCTCATGTTCGATACTGTGAGAAAATCTCCTCTACTGCACGTTCTTCGGTTTCCATATTTTTGAAATAGGTATTGTGAACCAAAACAAGGAAAAATTGTCTAGTAAACATGGGCTCTAAAATGCATATCCGTAAATGCATATGCATAAAATGCATGCATACGGAGGTGTCCAATAGAAGCGATGTGTTTCACAGTATCCAAGAAGAACAACTCCTCGTGAGTCTTAAGGGGGTTAGGACGTCACACGGGCGGTCTTGGAGCAGGAGAGACACCACAGGACATTTTAATTTCCACTGTCTATACTTTTACGAATAAATTCATAAAACTTTGTCAGAATGACCAGGAAGGATTCAGGATTCACACTCATAGCAGTGGAAGTTCAAAAGCACGAAAAATAATATTTTTTACATGTAAAGTTCATCATTTTTTCACTTCTATTGGCTGCGTTTGTTGCTGTAGGTACACGTTTCTTCAAAGTAAGAGAGATTCTTCGATGAATTTTACACAGCATACGAACCATACTTACAGATGTATGAAACTGTAGAAATTATTTAATTTATGAAAAAATGAATGTGCTGTTATATTTTAAACTTAATGTATAGAAAAAACTCAAATTTTATAGTTAATTATCTCAATTTTTACCACAGTTTTTAATAGATTTGGAAAATTCTAGAGTTTCATACAACTGTAGGTATGGTTTGTATGCTGTACAAAATTCATGGAACAATCTCCCTTACTTATGAAGACAAGTGTACCTATAGCAACAAATGCAGCCAATCGTAAGTGAAAAAAAGGTGAAATACAAATGTAAAAAAAAAAAAATTATTTTCTTATATTCTTGAACTTCCACCACTATAAGTGTAAATACTGAATCCTTTCTGGTCATTCTGACAAAGTTTTATGAATTTATTCGTTGAAGTATACACAGTGGAAATTAAAATGTCCTGTGGTGTCTCTCTCCTGCTCCAAGTCGTCCCGTTTGACGTCCTACCCCCCTTAAGATATGTCCTTTAAAGCCCATCTTTAGTATACATCTTTTATTCTGCTTTGGTCCATACTACCATCTCTCAAGACATGGCAATCGAAGAACTTGCATTAGAATAGATTTGTTTCACAGTATTGAAGACGAAGAGGTGCTGATAGCTCTTAAGATGTGCTGTATAGAGCCCGTGTTTTTAGATTTTTTGCTTGGAATGATCGTTCCTGTCATATTCCTGAATACTGACTACTCCTCCTGGAACACACTGTATTCGGAAACGTTTATTGGCGGGCCCGAATTAATACTTTGCACTGGTACATTACCAGGTCAGTGTAAAAGTAACCAGCCACGCTCTGATCTGCGAGACGGGTTAAATGTGTGCAATAATGATAATAACTTCAGATGTATATATTATCATAGTTCTACATAACTAGTAGCTGCTGTCCCAGTACCCGTTACAAAATGGATGTTTATAAAACGATTAAATTTCTCTCTGCTCCAAGGTCAATAATTAAAAGCCCGTTCAGACAGCGCTTCCACCTGGCTCCTAGTAACCTGTTATGATAATTTCCACAACAACAAAGACAGAAATGCACTTCAAAGGCAGCAGGGAAAATGTCACGCAAAAGCAAGACAAAATTGCACAGGAAAAAATTTAATTTATTAGTTTCAATCAAACCTCGTTCACTGAACGCAGCTAGGTGCTGCATCCAGGGTCTGACAAAGTGCGATCGAAAAGACGCGCGTACCTGAAAATGCAAGTGTCTGTGAATTGGATTCGTTCGATCAGCCACCGCATGATATTATCGACGACAAACAAAGGCGAAACTGTAACGGACAGAAGTCATATAACATTCATAGTATTGCAGCGTTCATTACTTGGCAAAAATATCATTACTACAAGAGCAACTACTTTCAAATGGTTCTGAGCACTATGCGACTTAACTTATGAGGTCATCAGTCCCCTAGAACTTAGAACTAATTAAACCTAACTGATGGCTCTGAGCACTACGGGACTTAACTTCTAAGGTCATCAGTCCCGTAGAACTTAGAACTACTTAAACCTAACTAACCTAAGGACATCACACACATCCACGCCAGAGGCAGGATTCGAACCTGCGACCGTAGCGGTCGCTCGACTGCAGACTGTAGCACCTAGAACCCCACGGCCACTCCAGCCGGCAACTACTTTCCATTATTCAATAGTATTTTGGCAGTTCAGTTGTTTGCATGGTCTTGTTGTAGACGCATTTCGTGGCAAACATAGTGATACTGCAGTGCCGCACAATTAAACTATAGCGAGACTAATCGCCTGTTTTCGGGAAGGAGGACGGTTACAGAGATGAAGAGAACCAGCATACCGCCCGTTTTGGCGGACGATAAACCATCTGAGGTGAGGAATGTGATGCTGTGTTGACCTTACAAAAAGTTTAAGGAGACCGTCGGTCCACTCTCCGATTTCTTATGCTAGGGCTCACAGAACGACGCAGAAGTTTTAAATTTGGTGCATATTATTTCCGCAGACTGCAGGAAGTAAAGGCACCGGGTGAAGAAAAACGTCTAGCGTGTTCTACATGGTTTCGGTCACGTCCGTGGAATCGCTGAACTGCGCCGTGTTTTGTTCACTGATAAGGCATGATTTCACCGTAATGGATACGTGAATTTCTGCAGCCGAAAACACGTCGGACTGTCAGAAAAATGGAGTGTGGTGTGCCGTATCGCGTTGTCAGAAACTGAGCCACATTTTCTTTGAAACTACAGCGAACAGCGTTGTGTACCAAAACACTGTTACACAGTTTGTTTCGCTTCATCAGCATGACTTTTCAGTCGCCGTGTATAAGACGTCCGTCTGCCGAGTATGTCAACACGAACTAAACAGCAACACCCGCACGAAAACCAGAGACAGGTTCAGCAGAATTCCATGCTCGCGCACTGGGGCGCGCCTTAGAAATCTTGTAGGCTTTCCGTACCGGTAACGCAGCCTCACCGATCGCGAAGAATCGCTAACTGCCGGCTTATGAAATTATAACCACTTCAAAACACAGAGGGTAAGCGGCTTTCCTCGTACCTTAGCGAGGGCTAGCGGCCAAGTACCTTACACAAGAGAACTTTATTTAATTGCTGTAACAGTGAGTTAAATCGCCAACAACATTAATCTTGTAACAGTTGAGTGCTCCTTCCACCCAAACACACACAGACTCAGATTCGTTGATTTTGCGATGATTCCTCGTCACATTTTTTCCTTTTACACCGTCAGCCACAGGAAATGAATTCATGCATTTCCTTTGGTCATTTCCTGCTCCCGCTAATAGTACTTTCTACCAAAGTAAAAGGTTTATTTCTCGACGGTGTGGGAAAACACCTACCTTAAGACAACGACACAAGCTCTCAATTTAGAAGGAATACGGAGAGATCGGCCTATCTCCCTCCAGGCTGAACAAAAGACCTCCTTTTCTGGATACCAGAAATTGTGTCTAGCACCCACAATAGCCAACAGGCCGATCCTTCCGGTGAAGGAAACAAGCGGAATGTTACACGCTGATAAAATGGAAATTACATAACTAATTTTAATGCTTCGCCATGTGTTAAGAAGGATGGGAGATTAGTGTTTAATGGTCAGCAGAGAAGTGGCAGCTAGAACCGAACACATGTCCAGACACAACAAGGAACGCTCAGAAAATGGAAACGTCTCAGCGTTTACCCTGACCGATTTAGGATAACAACATGAGACGTAAAGCAGTGTGACAGCTTGGGCTTTGGAACAGACGTCAGAAATGAGCTCCATATATTTGCTTTAAATTCGCCAGCGGGTCGTATGGCGTCATCTCCGAACTGGCCGTCTCTGTACGCTCCGAGACTCAACTCGCGAGTCTACGCCACTGGACGTTCAACCGAACCCCGTCCCTCGGGTCTGCCGTCGATTTTTTTTCCTTTTATTGTCATTTCCATTCCCCATCAGGGGGCGGGCTGGCAGCAGCTTAAGCGCTGCTCTCCAGCCGAGAGACATAAATAGACAGGAAGACATTTAAAAACAATATAAAGAAGATAACATGGTGTAATATAGAAACAAAAATGGCGGAACAGAAGAAAAGAAAGCATACAAAGCGGTGACTGTAAATCGGAGATAGAAATCTAAAAAAGTATGTTACACAAAGAAAAAACACACACTACATTAACAGGCAGCAGACAAAGTACGGCCGGAGCAAAAAAATTCGTAGAGCGGTGAAAACAGCCACGTGACGGACGGCGTAGCAAGGAACAGTCGTGGACGAAAAAAAAGGTCGAGCACACAATTAAAACCTCATCACTAGGTGACACCGTGTAACGGCACCCTGCTGTATTTTTTTTTCCTTTATTGAGTTTCGATCCCCCCCCCCCGAAGGGGTCGGGCTGGCAGCAGCTTAGTACGCCGCTCTTCAGCCTACAGAATTTGTTTTAAGAAGATGAAGAAAATAAATAATAAAAAAGGCGATAAAAATCGGTGACTTAAATGGTAAAATGGCGTAAAATAGTGGAACTTAAAACATAGAGGTTTTTTTTTTTCTTTATTGAGTTTCGAGCTGCTGTCTAGTTCAAGTGGACTATACCAGCGTAGAAAGGAAAGCGAGTGCACGAGTGTAGCCGAGGATTCACTGCATCGGCGCTGCATACCCAACCGATGGGCACTGCGATTATTACGTATATGTCAGTATAGTGACTGATCGGTTAGCAGTGAATATTATTCTACGCGTGTGTAGAGAGTGAGCATTAGTAAAACCGACAATCTGCAGGTACGGATTCCTGACTGGAAACAGACGAAAGAAGGTCCAATGAGCCTGCGTCTGGAAATGCATCGATGCCACGGTAGATGGCGCTGATGAATGAAAGTTTCTCTGATCAGGTGCCGTGTGTTCGTTGTGCGTTGCAGGCTGTGTGACTGACACAGCGTACTGTAAGCAGCAGAATGGCCCGGTGTTCACGTCGGGAACAAGCAGAGGTGGTGTTTGTGTACGGCCAAACTGAGGGAAACGGTCGAGAGGCAGCGCAACTACACCAGAACAGACACCGTCCACATCACACGACATTTCAAGCCCTTTTTGGGCGTCTGTGTGCTAATGGGTTCCTTCAGACAGACGAAGGTGCAGGGAGGCGGCGGACTGTACGTACGCCAGATTTGTAGGACCGGGTTGTAGAAGATATTGAGACGAACATACAAGATCCAGAGAAGTGGTCTACCAACATGGTGTAAGCCAAAATACGATTAAGTGTATCCTGTACGACAACCACTACTATCTCTGTCACCTGCAACGAGTGCAAGCAACATCAGCAGCGGATTTCTCCCTACGGGAAGGTTTCGTTCTTACCAGGCAGTCACAGTTCTGGGATATCTGTCATCAGTCCTCTTTACCGACGAAGCAACCTTTACCAGAACTGGCGTCATCTACCCGCATACTCATCACCTGTGGGGTACTGACACGTAACTTGCTAGGAGGGACTTTCATTCGTCAGCGCCATCTGCCGTGGCAACGATGCATTTCCGGTCACGTGTTCATAGGAGTTCTTTGCCCTTCACTTCCAGCCAGGAATGCGTCCCTGCAGTTTGTCGGTTTCATTGATGTTCACCCCGTATATGTATGATTGTGGACGTGTGTTTCCATGTGTATATTTGCTTGTATTTATGTATATGTATAAAACTTTTTCGGCGGTTACTGTAAAGTTATTGTAATATTTAATTTCTGTTCAGCTTCTTTAGTTGCCATCTTATCCCGGCAATCGGTCATTGTACGTCACGACTAGGCTTACCTTCCTGGACATTTCAGTAAGAGAAATAGTCGGTATGTAGGAATACATCAAAGCGCGGCCGTTGTCAGACTCTCCAAACTCGCGGAACTGCGACGAGAAGAAAGGGAGCCGTTACGGCACTGACGTAACGGCGGTGCCTCGATTTCTAATGTATACGACCCGGGATGTCAGACTGGTACTTCGTTCCTCATTCCTAGTTTAGAAGCCCACTGCTCCCAATTAAAAGTCCAGATCTCTAACCACTGCGCTATGTCGCTCGGTAGTCGGGTATGTAGATCAATGTTTACTCGCCACAAGCTTAGCTGCAGGAGAAGAAGCTGCGTCCGCAAGAACTTCAAGTCATTTTACGTGATTCAGTCACAATTTATTTATGCAAAACAGGGTCACAGAGAGCTTTCTAATAGGCACTGATAACTGTAATTGTTTTCTAGATTCAATGGTGATTAGTGCACGCTGATAAAGAACGGGATTTCAAATTCGAGTGTGTGGAAGTTTTTTAACTCGTGGACAAGGGGGTAGTGAATGGGATTAATTTAGAAGGAAAAGTGAAAGGAGAAGATCTGTCATGAATGCAACACTCCTCTGAAACCAGGAAATGTATCTAGCGAAGTACTAACGCTAGGAAGTGGCACCTGTCCCAGAAGTCGTAGATTTCTACTGTGACGGTGGAAGAAATTTAGTCGGAAGGGGGGGGGGCAAATTGTCATGTGAATGGTGGGCTCCATTTGGTTCCCAATTGTGATGTATCTCTCCGCAGTGTCTCGGGGAATGACAGCAAGTGACTGTGTAGGTTACGATCCACTGATCAGACGAGATATTCGTTAGATCCAGTTTAGATTAGATTAGATTAATTATTCATTCCACAGATCCATAAAAGAGTGAATCCTCGTGGGTGTGGAACATGTCTGATACACACATTACAAAAATTTAATTAGAAAAACTTGAATTTCATTAATTTTAATGATCCCAGTCAATAAACAGTAAAATTATCTACATGAATTAAATTTAAACTTCTAATATTTACAAGTTTAATACTTGTTGCTTTGTTGTTGACAAGAGAAATACGGTGAGTGATGTTAGTGAGGTTGTTTTTCCACAGTTTTCTCTGCCTCGTGATGACTGGGTGTTGTGTGATGTCCTTAGGTTAGTTAGGCTTAAGTAGTTCTAAGTTCTAGGGGACTGATGACCATAGATGTTTAAGTCCCATAGTGCTCAGAGCCAACCAGCCATTTTCCACAGTTGTAGCAACAATTAAATGCTTACACACGACACACACTGCACCGACGAATGTTGTGGGTGAATGTCGGAATGTCTCGCAAATAACCATGAGAGTGACTCTCAACGTTCACGTCTGTACCAGTATGTTGGACATCTTCCCGAAAGTATGTTAATATACAGGGTGTATCAGAAACAATCAGCCGATTTAAAAAAATCATAACTATTGTGTTATGTGAGATATTTCCGTGAACAACGTAAATATGGGAAGAACAAACCCTCGAGTTTTACATGGTACAAAATGAGACGGACTCCCCAAAATTTAATGTCTTTCGTGCAGTTTCACGGGAAAAGGTGTGTGGTTCATTTGTTATAGGATGCAAATATGTCGATATGCTTGAGAACTTTCTTTTCTCACAGCTGGAGGCTTATTCGAACGACTTGATTTACCAGCAGGATGGGGCACCGCCACACTGGCATTTGGAAGTTCAGGAATTTTTAAGTCAAAGGATTGCTGAACGACGAATCGGTCGCAATAGACGAAATGATTCAGCCGTACATTACTGGCCTCCAAGGTCACCGGACTTGACTGTATGTGATTGTTTCTTGTGGGGGTTTATAAGAGGCTCTGTTTATGTGCCTCAGTTACCAACAACAATGAATGAAGTGAGACATCGCATAATAGTAGCTGTGGAAGCGAGAACTCAAGACACGCCCGCCGAAGTGTGGGAACAATATGAATACCGCACTGACATGTGCCGTGCATCTCAAGGGTGGCATGTCGAACATCTATGAAAAGATGAGAAAAAACTTTTTGAGTTTCCCGTTCATCAAAAAAACAAAATTCATTGAATATGTTTATTACTTTCAGAAATATAGACGTGCCAAATCGGATGATTCTTTTTGATTCACCCTGTATTTAGTGCAAAAAATTGATTGACTGCGGCTGTTTCGTAAAGGTAGGAAGATCAAATTCTGTGAGCGGTTTGGTGATGAGTCGAGGCTTAACTCCATAAATCAACAAAAACCAGAGTTTCTGCTTTTCACAAACTGCACCTTGAAATATTGGTACTAAGTCAGAAGGAGAAGAGAGGTATGTTCAACACGTTATACGTCGCTACAAGACTTTCCAATTTCAGTGACTCCTACTACAGTCTATGAAACAGCCTGTGGCGTGTGCCGTGTCACAGTCCCTATGTGGACGACGGCCATCCGCAGGCGCAGCAAGTGTTTGTGCCGCTGCCTCAGCCCTGCTAGACAGCACCGGCAGTGCCGGCCAGTTATGCAACGTGCGGTGCGCTCCAGATGGACAGCTGCAGCCCACGTCACGGCGTCCAGGCCGGCTGCAAGCTGCATCGTTTCACGGACTCGGAGCCGCACTTGCCGAGCGAAAACGTGCCGGACAGCAGGTAGTCTTTCCCTAGACGTGCCGCTATTTGTACGAACGTCAACGTAACGTCTCGCGGCATATTCAGTTGCAAAACACAAACGTGAATAAAAAAATTCCGCCGTGCTGATGCTTCCAGTTTGAACTGGATGGCGCTCTACAATAACGATTTAATGAAACGCCTACAATTTTACTGAGTAATCCACAATACTTATCTATATTATGCAGCTGTCCGTTCTGTTTGACAAACAAATCGTCACGTTGGCGGCACAGTACCAGTCAAATGTCTGATGAGATCCCATGATAACCCGTCCCACATCTGATGAACGGCCACACATTATTTTCAGACGCCACGCAGTAGATATCTGTTCTGTTTGTGCAACCAGATGTCAGTTTAAACAGAACGTAATAGAGATAATTCTGGTTGCGATCTGAATAACAAGTGGAACCTGTTATTTGCTTGTATTACAGTGAGGTATACTCATTTTCAGCGACCTGTGTTAAATATTCTTGACGTGACAGATCCATTTCACATATCCCGACAGGCCAAAATGTATCGAGACTGGATTATTAAAAAGTAGAGAAAAGTTGCGATGGTCGTTTCAAGGCTTCAGGTGTTCTACACAGTCTTCTCCTATTGCGTTAAACGTACAGAACGTTCACGTAACCGTGTGAAACTCTCAGAAAAGTCCTTCTTTCGGATGTTATTCAACTCGCTTATTACATTGGCTTCAATGTCGGTTATGTCGTCAAAGCGTTGACCATTCATCCGAATTTCTCCACTTTGTCATTTTCTGGTATGTTGGTATTGATGACGTCAACTCTCTTAATCCGCGATGATTTTTTTTTTTTTTCAGAAAACAACTGTCCGCGTTTTTCATTTCAGTATATTCGCGGCAGGCGCCCACCCAGCTGTCTGTGTTCGGGAGTCGAGGTGCGCGGCACAAACTTGGCATATTTTCCTCTTCTTCAAAAGATTCTGGAGGATGTCTTTAATACCTGTCCACAGCGATTTTTAACACAACACGTTGACACACTACGGCCGTAAGTGCGCTACTTAACACCGCCCGCACATAGCTGACTCACGGAATGCACACCTATTGTTTCCAGTAGTTACTGCGCTGGCGTCGCCTGTACGCTAAGAATAAAATCGTTCTCGGAACATTTTGGACGGACGGTGCGCTGTGACGGCGGCCAACTTTGATATTTTATGTGTTTGCCGCCACGGAATTCCTTACACACTGCTGAAATATCCCTTGCGGATCATGGCTGCATGACTGAAACTAGTGGCTAATTATGACCATACTCTGAACGGCCACTTTGGATAATTCCTGATAGAATTACTCAAACAGATTCGAACAGAAGTGCACTGGCTGTATAAAACTTCTATACGTGAATGTTTTTAAGGATTTTAAATCTGTTTTTGCAACTAGTTGCGGCTCACTCTCTATGACAGTTCTTAAATAATCCTACAAAGCCTTTTGGTACGGCTATCGCGTTCTTGTGTAGTGTTAGGTTCAGAGCTCTAGGTATGACGATAAAAACCAAACTGACCTAATACAAGCTCTTATTTTATTACATCACCAGACCAATACCTGGCTTAAAACACCACATACAACATATTACGTCATTGTGTTAGTACACGTTTGCCTAAAGGGGTCACAGTCTGCTATTTTGACTTCCCACGATACTCTGAATCAATGGAACGTATTTGTTCTTGAAGTGACTTCGCCAGCTACCGGAAAGAACCTGGCGTGACCTTGGAATCAAGGCAGCAACGCTGTTGCCGTCGTGACCTGCACTCCACCACTACTTGCACTTGCACCGGGTACCTGCGGGAGGAATTTTGCACCTTTCGCGTCCATTTTCCTTCACTGTCACTACCCAATGAAAAACTGGTGTACACCAAGTTCAGCAGCCACAGAAGAAGCAACTCTCATTGACAGAGACTGCTGCCACATTTAGACAGCGCTTTCCCCATACACATGTACGTCAATGCGTCTACACACCTCACAGCGTGTGGCAGAGGGTACTTCTGACACTTCTATGGTATACTCCCTGTCCTCTTCCAACCGCGAATGGGGCCCGTGAAGTACGAATACCGGCGGGCCTGAGTACTAGTTCCATGTGGGATGGCATAGCAAAATTCTGCGAATCTCTCTGCATTGTCGTCCAGTGATAATGGGCGAGAATTGTATTGTCCTGTTTAGAATTCGTTCCTTGACGATTAAAAAGTTCATTGTTTTGCCACTGCTGCGCCTCGCATAAAACCTGAAGAGTGATAGAGTCATAGCATTAATCTGTTTCTTTCTTCTTTTTTTTTTTATTCATTTACTGGTACGCAATAGAACACTGATCGACCAACTGTCGTAACTTCAGATGTTGAGAACAAAACTCTGAACTTTGATTCGTGTTCCATCGTATCGATACAACATTCCTAGGGTCAGTAGGATGATACGTCCATAGAGAAATCAGAACGCTGAACAAGAGACTTTAGAATGTTTCACATAGATGACATCCACAAACATAAAAAGCACCTTCCTCTGAGTCCTGTGAAGTACAAACTGCCTGCCATAAAGGAATGGAGTACCTTCCGGCGTTGGGTAGAGGACCCAAAACGGTTTTGCAGCTGGAGGCATTATGTTCCTTCGTGTCTACTTGCAGCTACTTGTGCTAGGTGTGATTTGTTGTGTATCTGGTTCGTGTAAATCAGTAAATCCTCATATCCGGTTATGAAGAATCTAACTTCCAGGTATATAACGTCATAACTCTCGAACTATGTGTCATACAGTGACATAATTTAGCAGGTACATTGAGTGCTGTATGTGGACGCTGTCTGCAAAATGTGTTGCGAATAGATTTGGCAATAACGAAGCTATAAGCTGAAACGCTTTGCTGATACAGCAATTGTACTGCATAAATAGCTATCGGGTAAAGAAAACAGTCGTAATGTAAGAATTTCGGGGTCACAAAATCCTGGTGTCTTCTTCGAACACGAGAGAGACTCACCGAAACTTTGTGCCCTTTCTGTTCACAAAGTTGACAGACTTTCTGCAGAGGAAACAGCGGAGGTATGTCATAGCTGGACTCGGTGCAGAATTGCGTTTTTTCCTCAACTTCACGAAGATTCCAGTGATTTCATTCTCGTGCATGACGGCGCCCCCCTTCAGTTTCACTTTGAGCTCAATCTGAACAACACCATCCCACAACGTTGGTTCGGAAGAGATGAACAACAAGATCTTGTTCATTGGTTTTTGCCTCCCAGGCCACCAGACCTCACACCTTGCGATTTTTCTCCCTGGGAGTACATAAAAGACGGAATCTGTGTCCCACATATGGCAGCAACTCTAAAAGAGCTTAGAAATTGAAGTTGTCGTTTCGTAAAGAGGGACCTGTTGGTTCGTGTTGAGTGGAAAGGACTATCGTTTTTATGTTTCTCGACCAGCACATGATGCTCATGTCGACTGCTCGGTATAGTGGCTATTGTTGTTGTTGTAGTGGTCTTCAGTCCTGAGACTGGTTTGGTGCAGCTCTCCATGCTACTCTATCCTGTGCAAGCTTCTTCATCTCCCAGTACCTACTGCAACCTACATCCTTCTGAATCTGCTTAGTGTATTCATCTCTTGGTCTCCCTCTACGATTTTTACCCTCCACGCTGCCCTCCAATGCTAAATTTGTGATCCCTTGATGCCTCAAAACATGTCCTACCAACCGATCCCTTCTTCTAGTCAAGTTGTGCCACAAACTTCTCTTCTCCCCAATCCTATTCAATACCTCCTCATTAGTTACGTGATCTACCCACCTTATCTTCAGCATTCTTCTGTAGCACCACATTTCGAAAGCTTGTATTCTCTTCTTGTCCATACTAGTTATCGTCCATGTTTCACTTCCATACATGGCTACACTCCATACAAATACTTTCAGAAACGACTTCCTGACATTTAAATCTATACTCGATCTTAACAAATTTCTCTTCTTCAGAAACGATTTCCTTGCCATTGCCAGTCTACATTTTATATCCTGTCTACTTCGACCATCATCAGTTATTTTACTCCCTAAATAGCAAAACTCCTTTACTACTTTAAGTGTCTCATTTCCTAATCTAATTCCCTCAGCATCACCCGATTTAATTTGACTACATTCCATTATCCTCGTTTTGCTTTTGTTGATGTTCATCTTATATCCTCCTTTCAAGACACTGTCCATTCCGTTCAACCGCTCTTCCAAGTCCTTTGCTGTCTCTGACAGAATTACGATGTCATCGGCAAACCTCAAAGTTTTTACTTCTTCTCCATGAATTTTAATACCTACTCCGAATTTTCTTTTGTTTCCTTTACTGCTTGCTCTATATACAGATTGAATAACATCGGGGAGAGGCTACAACCCTGTCTCACTCCTTTCCCAACCACTGCTTCCCTTTCATGCCCCTCGACTCTTGTAACTGCCATCTGGTTTCTGTACAAATTGTAAATAGCCTTTCGCTCCCTGTATTTTACCCCTGCCACCTTTAGAATGTGAAAGAGAGTATTCCAGTCAACATTGTGAAAAGCTTTCTCTAAGTCTACAAATGCTACTAACGTAGGTTTGCCTTTTCTTAATCTTTCTTCTAAGATAAGTCGTAAGGTTAGTATTGCCTCACGTGTTCCAACATTTCTACGGAATCCAAACTGATCTTCCCCGAGGTTCGCTTCTACCAGTTTTTCCATGTGGCTATGTGAACATAAAATTTTGAACCTTTCTCTGTCCAGTGACTTGCACAGTGTGTTCCTGTCTTTGGTAGTTTTATCTGTAATAAACAACCGAAATGTGTTCTCCCTTTTTGAGTCACGCAGTACAGAGTCCTTAGGACAGATGCTCGTTGTGAGAACACGCGAAATGTGCACACAGGTTGACGGCGGAGGTCGACGGCTGTACTGGAGTAGGGGACCCTCATGTGAGCGCCAGACTGCCAGGCCCCTGAGGGGAGAGTAGCACGTGGGGCACGAGCAGTGTGCAGATTCGTTCCGCGCTCGCTGTTCCGGGCGCATAACGCGTCCACGGGCGGCGCTTTGTGCGAGGGAAGAACAGTAGAACGCGGCACTCGACTGCAGAGTACCGGTGCAGCACCGAGAGCTCTTGAGAGACGGACTCGCCTCGCTTTTCTGGGTTAGACGGTCAGCGAGTGGCGGCGAACTCATACTGCGGCGGCGGGCGCAGGTGGTACTCGCTGCCACCCCGACGTACCGCGGACTTTTGACTAACAAGGAGACGGCACGAGCGTGGGGTCGGGGATTTGTCCGAAATTTTGTGTGGTGAAACACGACCCCTAACAACTCACGTGGTTGAAATATTAGGACACACTACACGGAAAGTCCCGGGAAAAATCGATCCAAATTTTCTTAGGTCTCTTATGAGTATAAAATGTTAGCCCCTTGCCGAGCCGCCGTCTGGCCTAGATATTTAGGGCTCAGACTCTTACGCCAGAGGTCTCGGCTTCTATTCCTCCTCTGGCACTTTTGTTCTTCTGTTTCATTTTCTTTTGTTACATCACCAATTATTCAGAAAGTTTCCGAAACCTACATTATCTTTAACAAATTAGTTACATTATTGAATAAAAATTATTTTCTTTTTGTCCAACAACACAATTCATGACGGTGGGTTTTCCATTTTTCGTTGTAAAGTATATAAGGAGAATCATTGGGTTTTTAATCAGAATAACAAATTCGATTGGGAAACATTCAATTTTTATACATATAATAATTATAAACAAGAACCGCAATGGTAATTATCGTAAAAACAAAGAGAGCAATAATTTTTTCGACATCTTGCGCAACATATAAAAGCGGATTTTTTACAATCACAGGGCGCTTGCAATAAATCTGTACAAAAATATGCCCCATTAACATTTACGAAAATTTTTTGAGTTTCTGATAATTTTGAGCCAAAGCAGGCGTACTGAATCATGTCTCGGAATATTGCTGAAGATAGCTGATGGTGAATTATAGAATGAATTTTTATACAGTCCTCCTGGGAATTAATTTCACGATTCTCCTGTAACAATGCGCTGCAATTTTGCAAGCAACAGAAGGAAAAACAAAGTTCCAGAGGAGGAATAGAAGCCGAGACCTCTGGCGTAAGGGTCCGTGTAGGCCAGACGCTGGCTCGGCAATGGGCTAACATTTTATACTCATAAGGCACCTAAGAAACTTTGGATCGATTTTTCTCGGGATTTTCCTAGTAGTGCGTCCAAATATTTTGACCACGTGAGGTGTTAGGGGCCCTCTTTCACCACACAAAATTTCGGACAAATCCCGGACCCCAGGGTCGTGCCGTCTCCTTGAACATACGGATTAGGTTCCCAGGTATATGAGTGGATCGAAGACTTCTTAAGTAATACAGCCCAGTACATTGTCGTCGACGGCGAGTGTTCATCAGAGACAAGGGTATCTTCAGGAGTGCCACAGGGAAGTGTGGTAGATCCTTTGTTAATTTCTGTGTACATAAATAATCTGGCGGCCATGGTAAGCAGCAGTCTACGGCTGTTCGCTGATTATTCTGTGGTGTACGGAAGGCGTCGTCACTGAGCGGCTTTAGGACAGGAGACGATTTAAACAGAATTTCTGAAAGATCTGATGAATGGCAGCTCTCTTTACATGTAGGAAAATGTGAATTAATGCAGGTGAGCTAGATAAACAATCCCGTAATGCTCAAATACAGCATTAGTGGTGTTCTGCTTGATACAGTCACGTCGTTTAAATATCTAGGCGTAACGTTGCAAAGCGACATGAAGTGGAACGAAGACGTAAGGACGATAGTAGAAAACTTTAAAGACAGTACCGCCATTAGACTGTTTTTTATTTGCGGTGTTACATTAACACGATCATGATTTCGGCTTCAAAGTGCCATTATAAAGTGTTTTAAGTGCCTAAGGTGGCATACTGTCGTATTGAAAATACACTATTAAACACATTGTCTACGGCTCAATATTTCTGGTAAAGCCTACTAGGTTTTGGTTTGGAAGGTAGGAGAGAAGGTACTGGCAGAAATAAAGCTGTGAGGACGGGGCGTGAGTCGTGCTTGGGTAGCTCAGTTGGTAGAGCGCTTGCCCGCGAAAGGCAAAGGTCCCGAGTTCGAGTCTCGGTCCGGCACACAGTTTTAATCTGCCAGGAAGTTTCCTACTAGGTTTTACCAGAAATATTGACCCGTAGACAATGTGTCTAATAGTGTATTTTAAATACGACAGTATGCCATCTTAGGCACTGTATAACACTTAAAACACTTGACAACGGCCCTTTGAAGTCGAAATCATGATCGTGTAAATGTGACACTGAAAATAAAAAAAAATAAAAAACAGTCTAATGGCGGTACTGACTTTAAAGAAATATATTATGACGCACATTATAAAAAAAATTATTAAATGATAGTAGAGAAGGCGAATGCTCTATTTCGTTTCATCAGGAGAATTTTAGGGAAGTGTTGCTCTTCTGTAAAGGACACCGCGTATAGAATACCAGTGCGATCCATTCTTGTCAACTGCTCGATTGTTTGGTATCCCCAACAGCACAGATTAAAGGAAGATATCGAAGCAGTTATGAGACGGCCTGGCACATTTGTTACCGGTGGGTTCGATCAGCAAGCAAGTATTACAGATATGCTAGGTGAACTCAGATGGGAATCGCTGAAGGGAGCCGGCCGTTGTGGCCGAGCGGTTCTAGGCGCTTCAGACCGGAACCGCGCTGCTGCTGCTACGGTCGCAGCTTCGAATCCTGCCTCGGGCATGGATGTGTGTTATGTCCTTAGGTTAGCTAGGCTTAAGTAGTTCTAAGTCTAGGGGACTGATGACCTCAGATGGTAAGTCCCATAGTGCTTAGAGACATTTGAACATTTTCGCTGAAGGGAAGTCGACGATCTTTTCGCAAGGCACTACTGCGGAAATTTAGAGAACAAGCATTTGCGGCTGACTGCAGAACGGTCGTTCTGCCGCCAACGTAGATTTCGCCTCAGGACCACGAAGGGAAGATAAGAGAAATTAGCCCTCATAGGGAGGCATGTGGCAGTCGTGTCTCCCCCACTCCATTTGCGAGTTCAACGGAGAAGGAAACGAGTCGCATGGTACAAGGTACCCTCCACCATGCGCTGTACGGTGGCTTTCGGAGTTTGTACATCAATCATTTCATCTTCCTTTGGTGAACACCTGGAAGACAGAGCAGAAACTTTTACTTTTGGATAGTAACAACACATTTTCATGACCTTTGCGGAGGACAGAAATCAACATGGATCCCACAAACCACGATCTCGTAAAACTCATCTCGCTTTGTTTCGTCCATGAGACCCAGAGGAAAGTAGATTACCGCGTCCCAGTTAACGCCGCGTTCCTTGACTTTCGAAACGGATTCGGCACAGTTCCGCACTGTCATTTCGTAAACCTGATACGATCTTACGGAATGTTGACACAGCTTTGCTACTGGATTTACAACTTTTTAACAAATTGAACAGAATGGAATTTAGCGTTGCCAATTTGGAGCACGCGACCTGCACTGTCCGAGAGAGAAGGGAAGCGCCCAGAAGCAGAGGTGGAAACGAAATGAAACTTCATGGGTCGACAGGGTATGTGATGTTATTTGAATGGTTACAATATCGAATCAAATTTACGAAGAACTTGAGAGTATGAGCCCATTTATTAGTACGATGTTGGACCCCCTCTGTCCTGCATGTATGCTCTGATTCGATTGGGAAGGTTGTCACAAATCTGTTGTATCCCGTCCTGAGGCAGGCTGGCCCTCAACTGCTGTACCTGGTCCTTGATATCCAGGATGAAGACGCTGGTTTTATTTCAGATTCTAGATTTCGGCCTTAGTCATCATCAAGTGTTACAAATGCAACAGATTAAATCACAGTAAAAGTACAAGTGTCAGACAAAGTATCAGAAAAATAGCAGTCCAACAGTTAAATTAGTCAATAGGCTGTATAATTTGTTCTCTTACTTACGTATTAAAAATCATTGGACTTGAGTAGACCACAATTCATTGTCAAAACACGTATCTTCGGTCATATAAACCAATTTTGTCATAAGTTAATGAGAGAACGTTTCTGTAATTCCCAGTAAATTAGCCTATGACACAAATTTTCTCGCATTTACTTATGGCGAAATTGGTTTACATGATTGAAGATACATGTTTTTACGATGAATTGTGGTCTACTCAAGAGTAATGATTTTTAATGCGTAAGTAAGAGAACAATTCATGCAGCCTAGACATTAATTTAGCTGTTTTCCCTGCTGTTTTTCTGATAATTGTACTTTTATTGTGGTTTAATCTGATGCTCTCGTAACACTTGGTAATGGTGTAACGCCGAAATCTAGACTGAGGAATAAAACCTGTTGTACAGGCAAATGGCGGTTATATCTTTCAAAAAGTTTTTTATTAAAAATTATAGGTCGTCAGTTTCTGCTTCAGCCCTTCCAGCTGGGAAAACCCATGGTACATCCTGGGTTATACTACGTACTAATACGCTGATGGCCGGCCGGAGTGGCCGAGCGGTTCTAGGCACTACAGTCTGGAGCCGCGCGACCGCTACTGTCGCAGGTTCGAATCCTGCCTCAGGCATGGATGTGTGTGATGTCCTTAGGTTAGTTAGGTTTAAGTAGTTCTAAGTTCTAGGGGACTGATGACCTCAGCAGTTAAGTCCCGTAGTGCTCAGAGCCAATACGCTGATGTGTAATCATGGTGCTCAGCGGATCAAAAAAAAAAAAAAAAAAAAGAGGAGGAGGAGGTTAGTGTTTAACGTCCCGTCGACAACGAGGTCATTAGAGACGGAGCGCAATCTCGGGTGAGGGAAGGATGGGGAAGGAAATCGGCCGTGCCCTTTCAAAGGAACCATCCCGGCATTTGCCTGAAGCGATTTAGGGAAATCACGGAAAACCTAAATCAGGATGGCCGGAGACGGGACTGAACCGTCGTCCTCCCGAATGCGAGTCCAGTGTGCTAACCACTGCGCCACCTCGCTAGGTTTAGCGGATCAAGGCGGATTGTTTGTACAGAGGAGAGTAGTTCTGTAGGAAAAGTGACTTTTCCTGTCGCTGACCGTGTAATTAGTATTCTGCCAAATATAACTGCTTTGGTTCAAGTTGATGCAGTAAAAAATGGCGATTGGCACACACACGTGTCGAGGAATGCAGACAGCTGGCGCCAACTTTACGAGCTGTGGCACCACATGGCGCCGGAACTGCGCTTCGCAGACGACACTTTCCCGGCGGCCTCTGCAGGTAGCTGTAACAGCAGCAGCAGCAGCAGCAGCAACAGCAGTAGACAACATGGCCGGGGTTTCTCAGCTGGCTTTCTGCCTGGAGCTGGTAAATGGGGAGACGGCTGTCCCACCATCACCACTGTGTCGAGAGGCGCTGTCTGAATTTGTAACAACGGCTTCCTGTTCAAGAGGAGAGGGATTCAAGTTCCAGTTCGCTCAGGTAAGACACCATACATGATCAAGGTAACGCTTTATTGCGCTGACGTACGGTAATCGAATTTCTCTGAAAATGCGAGAACGACTCACCAACTCTGATTCACAGCAAACTGTTACCAGTCTATAGGGACAACACAATGAGTCAGAGTACCGTGAAACACACTACAGTGTTCACCATGGAGAGTGTAACAGGCAGATGCACGAAGAATGAGGCTCAACAAGCTAAAATGCGTGACAGCAAATGAGTCCAAAATAACAGGTCAAGGAGCTCACTGGTATGGTAAAAGGATCTGTGTTACAATGACTGAACGATTGAAATGTAATAAGAAATCGTCTTTCGGACTGTGCCCGTAACAGTTGAGAAGATTAACTAATTTAGATGGATACTGCAGCGTCTATACAGTTTCGACCTACGAGAATCTAATTTCTCTCTGTTCGGGTTACTGAAGACTTATTTCCTGCATAGGCAACGCCCGTATAAAACAAGTGCCTGGCGCAGTTGTTAGATCGGTTACTGTTGCTACAATGGCAGGTTATCAAGATTTAACTCAGTTTGAACGTGGTGTTATAGTCGGTCCACGACGGATGGGACACAGCATCTCCGAGGTAGCGATGAAGTGGCAATTTTCCCGTACGACCATTTCGCGAGTGTACCGTGAATACCAGGACTCCGGTAAAACATCAAATGTCCGACATCGCTGCCGCCGGAAAAAGGTCCTGAATCGTTGAACGTGACAGATGTGCAACCCTTCCGCAAAGTGCTGCAGATTCCAATGGTGGGCCATCAACAAGTGTCAGCATCCGAACCATTCAGCGAATATCGATGTGGGCTTTCGGAACCGAAGGCCCCCTCGTGTACCCTCGATGACTGCACGACACAGAGATTTACGCCTCGTCTGGGCCCGTCAGCACCGACATTGGACAGTTGATGACTGGAAACATGTTGCCTGGTCGTACGAGCCTCGTTTCAAATTGTATCGGGCGGATGGACGTGTACGGGTATGGAGAGAACTTCATGAATAGATGGACCCTGCATATTAGCAGTGGACTGTTCAAGCTCGGGGAGGCTTTCTCATGGTGTGGGGCGTGTGCAGTTGGAGTGATGTGGGACACCTGATACGCCTAGATACGACTCTGACAGGTGACGCGTACGTAAGAGTGCTGTCTGACCACCTGCAACGATTCATGTCCATTGTGGATTCCGACGGACTTGGGCAATTCCAGCAGGGCAATGCGACACCCCACACGTTCATAATTGCTATAGATTGGCTCCAGGCTTCTGAGTTTAAACACTTCCGCTCGACACCAAACTTCCCAGACATGATCATTATTGTGCATATCTGAGATGCCTTGCAACTTGCTGGTCAGGACAGATCTTCACCCCCTCGTTCTCTTATGGATTTATGGACAGCCCTGCAGGATTCATGATGTCAGTTCCCTCCGGCTCTACTTCAGACATTAGTCGAGTCCAAGCCACGTCGTATTCGCGGGGGCCCTACACGATATTAGGCAGGTGTACCAGTTTCTTTCGGTCTTCAGTATATATGAGCAGCACTGTCAGAACTAGGCGTCCCA
Organism: Schistocerca piceifrons; assembly: GCF_021461385.2. Taxonomy (NCBI): domain Eukaryota; kingdom Metazoa; phylum Arthropoda; class Insecta; order Orthoptera; family Acrididae; genus Schistocerca; species Schistocerca piceifrons. The sequence goes on along the minus strand of NC_060140.1, from coordinate 957,052,811 downwards.
CGACTGTAGGGGACAGTGTGACGAGTGAATCGCTCGGCAGCGCGGACGTGCAGCGCCTGCATCCGCTGGAGCACACCCGACCACACACTCGCGGGCACGTGAGGCCGTGGTTGGTCTGACAGCTCCCTGACCGGCGCGCAATGCGGCGCGGCCGCTGCTCCGCGTAACCCAAACTGGCCGGCCTTCTGCGTGCCAGTGACCGCCTGGCCGGCCGTGTTTGGCCTTCGGCGGCACGCTGCCAGGGGTCACGACACACTGCCGAACTGTGCACAAAAGTGCACACAGCCGGTGTGCAAAGAGCGCAGCACGGCGCGCCTTAGCAGCCTGACAAACCGGTCGGTGTCACGTGACACTCCACTCGATGGCCGCTCCACGTCGTGCGTTGCTTCTTTTTTTTTTCTGCCTTTATGTTATTCTGTACAAGGCTGCTTCTGGGCGAGTCAGTGGCACCTGTTAGCGAGAAAAAGTGGGCCATTGTGTGAGGTTAACGTGCGTAGCCACTGCTGGTTGTTTTGCTTTATGGTCACTTTGTAATCGGTGGACTGTTATCTTTACGCAGTATGGCCACCTTGATTTTCTAAACATGTGCCTTACTGCCCGCTACGTCTCAGCTGCCAGAATGAGATTTTTTCACTCTGCAGCGGAGTGTGCTCTGATATGAAACTTCCTGCCAGATTAAAACTGTCCCGAGTTCGAGTCTCGGTCCGGCACACAGTTTTAATCTGCCAGGAAGTTTCACGTTGCAGCTGATTTCTTTCGAAATTAACATGAATTCTGAACAAGTTCTTCCTGCAATAATCACTCCATAAAGAGAAAATACTTCCCCTACCACGACGTTTTAAGACACTCACTCACGTATGAGATAATAGCTTCTTCAGCTTAAAGGCAGAACATCTGTTGGAAGCAAGCCAAGCCTTACAGGGCTACTCAGTTACGATGTTTCTGAAAAATTTGGGTTTGTGCGATAAGAACTTCCTGAGGTATTCCTTTAAGCCATTGTTAATGTTTCAGTGTCACTTTTGGTGCTCTGCGTGGGAATATAAGCTGCAGTGCAGACTACAAACTTCCATACTATTCTTAGCGGCTGACGTAGGGCCTAACCTAGAGTAAAACGTACTTCGTGTGACCTACGGACCAATCAGTTACATGATATTTATTATAATACATTTATAGTAAAGGAAAGTTGATGAAGTGCCGATATTCGTTGGTATGGAATAAATTACAATGTATCTTGTTTACAGGTGATTACACGACACCACGCAGATTCCTTGCAGGTGATTTTGTGAAGTGCCATGATAGTGACTGATATGGGGACCGTGTCGATGAGTAAGAAGTAGGTACGCTATCGGTCCACTAGATACATTTGTGAAATACTGTCCAATGACGATCAGCATGATTTGTGCGATTTTACTATTATCGAGATGAATTATATATTTCATTGGCGGTTTACGGCTACAATTTTAGCGTATCTCCACAGCATTACGTAGCCAGTGAAACCATTGATCCTTCCGAAGAAGACGTTTTTAAAGACGTCAAAAGCTAGGCAAAGCAGTCAGAATAACCCTCTCTTTCCTGCAACTGATTGGCTGTGTCTCAGTTTATCCATGCGTAGATTAATTCTGCATTTGGTACATCCAGCCATGTTCAGCGCAGCGCTCAAGTAAGTGGTATGTACCTTATCAGCGATCCGAGATACGTTAAGTTTTGACATGTGGGCTTTAGTTTTCGAGGAATTGATTCAAAACAAAGAAACTTACGCATTATAAAATTCTAAATCACCAGATTTGCAGCCTTCACTTAAACTACCTTGGAGACTAGAAAATTTTTCGTCTGCAGAGATCCTGTTGCTTACAAGACATTACTTACGCCAAAAATTCTGAATAGGGTATGCTAGAATGGTGTGTTTAGACAAAATAATCTCGAGTTACTGTATGCAACTGAGGGTCTCTGCACTTGTAAATTTGTTTATAGAAGTTTTCTAGCAGAAGAGAAGAGAAAATGCAGTCATTGAATGTATTATAGAAGGCCTAGCTAGCTCAGCCGGCAAGAACATTGCCCGAGAAAGGTTTAGCTAGAAATTAGTTTGGGAAGGCGTATCATCTTGGTCGCCAAATACGTGACACTTCCAAGTATGTCAATACAGTAATTCGCTATTGCTGACATATTCATTTGAGAGATCCCTCACCTGTACTGAAAACTAAAATTTATTTTTTATTTAACCGTTTGAGTTACTGATTTAATTTTATAGTGGCTATTTTCGATCAATATTTGATGATCTTAAGATATAAAGATAAGAACAATAAATTGGTGCAAGGCAGATATTTTTTTTTTACTTCGTTTTGTTTTTAGATCTGAATATGATCAAATATGAATCGAAACTAGTCATCATAAAAATAAATGTCCACTGGGGACTGTGAAGTGAAGGATAAATTTTAAATTTACTAACTGTCAAAAATGCAAAGAAAGTTTAAATATCATTGGATGATTTATGCATAAAAACAGAATGATAGAAAGAACCAAGGAAAGTATTTACTCGTCTGCTAATCGAAAATCGGAAAGAGATCTATACTCCTAGATGTCTGGGACCGCTTATCTTTATAAAGCTGTACCGACGTAGGTACTGTAGTAATTGCGCAAAACGCCCGCGTTGTGTTGCGTGACAGAAGAGTAGTCACTGGTACATTCCTGCAACACGACTAGCGACTTCTTGGGGATCACACAAAATGGATTTTTAGTGTGGACACGGGAACCACTTTTCCAAGGCACCAAGCGAGATGGCGCAGAGATAAGGATTTAGATTATGCGAGACAGACGGGATTTAATTCCCCCTCTGATCTAGCCTCTTGAGCTGGGTCTGATTATTTCAGTGGCTTCACTAATTCACAAATACGAATTGCGGGATGTTTCCTGGTTCACGACCCGCTTCCTGCTCCATCCTTGTTCAGATCTGTGCTTTTTCTACTTTTCTAACAACGTCGTCATCGGCAGGATTTTAAATGAAACTTCCTGGCAGATTAAAACTACCCTACCACTTGCCCGCGAAAGGCAAAGGTCCCGAGTTCGAGTCTCGGTCCGGCACACAGTTTTAATCTGCCACGAACTTTCATATCAGCGCACATTCCGCTGCAGAGTGAAAATCTCATTCTGGAAACATCCCACAGGCTGTGGCTAAGCCATGTCTCCGCAATATGCTTTCTTTCAGGAGTGCTACTTCTGGAAGGTTCGCAGGAGAGCTTCTGTAAAGTTTGGATGGTAGGAGACGAGGTACTGGCAAAAGTAAAACTTTGAGGACGGGACGTGAGTCGATCTTGGGTAGCTCAGATGGTAGAGGACTTGCCCGCGAAAGGCAAGGTCCCGACTTCGAGTCTCGGTCTGGCATATAGTTATAATCTGCCAGGGAGTTTCATATCAGCGCACACTCCGCAGCAGAGTGAAAATCTCATTCGGGAGGATTTTAACTGATGATCATTCACCTTTCCAGAGACTCGCAGCCCCCAGGAAAATAACCACCTGCAATGTAATGGCGGGGTAGGTGTCGGAGTTCATCGGCCGCTGGTCGATTTTCACTACTGCAACATCAGCAGGAAGTGTGACCTAGGCGCTGGTTCGCGAGCCACACACGCTTTGGAATTAGAGGGGCTTCGCTCCCCTCCGACCCGCAGCACTTGCGCGATGGGCTGTTGGCCAGTACCTCACGGAAGGACTCCAGTGGGCAGGCAGAGGAGCGAGGGGTCAGCCAACGCTTTCTGGTCTCGCTGCACGTCCGGGAGCGAGGTGGCTGCCTGCGCGGGGGTGGTGCATCGGCGCCGAGGCCACCCAACCCTCTCATTACGAAGAACTTCCGGCTGACGTGGACAATTTCATCTGCCGTTCTTAAGTCCACCACGTATCTGACTAATTCACAGTCTGCATATTCCTTCGGTCGAGGCGACTTAATGCTGTCAGAGAGATCGCGTTGTTGACAAGTGCTGCACATTATTCCGGAACATGAGTAACGTATTGAGGGCGACACTTCGTGGTATGGTTTAAAAATGGTTCAAATGGCTCTGAGCGCTATGGGACTTAACATCTGCGGCCATCGGTCCCCTTAGAACTACTTAAACCTAACTTTCCTAAGGACATCACACACATCCATGCCCGAGGCAGGATTCGAACCTCCGACCGTAGCGCTCGCGCGATTCCAGACTGAAGCGCCTAGAACCGCTCGGCCACACCGGCCGGCGACATGCTTTAGCATAAGCTAATTCCCCACAGTGACGTGTTACAACAGAGAGAGATAGCGCAGTGGGCTCATATCCGGGAGGGTGATGGTTCACATCCCCGTCTTGATGTACACATTTACGTTTTTCGTTAATTCCATAAATCGCTTATCATGCTTACCGGAATGTTCCCTCTGAAAAGTCCCGGCCAATTTTGTTTCCCATCCTTCCACACTCTGAGTTTGTGGTCGGACTCCACAATGACCAAGTCGCCATTGGGATGTTAGAGCATAAACTTGCTTCCTCCCTTCACAACAACGATAAAGTAGTAAATTACTGATGTTCAAATGTGTGTGAAATCTTATGGAACTTAACTGCTAAGGTCATCAGTCCCTAAGCTTTCACACTATTTAAGCTAAATTATCCTAAGGACAAACACACGCACCCATGCCCGAGGGAGGACTCGAATCTTCGCCGGGACAAGGCGCAGTAAATTACTGACAAAATGGAAAAGTGCTCAGCAGGTTCAGTCACGTCGCATAATGACTGTCTAGTAATGTTGACAGGCCAGTCAGTGTGGAATTCATTTGTTGCGCACCATATTGACCACTATCTAACTCTGTGCTCGTCCAAGCGTCGAAGCTTACTTACTGTTCACATTACATCCGTAGACATAATGTTAGTAGTGGTTAATTAATAGCTACGATACACGCACTTCTCATTCTCTCGGCTAACGCACGCGAGAATTTTCTAGTCTTCATCTGAAAATGGGCGAGTTGGTCATTACCACCACTGTGCCTCCCACGTTCGCAGCTTCGCACAGGAGTCCTAATGGAGACTCAATAAGGCATAGGCCCGTGATACAACCCTTGTCCTCGGTCAGAGCCTTCGACGTATTTTTTTTTTTTAAATACGTTTCGGAATTTAAGCGCTAGCAAATGACGTGGTACCTCGCGACTCCTACACGTACATACATAAAAAGCTGGTCACACGAGCGTTGGTATCTATAACTCCCTAATCAACGTAAACAGCGCAGGCTACCGAAGATGATCGAAAGTGACTGCTTTTTCTGTCCTAACCTTCACAACGTGGTAACCGATTTTCCGTCACAAAAGCAGAATTATTAATTTTTATGTGATTTATATGTTGAACTGTGTGAGATTTTGAAGCGGTATTTAAACGTAGCGTACATAGTACATAGAATACGTTATGATGTCACACGCAAATTCCGCGAATTGCACACAAAGTTGTTTTCGATCGCTGCTGCAGAACCTTTCCCACCAACTATCCAAGCGAGTTTGTTCTGAAAGCGAGCTCTCGCGATTCAGGAAGTATTGTATGTAGAGGTGACCTCGTATTGTTGATATCCGTAGCAATGTGCAACGATTTTCTTGTTCATTACGGCATCAGGACGTTTTCAAGAGATGGTCTAGTACACCCAATGGCCACCCGCAGTGATGGCTAATAAATAATCAGTTTGTGAACTGTTATTTTATTGGCACCGAATTTCAGTTTTGAATAGTTCCCATGACGTATTCAGAAAGGGCAGTTAAAGTTTACAGCAACACGAAACAAGTGAATGGAAAGAAAGCATCGGCATCTGAAACAGAAAGTAGAAATCAGCTTCACGTGAGGCAGAAACTGAGAGTTGAAATCAGGGGCTTGAAGTGAGTGAAAGCTGGAAGTCCGGTACCAACTCCGATTGGATTTAGACTGGAAACACAAGTGGCAGATCGAGTTCCGAAATCCACAGTTTCAGTACAACAGTGAAATCGACGTCCAGTTGTGGGCGTTTTAAGTTGCAAACTTGGCGCAGGTCGAGTTTGGCACGATGGAGGAGACATCGCGAAATAATCCTGGCGTACGTTTTGTCACGTGGATGAGTGTTAGAATACTGCTGCCACATATGATAGGAGACCTTGGTGGACGACGGTTATACTGACAATTTAGAACACTGCTGCCATATATCATAGAGACCTTGAGAGGAAATTCTACGACATTTAATGTATTTGCCATTTATGTCATCTAGAGTAATGATCTATTGAGTTGTAGAACTAGTTTCTGTGTTGTTAAGTTAGGATCTCTGGATGTGAGATTTTAACATTATACTTACATTTTTTATTCAGAATAAATAGTTTCTGCCAGTTGCACTCGATACTGTAAACATGGTTGTTTCTTCTGAGACTGAGGCAAAGTATTTGAAGCAAGAGTATGACTTGACAGTCCAACCAAGAATTTAGATCACTGGGACACTGTGACGGGCAAAAAAACTATACGGGTGGGGTGGACTAGTTTACGAGGAATCACTTAAACTTTATCTCCAGACTATAATACAGTTGGCGATTCCAGGGTGGAAGCCCCGTACTAAGGTATGCTTCCCATCGCAACTCAGTCTTCGTCGGCAAAAGACACCTTAAGTTGGTTTAGGAGGCCATTGAAATGGAAAAAAGTACATCAAGAGACTTGTCTTTCGAAATTGCTATTCCAGCTGTTTGTGAGCTACTCTATTGCACCTCTCAAATTAATCATTTGAGTATCAATATTTGTAGCTCTTCAGACCTCTGACTGTCAGTACTCCAGTCTTTAAGATGGGCTTTCTCGTAATGCGGGAAATAACATGTCACCGCCACGTCTCAAATATAAACAGATTTTATCGAGCGGTTTTGGAAGAGAATACTGTGTTTTATCCGAGATGTGATAAGCTACCAAAAAATGTGCGAGGTGAGGTGATCTCCAGAAAATTTTCTCTTGTGTTTTTCTCGGCTGCTTACAAATAAATCAGTAACGTTACATATCTGTCGTAGTTGGACAGTGGTATTAGTGCAATGTTACTATTATTACCAAAAGAGAGGTTCTACATATGGAGTACAATACGTAAGTATTTGACACTGGCACAACTATCAAACGATCGTAAAAAGAAAATGAACATTTTAACTTTTTACTGTAAAATAACTTGTTTGGAGATGACACTTTCGGCATACAACGAAGTAGTAATCGCAATAAAATATTATTGCGTAAATTCAAATTTCAGCAACCTACGCGTTCAGGCCGAAGAAAAAAGTAAAATATCTTGTAGATAAAGGACGGATGAAGTAATTTCCTTCATTACTTAACCATTACCACTGCTTGAGACTTAGAGATATGCCGTTAATATTTCATCGAACCTTCCTACCATGCAAAGCGAGCTAAATACGACACGAAAAGATGAATAAATGTTCGATAGATTATGAATCATACAAATAAACTAACAGAAAACCGTTATTTGGTTCAAATGGTTCAAATGGCTCTGAGCACTATGGGACTTAACTACTGAGGTCATCAGTCCCCTAGAACTTAGAACTACTTAAACCTAACTAACCTAAGGACATCACACACATCCATACCCGAGGCAGGATTCGAACCTGCGACCGTAGCGGTCACGCGGTTCCAAACTGACGCGCTTAGAACCGCACGGCCACACCGGCCGGCGAAACCGTTATTTGTTCGTCTCATAACGTGATAAAGGAAATAAAAGTATTTATCACGAACATTGATTCATAATTTATTACGTACCGATGTCCGGCTTTCTAAATTAAAAGTGTAGGCACCCAAGGAAACTGAAATTTGGTGCCTTATTTTATACTTAGAGAACAGTCTAGACTACAGTGACTATTACGAAATATGTTTAGAACTTGAACTGAAAATTCAATGTCTGCCTAAATAAATGAAACAGTTCTGCGCATGTCTTGTTTCAGTAATGCAATAAATATTTTTCTTCCTTTATTGCTCTACCCACAGAATTAAAATGCCCAACGATTTTGGACTGTAGCAGAATTTACTTTTTGGATTGGAAATAGGAAGAGGTTCAGTGACTGTACTGGGTAGACCATTTTACATTCTCTCACCAACGGAAGTGTCTCTGCAATGACTGTAAGTGAACAGCTGCAAAACTTTAATAAACAGTAAATTGTTGTTTTCAAAGAAAGATTTTTTGGTGCAATGGAATAACTTGCATATTCGCTTGTAAAGAACACAATTTCTTGACTCAGAACCTGCACTGAACGTCTGTAGCGCAAGATGTTGAAGAGCTCAGTTATCCCGGTGAGACTAATCACTAAGAAGAAAAATTTCTACCACAAGACATGTGTTTTGGGTAATGCTAGTAATAATAATCCATGAAAGTTATACGGTAACTAGAACTAATCAACACTATTGCCACGACGTTGAAAATACTTCCTGCGAGGTAGACAACCCGCTCACCTCACTATCTGTGGGAGTATCGGTCGCTGTCTACACGTGTAGAAAAAATTACGCTGGTTGTTTTCGATGATTCATTTGGCTGAAGCGATTGCACTGTTGTGTGAAAACTTGCAGCACAAGTACAGGGAATGGCTAACACACCACATTCTTACGAATAACGTGGCTTTTACAGCTACCAAGTACTGTCAGTCACATTCCACGTTAAACTGTTAAAGTTCGTTTACGATTTCCCAGTAAAGCACTTATTGGCGATAGCTGCTTTTCTTTGTGCATACATTCTGCAATGAAACAAAGAGAACCATCAATAATGTCACCATATTTTGACACAGGGAAAAAGAAATAGGATAGTTAAGAGTGTAGGGTTACACAAAAAAGCGGTTACGAATTTCTCAATCCTACACATAGATTTCATTACAGGTGGGATCTGTAAATCTATTTGATCCCTTGTGTAACAAGCATGTTAATAGCATTGCAGACAGTACACTGGAAACATTGAAATAACATTGCGAGTTGAAATGTTAATACATGTGGGAGATAACTTAAAAACCACATACGTAAAATATACAAAATGCACTAAAAACGAATCCATAATTGAAAGGAAACGCAGTGAGCTTATCGATCCTACAGAAATGAAGACAAGATGAAAAGACTGCTGGCTTTTTTAGAGCTTGTAATGTGTGGTTATAACCTCCAGTGAAGTACGTTGCGAAGCCCGTTGCGGAAGCAGGAATACTGCGACTAGCTGTGTCATGTTGGCAGTCGGCCACGTCGCAATCCGAAGAGAGCGAACTCGCAGAGCCGTCGGCGTGCAATCGGGTGGAAAGTCCGGAGAAGTCCTGCGAGCTGTTTCCTGTCCTTGTTGTTTCTAGGCATTTCAGTGGTTCTCTAAGCGCTATAATTCGAGCAGCATCTGGCACTACGTCACCGGACATGCCACATTCCCGTCCAGATGACATGTTTACACTGAACTGACTGTTAGTGCTCATAGCAGATTCTCTGACAGAACACGTACTCTACCGTACAACCTTGACTATCATATCGGGTATCCAACATTTGATAGTAGCAGAATCTCATGTATTCTGGCTTTGAAGCAACAAACATTCAGGTGAATTTTCACGAAGGTTTATGCGGTGCTATCGATATTGTAAGCGCGTTGCCTGCGGTCCCGCAGGGCTTAGTGTTAGCTCCTATATTGTCCATTCTGCACACAAAAGTTGGCGGATGGGGAGGCTGTCCCGTATGGCAATGAAGCAATTTTATTTAAAACCAATGTTAACCTTAACTTCACAGCTAGGTAACTCTAGCGACATGCAAACGCATCTAGCTATGCAATTTACTTCTTCCTAGCATATTAAAAGAGCTCGCAGTCAACCTTGTGGTCACTCCTACTTGATGCATACACCTTTTACAGTGCATGGCGTCATCGAGCAGGCAACGGATCAGTGAGGAGGTAGCTGACCCTGTTGAGGATGGCAGCTAACCGGCCACCACTTCTTGATGTCTGGCCTTATTGCGTTTAGCCAACAGATAAAGCGTATTACTCGATAATGAGATTTCCACTCTGCAGCGGAGTGTGCGCTGATATGAAACTTCCTGGCAGATTAATACTGTGTGCCCGACCGAGACTCGAACTCGGGACCTTTGCCTTTCGCGGGCAAGGTTCGCAGGAGAGCTTCTGTAAAGTTTGGAAGGTAGGAGACGAGGTACTGGCAGAAGTAAAGCTGTGAGTACCGGGCGTGAGTCGTGCTTGGGTAGCTCAGTTGGTAGAGCACTTGCCTTGAAAGGTAAAGGTCCCGAGTACGAGTCTCGGTCGGACACACAGTTTTAATCTGCCAGGAAGTTTCGTATTACTCGATGTCTTACTAGTTTGACTCTTTAGACTAGCGAATTCTGAGATATTCGTTGCCCTGCTGACAACACGTTAAAGGTTCTAACTCACACCACTTGGTGTTAAATTGAGTGGTGCTCCGAACCGTTTAAGGTTGCTGTGTCCCTTGCAGCAGACGCCTGCGTTCACTAATCTTACTATATTTGTTTTACTATCGTATTTTACTGGTGCTTGGTGCTCTTATCGGGTTCTCAGCATGACTTAAAAAACTATGTTTGGGGACATACGGACAGCGTAGTACCTGGTAAGAGATCATAATAACATTTTACAGTAGCTGGTGGAAATATAGGTCTTTTAGATATCTAAGGAAAGGAAAGTGGTTAACAGTACATTAATTTGTACTGAGATGATACTGCGATACAATAATCTTGTTATAAAATTACATCCGTCATGTAATAAATTAGGCCATACGTAGACATACACTAAGGCCTCAAGCTGGAGGAAGCTCACTGAAGAACCAGGCCGCTGTAGCTCAACCTGCTTCTGGACTGTGTTCGTTACTTTCTCGGTCAGAAGGCCTAGATATGTGGAATGCCTGTTTCAACGTGACGCACCGTGCCTTGTGTGATGCTCATGCTGTAGGATTTTTCGTTGTTGTGGTCTTCAGTCCGAAGATTAATTCGATGCAGCTCCCCACGCTACTCTATTCTCTGCAATCCTCTTCGTTTCCGAATAACTTCTGCATTCTGCATCCTTCTGAAACAGTTTACTGTACACATGTCTTTGTTTCTCTCTAAGATTTTTATGCCCCGACACTTTTCTTCACTACTAAACTGGTGATGTCTTGATGTCTCAGAGTGTGTGTCCTATCGATCGAGCGCTTCTTCTGACCAGGTTGTGACGTAGTTTTTCGTCTCCTCAGTTCTATTCAATACCTCCTCGTTAGTTAGGTAATCTATCCATGCAATCTTCAGCATTATTCTGTAACGCCAAATTTCAAAAGCTTCTATTCTCTTCTTGTCCAAACTGTTCATCGTCTGTGTTTCACTTCCATACGTGGTACGCTCCATAAAAATACTTTCAGAAAATACTTCCTGACACTCGAATCTATACTCTATGTTAAAAAATTTCCCTTCTTCATAAACGATATTCTTGCCATTGCCAGCCTGCATTTTATATCTCTTACCCCTCGGCCGTCATCAATTACCTTGCTGCCCACATACCAAAACTCTTCTACCACTTTAAGAGTCTCATTTCCTAATCCGATTCTCTCAGCATCACTTCATTTAACTCGACTACATACTATTATTCTTGTTTTACTATTGTTAGTGTTCATCTTATATCCTACTTTCAAGACACTGTCCGTTCCGTTCAACTGCTTCTCCTAGCCGTTTGCGGTGTCTGAGAGAATTGCAATGTCATCGGCAAACCTCAAAGTTTTTATTTCTTCTCCCTAAGTCTTATTTACTTCTCCAAATTTTTCTTCTGTTTCCTTTACTGCTTGCTCAATGTGCAGATTGAATAACGTCGACGATAGACTACAATAGTGTCTCATTCCCTTTTCAACAACTGCTTCCCTTTCATGCAGCTCGACTGTTATAACTGTCGTCTGGTTTCTGTACATGCTGTAAATGGCCTTTCACTCACTACATTTACTCCTGCTACCTTTAGAATCTCAAAGAAAGTATTCCACTTACAATTGTCAAAAGCTATCTCTAAGTCTACAAATGCTAGAAACGTAGGTTTGCATCTCGTTAACCCATCTTCTAAGGTAAGTCGTAGGGTCAGTATTGCCTCGCATATTCCCGAATTTCTCCGGAATCCGAACTGATCTTCCCCCAGGTCAGCTTCTACCGGTTTTTTCATTCTCCGCTAAAGAAGTCGTGTTAGTATTTTGAAACCGAGACACCTGTCAGCAGCTGCTTTATACGGAATTGGAATTTTTATATTCTTCTTGAAGCGTGAGGGTATTCCACCTGTCTGTTTCGTCTCTCCAGTCTGAGTAGTTCTGACGGAGTGTCGTCTACTCCTGGAACATTGTTCCGACTCCGCTGTTCTGTCAAATTGTTCTCGCAGTATCGTATTTTCCGTCTCATCTTCATGTTCATCTTCATTGTGGGAATACACTTGTAAAAAATACGTCGCGTCTGTGACGGTAGTTCCGAAGCAGCGGTCCGGTGGGCTCCGTAAAAAAGGGTTCCGCAGCCGTGAGAGCTGCATTGGCGTGTCTTGAGAAACAGGGCGGCAACAGGCGAGACTTCCTGCCGCGGCGCGCATTGGGAAAGCCGTGCTGTCTGTCTGTCTGTCTGTCGCAAGGGGCGGCAGCGGCGGCGTCCGGCGGCGGGACGGCCCGGGGCAGCAGCAGGTGGCAGGTGGGCAGGGGGAGGCAGGGAGGCGGGGGGCGAGCCGCAGTCGGCAGGTAAAGTGCACAAGTAGCCGTATTGGAGCTGTTTAGCCCGCGCTCGGTCTTCTGGATTCCAGAGACACTGTGCTACTGCCGTAGTCTTACTGCAAGTTGAAAGGGAGAGGAAAATGTATACGAATGTATCGTAAACTCTTTCCCTTGAAAATTTCTCTCCTTCGTATCTCCTCTGTGTTACCCCATATGACGTATTACTGATCTGATTTGTATTACGACTGCAGTACACGCGAGATACCTATTTGCTTCCATCGCACTGAGTGGAATTTATAAGTTTTAATGAACGTTCACCAACTTGCAGTCTTGTATAGTTGTTGTCCCCTGCGCAGAAAGGAGCACGTAGGTCGTGAGTCCGTTGTCTTGAGGCTATAATAAACTCTTAGCGCGGAACTGATACTGTGTAAATAATTAAATCTTGAATCAAATTTTTTAATATGAGATGCAAGTCGCTTTTTACCAGTAGATTACTAGAAACTGGTATTAAAATCCATGGATAAGAAATAAAAACATTGTAATTCTGTCAGAGACAGCAAAGGACTTGGAAGAGTAGTTGAACAGAATGGACAGTGTCTTGAAAGGAGGATATAAGATGAACATCAACAAAAGCAAAGCGAGGATAACGGAATGTAGTCGAATTAAGTCGGGTGATGCTGAGGGAATTAGATTAGAAAATGAGACACTTAAAGTAGTAAAGGAGTTTTGCTATTTGGGGAGCAAAATAACTGATGATGGTCGAAGTAGAGAGGATATAAAATGTAGACTGGCAATGGCAAGGAAAGCGTTTCTGAAGAAGAGAAATTTGTTAACATCGAGTATAGATTTAAGTGTCAGGAAGTCGTTTCTTTAAGTATTCGTATGGAGTGTAGCCATGTATGGAAGTGAAACATGGACGATAAGTAGTTTAGACAAGAGGAGAATAGAAGCTTTCAAAATTTGGTGCTACAGAAGAATGCTGAAGATTAGATGGGTACATCATATAACTAATGAGGAGGTATTGAATAGAATTGGAGAGAAGAGGAGTTTGTGGCACAACTTGACAAGAAGTAGGGACCGCTTGGTAGGACATGTTGTGAGGCATCAAGTGATCACCAATTTAGTATTGGAGGGCAGCGTGGAGGGTAAAAATCGTACAGGGAGACCAAGAGATGAGTACACTAAGCAGATTCGGGAGGATGTAGGTTACAGTAGGTACTGGGAGATGCAGAAGCTTGCACAGGATGGAGTAGCATGGAGAGCTGCATCAAACCAGTCTCAGGACTGAAGACCATAATAACAACTAGAAACTGCACAATTACATTCCACTTTATGAATCACAACTAATTTCCATTCTTCACACGTTCATAAAAAGTAAACAGACCAATGAACTGCGTCTTTGCGTAGTTACATATCGAGATAACCACAGATTTCTAATTAAGTCCTTAACCGATACCGACTAAGGCAGCTGAACCAGCTCTGATCGTACAACCGAACCACCTCGCCTGCCGTCCAGGTAAGGCGTCATCCGAAGTGCTTCCTCTGCCTTTTCGTTTAGCAGTTGTTTACTATCCTGCTGGTTATTAACACTTTTGAAATAACGGAATGATAGCCTGTTATTGAGAGACGCTTTTAAATGAAATACAAGTAAATTCGCTGTTTAGTTTTTTCTAATATTATTAACCGAAGTTGATCGTTTTGGTGCTCAACTTCCGAACGCAGCAGCCAATCGCGGAGAGGGACCGCAATTTAGGCGGTTTTTCTCAAGATACCCGTAGCTGACATCACATTACGTCATCTTCCCACTGCTGCCTTCTCAACTGCTCCAAGAAAAGCTTCTTGTACCTGAATATTACAGGCCAGAAATATTACAGGCTGTGTAAACTTTCTTTTTCTTCCCTTTATTGTTATTTCGCGCCTCAGATGAGGCGTGGCCGACGGCAGGCTACGTACGCCGCTCTTCGGCCGACAGACACAACAGACAGCCATAGAAAATAGAGAAACATATAAAGCGTGGCAATACATGATGAACATTTCACAATATATTAGAAGTCGTTAGACGGAAGGCACTGTACACAAAGGGTGCCACCAGTTGAACAGACGAAGACATCCAGTTGGAGACGCGAACGTAGGAGAACACCGATGAAAATAAGGCTGTAAACCTGGTGCTATCTATTTTGAAGAAAAGTTCAGACAAGGAAGGACCGAGATCTAAATTAGTAATGAGTAAGTAGTTATTATTTTGATAAATGTAGTTGTAGTGAATAGTGATACTTTAATCATTAATTAGCTGGAAATTGTTGCCTCTTCGAATGGAACAATCAAAGGAAATTATAGAGTAACCGCTATTATACAGTCTGGTTTAGTTTCTAGGTGGCACACACGCACACTGGCGGAGAAAAGTGAGTACACGTAGAAAGACGGCGTCGATTTTGATCCAATGACGGCATAATCCACTTGGGGGTAGTAGATGTACTGACAACGTTTTCAACGTCGTCCGCCAAGAGACAGCGTAGTGGCATAGCTACCAGAGGGCTATCTGTGTTCACTCTTTGATACGGGATGCTCAGAAGAAAAAGGTTCAGTTTGGTGCAAACGTGGCGTGTGAAGTAAACAGGCAACCGTGCCACGGAGACGCAATCGTGCTTCCTACAGCCAACTGAGCGAGTTTGAAAGGGGCCAATTTGTGGCCTTCCGAGTGACGGGATTGTCCTTTCGGAGAACTGCCACACAGGTTGGACGTGCTGCTTCAATTTTGCAACGATGCTAGTATCAGCAGTCACGTGATCATCCACACACACGTAGACGAGTTCCCGGACGTCCACGCAGCGCAGACGTCCGCCAGAATCGTCGTATGGTAAGGGCAGACAGCACAGGTAAGAAGGTTTCTGAGCCCAGACGTGTCAACAAGAACTGCATTGAAACGGTTAATTTGCTTCAAATCGCTCTGAGCACTATGGCACTTAATTTCTGAGGTCATCAGTCCCCTAAAACTTAGAACTACCTAAACCTAACTAACCTAAGGACATCACACACATCCATGCCCGAGGCAGGATTCGAACCTGCGACCGTAGTGGTCGCGCGGATCCAGACTAAAGCGCCTAGAACCGCTCGGCCACTACCGCGCCGGCAAATGAGAGTCTCCACACCTACTATTCCAAACTGGGTTCCCCTATGTCCCATCCGGCCTACAGGAATACTGGACTGAAAAGAACCAAATTTGTTCTATAACAGCACGCCCAACTCTCAGGAGTACGGAATAAGGAGTAAGGAATGACAAAAAAATTTTTTTTTTCTCTGTCTCGTACCTAACCTACACAGAATCTTTCCTCGTCTTCTGTAGCACATTTCTGTCCAAATTTCTGTTCAACATATATAATGACGAACCGGCATCACCTGCTTGCAGTGTCTGCCTAACCGTCAGCAGTCCCCTCCTTGATGTCTACTCGAAACATAATCATTTCATATGACAGACTCTGGGTGGCTATTATCCTTACATAACTATTCTCCACTGGATAAGTCAAGATGCAGATACAAGAAGGAAACATATTTAAAATCTACGTTTCACGCGCATTACATTAAATTCACAACTACCCTGAAGCAAACAGAACACAGCATGTTGTTATCAATGGAGAGACGTCTACAGACGTTAAAGTAACCTCTGGCGAGCCACAGGGGAGTGTTATGGGACCATTGCTTTTCACAATATACATAAATGACCTAGTAGATAGTGTCGGAACTTCCATGCGGCTTTTCCCGGATGATGCTGTAGTATACAGAGAAGTTGCAGCATTAGAAAATGGTAGCGAAATGCAGGAAGGTCTGCAGCAGATACGCACTTGGTGCAGGGAGTGGCAACTGACCCTTAACATAGACAAATGTAATGTATTGCGAATACATAGAAAGAAGGAGCCTTTATTGTATGATTATGTGATAGCGGAACAAACACTGCTAGCAGTTACTTCTGTAAAATATCTGGGAGTATGCGTGCGGAACGATTTGAAGTGGAATGATCATATAAAATTAATTGTTGGTAAGGCGGGTGCCAGGTTGAGATTCATTGGGAGAGTCCTTAGAAAATGTAGTCCATCAACAAGGGAGGTGGCTTACAAAACACTCGTTCGACCTATACTTGAGTATTGCTCATCAGTATGGGATCCGTACCAGATCGGATTGACGGAGGAGATAGAGAAGATCCAAAGAAGAGCGGCGCGTTTCGTCACAGGGTTATTTGGTAACCGTGATAACGTTACGGAGATGTTTAGCAAACTCAAGTGGCAGACTCTGCAAGAGAGACGCTCTGCATCGCGGTGTAGCTTGCTCGCCAGGTTTCAAGAGGGCGCGTTTCTGGATGAAGTATCGAATATATTGCTTCCCCCTACTTATACCTCCCGAGGAGATCACGAATGTAAAATTAGAGAGATTCGAGCGCGCACGGAGGCTTTCCGGCAGTCGTTCTTCCCGCGAACCATACGCAACTGGAACAGGAAAGGGAGGTAATGACAGTGGCACGTAAAGTGCCCTCCGCCACACACCGTTGGGTGGCTTGCCGAGTATAAATGTAGATGTAGATGTAGAAGTTCTTCCAATGTTTGGATGATGAACCATTACGTCTCTGACCGTAATGTTTCCATCAACACGGCACTCCTTCACAATTGTTAGTCTCTTTCTTCTAATTCACTAAAGCCAAAGTAACGCTTTACGTTGTAGATATATGAAATAGCAAAAAGGGCGCCCACAGCAGTCAGTAATAGTTCAAGTTATTACTGCCACTGATGAAGATGGTGTCATCTTTGACAATCTTTGAAGCTACGACTTCCGCAATGGCTTCTACGGTTAGTACTGGGTATCAAATCGCATACCAAAACTGCTTTGAAACCTGTCTCCACGATGTCACCTATGCTTTAATTGGAACAACTATATATTCATCTCCACTAACACATATCCGACAGTATCCGACGGTATCCAGTCGTAATGTACCGCAGCTTTACGCCTTCCGTTGTTCCTTTGTAATAACCAAGTTTCCACAAACAGTTGATTTGTTTTGCATTTGTAGAGCAGTGGCAGATGCATTTTCCTGAACTTCATTCATCTATCTCGATCCTACCATCATTCGACTTACTTTTTCGTACTGATGCTACAGACCTTCCTTCACCACCAAGATACATTGATTGGTTGGAGACGCAACCATATTCGCTTGTAACCAGTGGCAACGTAGTATTAAGTAGGAGCACTAGGTGGTCCTACCACTTCCAGGACTTTGGCTTCAGTATCCGTAATCATTTCATCCCTCTTAGCAATTTCTGTGCATACTGCCGTCAAACACATGACGAGAATGTAGTCCAAAGGCTCACTGAGACAGCATCGCGCCGATTACTCGCGGCAAAGTGGAAGTTTCGCCTAAATGCCCTCTTCGAGACACCACCCGTCCGCAGTGGTCCAGCCTAAACTAATCACGTGTCACACTCACTTCCTCTTTGCCTGAAAACAAAAATTCTTCCTCTTATCTCATCCAACGGCTACCTATTGCTTCCTCTATCCATACACTTCATAATATTCACTTAATTCTCTACATTCGTTCCCACAGAAGGTGGGCTAAGACACCTCACATGCTGCTGTGCTGTCACCACATCCAAAGGCCTTCGTCATGTTACTCCCTATTTCGCTCTACTGTGTACCTGTACCACGTCCTTATTTGTTCAGGGTGAAGTCCACCAGCTCTCACTCTCAGCCAAGGAAAACAAGCAGGCCTTTCCTTTCATTTTCAAATCCCCTTCTCCAACCGCCCCTGCTACCCCCTCCTCTGACTCTCCCCCACCCTCTTCCTTACCCCCTGCCCCCCCCCTCCCTCACCGTCTCCACTGACATCTACAAAATGGCTGCATTGTTTAACAGTGGATTTCCCTAACGCGGAGAACATGACAACTTCCGTTCGTATAGTCTGGCACTTAGGAATTGAAATATTTCGTTCACTCGTCATACTTAATGGTGCGATATCATTTAGGCAAGTGAATGTCTAGTTCAGTTATATGATTTATTGATTTGTTGCCTGTCAGCTACAGTTGCAGTTGAATGAGTCACCACAATCAAGTATCGAACGTCTACAAAATAGCTGTGGAGTAACCAAGTGCAGAGAGTATTGTATCCTGTACACTGAAGGTCGTGTGAAACAATGTTGTTATTGAGAGCGTGAAAAAAGCAAAATAAGGCGCTACCTGCGTACAGGCGTCAACGACAATTTCTCGCTCGCTTTAGACAAGAGATCCGTATTTCTGTGTGACGCATTCAGGCTGGAATCTCACTATAGCTGTCGGGGATGGGGCACTATGATGGCGAAGGCTTGTTAAACAGTCAAAAATTACACGAATACTTAGTTAAAGAGTTTATACCCTCGGATACTGCAAGTCAAAGCGTTACGTAGTCACAGAGGATGAAAACGACATAAAGTGTTCTATTTTCATAGACACGGGGGACGGGTTGAAAACAAAAAAATCCTGTCAGGAGTCTTTCGCCACCGGGACAGCTTTGAAATTTCAGCAAAAACCTGGGAAGAGCACAGTACTCTGTGTTTTCATACGTGCTATAGCTATGAATTGGGCATTATTAGTATTTGCAGTGGGGGAAAAAAATAGCTACTCGCAACTTTGCTGGGAACGACATCATTCTATTAGGTGACGGAAACTAAAGCAAGTTTGTAAAGAAGCGAAAGACAGGTGACTGCCAATTAACGTAATAGGGGAGCGAACGGCGGCACGTTCGCAGTTCAGCAGATTGGGAGCGTTTTGCGGTCGCAGAGTAGGAGAACGTGCCCGGCACGTGTCTTCGGCATTAGCCGAAGCCGCGGAGGCAGCCACTGGTTACACAACTTTGCGCTGCGCGACTCGAGATTCCGGTCTTCGTTCAGAGAGTTCTGACGGCTAACACTGCAGGCGGGCACCGGCAGCCTGTGTTTCCCCCCCTACGGTCACAGAGCTTTCCGGAAAACGAGCCTGAAAACAGTGTGCTAAGGGTAGAGGAACTATCAAGCAGATGTCTGATGTACGCGAGCACTAAGCAATCGTGAACAGAAATTATGGAGATGTAAACCGAAAGTACCACAAGCGAAGGCCAACATTTTGTGTTCCGCCACTGGGAGAACGTGTAAGGGTACGGGAAATATAATTCTACGTTCCTCAGATTCCAGATACTGAGATGGTGATAAAATTATTAGTGGTTTGCCAAATTTGTATTACGTTAATATCAGAACAGTTATTCGGGAAATATGTCTTTAAATACCACGCAAATACAAACGTGCTACGGTGGCTAACGTACTGAAATCACATTTAGGACGAGCGTAGTTCAATTCTCTGTCTGATTATCCGAATTTAGTTTCTTCGCAGATTGTCTGCATTATTTAACACGAGTACGGCGGTGGCTGACTAAAGGCCGATTTCCTACGTCACCCTAGTCCGTTTCCAGTTTTCGCTCTGTCACTAAGGGATCCAATCACGACAGGACGTTAAATAATGACCTAATCATTATCCATTTCATAGTCACTACATTTAGAATGTGTGGATTCTTATGAACACCTGCTATGGTACAAGATGTCATCCGAGAGGTTACCAGGACATATTCCGAAGGATTACGTGTAGCATATAAATGATGTATTGGATAAAATAAGGATATAAGTAAGGTTTTATTTGACTTACGATATTGGCGATATTGTCGTTTCAGGTTTATTGTAATATTTTTACTCACTGGTTGGAATGTATGGTGTTAGCAATCCAAAGCCACCGTTTCATGGAAGCTTTCACAGATTAGTGACGAACGATTTTCTGGAACTTTGCGAGATTCGGTGAAACGATGAACGTCGTTTTCCCAACAAGAGCTCTTTTGTCGTCGTCGTAGGGATATTAAGAAGTGGTTTGCTGAGACAAGTACTTATGTCTAGACCCTTTCCAGCTTTGTGAATATCGCGCAGCACAATGCAAGGTTGACACTGTCATAAAGCTTCTAAGGTACACGAAATACAACTATACTATTCACTATAGCTGCTTTCGAACACTTTACCCGGAGGAATATTTAGGACTCTGTATCCGCGTTATGTGCACAGAACTGTTGTCACAGGACAAAGAAATGACGTTTCCGATGGCCTCGTAAACTGAGCAGAAGGTAGCCCGACTCGCTACACTTGGAATTATTTCTGGAATTCGCGCAGACCGTGTCACGGAGTGAAGCATGCCGGCCGAGAGGGGAACTGTCCCGTCAAGTCAGTAACCGCCTGCCTTATTGACAGAACCGGGAGAAAAACACGTGATGGATTTGGCGTCCCGCCAACATTTACCCGTTACTTTTCGCATTTGTAGCGCGGCTGCTGGCGGGCGGTGCTCTAGAAACGAGAAACACTCCTCTATCGTTGAAGGTCAAGGTACGGAATCAACACGTGAACATATAGGCTATCTCTGTGGCCCTTACCAGAAACGACATTTATCCGCCCAGGAAGCCTTCCGTTGTCACGTGGACGAATGTTGCCACAGCCCACCAGATGATGCTAATATGTTATCGTTAATACGTAAAAAACAGTTGATCATTAAATTTTTCGTACTGTAATAGGGGATGAAACATCTGCTAAAGCGGTTTTTTTCCCTACGTGAAAGAGCTTTAGAACCAAATTATCATGGTAAACTCAAGTAAATAACTAGATTTCGGGACTCGACACTTAGGATTTCAATTATATGTGTGTTACAGAGTAACAATTTTGTATGTCGTCTCCGCTCAGTGGAGAAACAAATTCTTCGGCAAATCGCTTTTGTACTGCAGTGGAAGCATCCACTGAATTCACACTCTGGAAACGCTGAGAAGATCACAACCTCAGCCCTTAAAATTTCGGAGAGTTGTTCCTTTTATGAACGTATTTACACTCTATTTCTGCCCTAGAAGTATTATTGCAGTACTGTAGAACAGCAGGTAAATTCGTCGATGAAACGCAAAGTGTATGTTAAACGGCATGTCGTAAAGAGGTCGGAAACTCTCACTGCTGAAGGAAAACGACTACCGAGGTTACAGCAAGCACTCGCCCGTGGGTGATTGGCAATAATATCCGGAGTATTGGTTTTGTCGCGCGTGCGGCTAAAAAGTGGTCTAGAAAGTTACCGTAGCGACGTAATCTGGGAGAGGAAATGTTGTCATGCGAGACGAAAGTGTGTACCCGACGAGAATCGTTGCGGTCAGTAGGCGTGTATTCGGATTGCAGTAACACACAAGAGTTGCAGGCATGCCATTGACTCTGAGGGCAAGTGTACCGCAAGAGCAACAACAGCGCGCTGTTTAGCAGAATAACTGCAGCTTCGTAAGAAACTCGAAGTTTGAGCTCCATCTGCATGCCAAATCGCGCAATGATAATTTATAGAGTGTGGACTCGTACTTAGGAAGGCAGCGCTGAGATTCTTCGCTGCAAAATTTCCGAAGTTTTGGTTCAAGTGGCTCTGAGCAATATGGGACTTAACATCTGAGGTCATCAGTCTGCTAGACTTGGAACTACTTAAACCTAGGGAGATCACACACAAGCGTGCCCAAGGCAGGATTCGAACGGGCGACCGCAGCAGCAGCAGCGCGGCTCCGGACTGAAGCGCCTAGAACCGCTCGGCCACAGTGGCCGGCTGCGTAATTTTGCTAAACCACTTTCAGATTAATTCTCGGTTGGGATTACAGCTGAAACGTTGCCCGGTCTAATGCTACATCGTTAATGATGGAGCTCGAATTGCCCTGCTCCCGTAGAGCAACAGAAGGCACAGAAGAAGAGAAGATATTAAGGACGCGAAGATAAACAGCGGGTAGGAACACTTGTTGCTGGGACCTATGTTCGGGAAAAATTGTCGTTGTACTGCGCGTAACTTCGACGAACCTTGACAGTACAATTATGATCACGCAGGTGAAGGGATTTATATGTATCATATTCTCGGTGCTACTTTAAGGAATTACTTCTCTGTATTATTAAAAAAAAAAAATCCCCTTGGCGATTAATGGTGGTGTATTTCAACAGGTACACTTTGTAACCGTAAGTCGCTCTTAAGTAGTAGACATGCAATAAGTTGGTGAGAAAACGGTCCCTCGTTTTTTAGGTTTCCAATAGATAAGCACAACTGGTTTAGGAAATCTGAGAAGTAAAGGTTACTTCTGGGTTCAAAAATGGTTCAAATGGCTCTGAGCACTATGGGACTTAACATGTGAGGTCATGAGTCCCCTAGAACTTGGAACTACTTAAACCTAACCAACCTAAGGACATCACACACATCGATGCCCGAGGCAGGATTCGAACCTGCGACCGTAGCGGTCGCGCGGTTCCAGACTGAAGCGCCTAGAACCGCTCGGCCACACCGCCCGGGCTTACTGCTGGGATTGGACCACTTGTCGCTTCTGGAAATGACGTAACACCGCGAAGGATCATGAATTTTGTGATCGATGGTAAATGGTAAGGGAAGTTAAGTGCAATTTAAAGTGGATGAGAAGGTCAAAAATAGGAGCACAGCTACAGAGCAGCGTACTGGCGCGTATCGTTGAAGAAACCGTTGTGGTGTTTGCGTCAAGTCATATAGGGATGTAAAAAAAAATCTGGAAAATCGGTCTGGAAAATGGAACTCTTGTCCGTAATAGAGCTCATTATATGAGGTGTCTCCCAGGGTGATGCGAAGAGATTAACTTTACGTCGATATCGAGGTCGTGCGTAGGGAGAACTACTAGCTCATTTGTACAAGTACGCCGTGGAGTTTGTGAGGAAAGAAATGTTCAATGTGTGTGAAATCTTACGGGAGTCAACTGCTAAGGTCATCCGTCGCTAAGCTTACACACTACTTAACCTGAGTTATCGTAAGGACACACACAGCCATGCCCGAGGGAGGAATCGAACCTCCGCCGGGACCAGCCGCAGAATCTATGACTGCAGCGCGTCAGACCGCTCGGTTAATACCGCGCGGTGACTTTGGGCGTCTGCGCTGACAGAAGGACACTGTCGACAATATTGAGCTAGGACTGGGGTTCCGTACTGGAGTTGCCGCCAGCTCTCGTTCGGCGAGAGTGGACGTAATCTGTCGCGGACGGTCGAGTAGAAGCGTCACTGAGAACACAACGAGTGTTGTTGGACCACGCATACGATTCCTCCGTTCGACACTGGAGACTCGGGCTGCAGCACTTGTGGTACTGTGAGGGACGGTGCGGCTAAGCTACGGGGAGCAAAGTGGCGGACTCACCCTTCTTGGAGCGCCTGCGCGCCGCTCGGCCCTCGCGGCCGGCGGCATCGGCCGCAGAGGCGGCCAGCAGCAGCAGCGCCAGCAGCAGCAGCAGCATCGGCGCGAGCCTCGGCGTGGTCCAGTCCATGGCGCTGGGGTGGAGGAGGAGTGCGGGAGCGGTGCGGGTCCGTTCGGTGCGCGCTGCCGCCGACGACTGAGTGGCGAGCGGCCGTCCCGTGGCGCCTTAGCGCGCGCCGTTCACCTGGTCGCGGACGGGGCGCGGGGCGGCTAGCCTATATTTTCACTTCCCACTGCCGCGCCTCGCCCGCTCTCCGCTCGCCGCGCCGCTCTATCACACGTATTAGAAAATGCGCGCGCGCGCGGGGGACCCCCCCTCTCCCCCAGACCACTCTGCTGCTCTGTCGGCGGCGGCCCCCACCCCCACCTCCACCCCCACCCGCTGCTGCTGCGGCGGCGGCGGCGGCGGCGGCACGGGTACGGCGGGCGTCGCGCGTGCCGGTCGCGCGCCCCGGCGTGCAGCTCTCTGCTGCAGGTGAAGGGCGGCCTTGCGGCCGGCCAAGGCTGGCCGGCGCTCCGGCCGAACCACCCCCAGCCGCCGCCTGCCGCCTGCCGCGCTGGCCGCAGCCCGCGTCACTCCGTCACCGCCAGCTCAGCCGCGGACACGCACGCGCGACAATTGTCCACTTGTGCGTGGAAAGGTACAGCGGCGCATAAAGTCGACGGAAAAATCATAAAGCCTCGCCGACAGTCTTTTCACTGGACTGACACCGGAGAGCTGCACAACAATCGGTTGACAGCAGGTGGCGGCCGCACGGACTCCATTTATCAGACCGCGTCACACGTAGTCGGTTCACTAGGGTCCGGGACTGAATTTCTGTATGGGGAACTGGTAGCGCCGTTAGGTAACAAATGCGGAACTGTGCAGATAATAGCACCACTGCCCGCTGCGATCTCCAATACCACCTGATGGCGGGACAAATTGCTGACGTGGTAATGAAAGTAGACTCAAAACGTTCTAACGGTGTTGCTGTTCTGAGAAATGGTTGTTGTTGTTTTCAGTCCAGATACTGGTTTGATGCAGCTCTCCATGCTACTCTATCCTGTGCAAGCTTCTTCATCTCCCAGTACCTACTGCAACCTACATCCTTCTGAATCTGTTTAGAGTATTAATCTCTTGGTCTCCCCCTACGATTTTTACCCTCCACGCTGCCCTCCAGTACTAAATTGGTGATCCCTTGATGCCTCAGAACATGTCCTACAAACCGATCCCTTCTTCTGGTCAAATTGTGCCACAAACTCCTCTTCTCCCCAATTCAATTCAATACCTCCTCATTAGTTATGTGAGCTACCCATCTAATCTTCAGCATTCTTCTGTAGCACCACATTTCAAAAGCTTCTATTCTCTTCTTGTCTAAACTACACTGCTGCCCACCGTAAATGCAACACCAAGAAAGACAAGAGGTAGCACAACAAAATTTATTTTGTAGATAACATGTTGACCAAGTATCAAATGATTACGTTTACAGACGTCTGTGACATGTGGTTCCTGCCAGAATCAGTAGCCAGAGTAGCCGCCATTGTTGGAGATCACCGCTGCCACACGTCTCGGCATTGAGTCAAAGAGACACTGGATGTGTTCCTGAGGTACAGCAGCCCAAGCAGCTTCCACACGTTGACAAAGATCATCTGGTGTGGCAGCTGGGGATGTAATGTGGGTCACTCGTTGAGCAACCATGGACCACATGTTTTCTATCGGCGAAAGAGCCGGAGAGCGAGCCGGCCAGGGAAGCAATTCAATCTGGTTATTGACGAAGAACCTTTGGACAGTGCGTGCCACGTGTGGTCGCGCATTATCCTGTTGAAATGTGGCTGTGGCCGAGCCCTGAAGGTAAGGAGGGACAACTGGCTCCAGCGCCTCGGATATGTAGCGCCGGCTATTTAAAGTACCGGCAATGCGTACTAGAGGCGTGCGAGAGTAATATCCAATACCGCCCCATACCATAATACCCGGTGCAAGACCAGTGTGGCGGTGCATAATGCAGCTGTCCAGCATCCTCTCTCCACGGTGTCTCCACACTCGAATCCGACCATCGTGGTGCTAGAGACAGAAGCGTGCCTCGTCAGTAAAGACAACGTCATTCCATTCTGCCGTCCACATCCGTCTGTCACCACACCATTGGCGACGGAGACGTCTGTGGTTCTGCGTCAGTGGTAGACGAAGCAATGGACGTCTTGCGGACAGACCACTCTGCTGTAAACGGCGTCGAATGGTACGCGCACACACTGGATGATGCGTTACAGACGCAATGTGCTGTGCTATGGTTCGGGATGTCTCTGAGCGATCCGTCACTGCCATGCACACAATTTGCCTATCAGCACGTGCAGTGGTGCACCGAGGTGAATGCGATCGACCACGTCGGTCCGTCGTACCCTCCTGCATCCAATGGTCACATATCCGCATTACAGTTGTTTGGTTTCGTCCAACACGACTGGCGATTTCTCTGTATGATAATCCACAATCTCGGTAAGCCACTATCCTTCCTCTGTCGAACTCGGATACTTGATCAACCGATGTTCTCTGTTGTCTACGAGGCATAACTGATCGTCTTGTGAAACAACCACAAGGTAAACACACGGCCGAACGTACACTCGTCGAAATCGCCAAGCCTTAAATGGCGCTATGAGGTGGCGCCACAGGCGCGCGTGATGTGCGTCTGCGCTGCATCAGTTCATAGGTCGGAGAGAAGTTATATACTCATTTTTTTTTTTCGGGAAACCCACATATTCGGATATTACTGCTGAGAGCTTACTGTAACAGCAGTAACCCTTAAGGGATGTGACGCGAGGTGGAGCACGTGACAACTTAAAGTGAGTGTACGCTAACGTCCTAAGTGCCCAAGGAGAAAGAATAGGCCAGTGGGTGTCTGTGCCACAGCGGCCGGCAAATCGTGGTTCAAAGGAAGATAACTCTCTCTCCTGTGGAGGATCTATGCTGTCTTACAGAGTACTGAAATATGACATTACAGTATACTGATTACAGGGAGTTATAGCACACACTCTCCGTTCAAGAAAAGCGTCTCTGTGAGACCCTACGCCTTTGTTATGGTGTATTAGTGGGAGATTCTTCCATAGCTGGGACTCCATTGTCATTCATACCCAGTGTTACTAATCATGTCTTCAGCTACTGACCGCGAGGTTTAACTGCTGCAAGTGCGCACTTACACGTCTGTCTAAGGCGAAACTCCATAAAAATCACTTTAAATAAAAGAGACTGAAAATGAATTTCTTATCTAAGTTTCACAGATAACGACAGAAAACTGGTAGTACCACTTGCTAGAGTTCTCATTTTACAAAACGTGCAATCAGGAATAGCTCTTCCAGAGATGGAATTCCTCTCAGTTAAGGTACTGGGAGGTGAAGAAGCTTGCACAGGATAGAGTAGCATGAAGAGCTGCATCAAACCAGTCTCAGGACTGAAGACCACAACAACAACAACATGTTAATTCCGTATATATGTGCGGCATTTCGGCACCATTTAATAGGAATTAGTATCCCTTCTCAGAAAGGAACATTTTGACAACTAGGGAACTTAAATAAAATGTACATTTACACTAGTTCATTTACTGCTCTATCTTACTTCTTGTACATTTAGTAGTTGGTAGTGAGAAAGAGTGCGTCTGCGTAAGTATCACATTTTCCTTATAGACAATTATGGATGTCTTAACACTCAGTAGTCACTTCCTTTCCACACTCTTATATGTGATCGATTATGTGATCGTTTTTCCCGAGCGAAGCAAAAAAATATGGCTCCCCTTTCGGGAGAAATACGTATACTGCCAACCAGATGTACAAAGCAAATGTATTGGCATGGAACAGTCGAAAATAATAATAGACTCTGGAAAGGAATGGTAATTAAGAATTAACTGGTAACAAAGTTTTCTCTCTAATAAAAACAAACTTATTTTGTGCACTTACGAGCGTATAGGTAAAGGGTGTTAATAAGGTAAGTGTGCAGTACGCATTTCTCACTTCGCTATTTTCATCGAGCATGCATTTCATGTAGTGGGATCTTCCGCATCTTAAACGTACCCATGTCAGTACAACCAGAATTCGTAGTCTACAAAAGATCTCGAACAGAATGCGATCGATGTGTATTATCTCCAAAGCGTTTGGCTTAGGGCCTTAAACAAGAGCTACTTCCCTTCCTATTCCATCAGCTAACGAAAGGATGGAATTAGTCTGTGTACTCCATTATTAGTTGAGTCAAGCTGTGGTATTTTGCTATGTAAACGGCCATTTGATTCCAGTACTGAACAACGACAGACCTTTCCTAGGAATAACGGAATTAATTTTTTGTTGCAGTTTTGATGATGTCTGGGCCACAAGACTCAGATTTGTCAGTATTGCGAATGGAACACGGCCTCCTTCCTGAAAAACATATGTTTGAATTTCTTAGCCACGTAGAGGCTGTCTTTTTAATAGCTGATCTCATTCGGGCAAAAATTTGTCGTTGCTTACTGTTCCACAGTGCTAATGACTCGTTTTCCGTGGTATTGATCGAGTAAGCAGTTTTTGAAAGGCTGCTTAAAAACTCCAGTACCTACGAATTATGAAGCGGACCCCTGAGTGTGGTAATCGAGACTGGCGTTGTTGATGGCCCTTTAAAATTAGAACGAAGTTAATACAAGGGGTCGGTAATTTAGAACTGTTATTGGGGCAATAAAGAAAATTCATTTACGTAACATCAGCTTTATGTAAGAACCGGTAGCCGACTTTCAGGTATGATAATGTTAAAATTATGGACCCGTCAGGGTCGCTAAATTCAAAGAAACAGTAAAACGAGAAATAAATTCTCCCTGTAATTTACAAATTCTTGAAATACTGCGAACTGCACGTCAAAACCTAATGAAATGTAGAAAATGGACTCTAGTTTTTTTAATTATATGTTTCCCATGTATTGATCATAATATAATAACGTAGCGTTAGGTGCAAGTCAGAGCGCAGGGTTTAAAATACGCTAAAATGATTCAGTTCATTGTTATTCTTTTCTTTTCCAGCTTATTGTTATCAGTAGCACATTACGATTATAGTGAAAATGATCTTTAACTGTCTCGATTAACGGCTCTTCGGGAACTGAATGTGTGTTTTATTTTTCTGCAGAAGATGTGCGAGAAGCGTTGGTAACTGATGCAAACTATCCTGTCCTTTGGTTAAATTTATTTAGTTTTGTCTGAAACTGATAGGGTTCTTTCTGTGAACTTAGTCTACTTGCATGTTTAATCTTCCTTACGTACTAACGGTGAATGCTCTTATTGAATGAGGTCATTTCACATTTAGTTAAACATTTATTGCGAATGCAAGCTATATGTCTGCTATTATTGTGTTAGACACGTGGCGTGTGGTCACGTGATGTATGGAATGGAGGGTGAGTTTATACCATCATACGTATTCGGTTTCAGACTGCAGGGAGCCGTGATCCAGCATGTCGCAACTTAAATTTATAGCGTGTGTTTCAAAATCCCATGCAAGTACCCCTGTGTTTCAGTTTTAAACTACTCTTATTTAATTTAGAACCGTAGCGTGTTCTATTTGCCGACTACTTGCTTTCGTAATGCATGACAATGACTGTCTGTCGAAATTGTAGTCACAATAAATAATATTTTTAGAAGCCAAATGCGGAATGACTTCACTTAATAATCACTTTACGATTTTGGACCCAGTGCTCATCAAAATTCTGAATGCTGTTGTTGTTAAAACTTTCCAAGAGGAAGTGGAAACTTTACATTATAACATAGTAAACTGTTTATTTTTTTACTTTCATGATTCGTTACATCATATTAAAGACAAAATTTCTGGTTCCTTTCCTTACTGCCGAGAAAGCATAAACTAGAAAAAAAAAGAATTACAGGGATGCAGAAATAACCAGAGAACAGCGCGGTTGCTCAAGGAGTCATTAGAATGTGGACAAGATTTATCTACTCGTAGCAAAATGTGGTCAATAAAAGTGCAGAGCAAAGAGTGACTAGTTGTAGCTTTGTCCGTTAGGGAATTGGTCCACATCCATCATTCACAAAGCGACAAGACTGTCAACCTGTCTATGGCGCATAAACACCTTTGACATTTCTTTTACGGTTCATTAAACAACTAAATTGCGAAATGTGACAGCTGAATGTGCAGCAAAAACAGACCTTTTTCCCCGCGATTAGTCACAAATGAGCTAACGGCGAAAGGGAGTTGACAAAAAAGGAAAATGAACCGGTGTCGCGCGCGCACCCGTTTTCCGGCTGGACAGCTTTTACTCTCAGGAGACGAGGTCAGGGTATCGGCTGCCATTACCGCTTTTTCCTGCCGGGGTTTCACTTAGCGGTCAGTCCGGAAGATGCGTAATAGCTCCCATGTCGCTGCGTGAGCACCAACAAGTAGAGGCCATCAGAGAGGGTCGTGACTGCAGTAACAGCACACGCACGTTCAGGCACAGGTGTGAACCTACGCATTCACATCCTATACACCAGGTGCAGTCATAAAGTTTTAATTATTTTGTCCTGGGAAACAGGTCGGGTATTGATGTGTGGAAGCGAAACGGTTAGTCTGTACTGACAGGTGTAGTCCACTCAGCGGTGCAGTACAGCTGCGCAGAAAACATCAGGTCGTAAAGTTTGTGACATGTTTGTGGTGAGATTGTTCGACGTAGAGAAAAAACAACCAACACTCTGATGTGTGGTCGTATTAAGGTCGTAATAATATCTGCTCGTACAGGCGTTAGACCGTGCATAAAACCGTTTTATTCTGCTATAGCTGGTGTGAAGGTGCTGAAGCCGAAACAACCTGGACAGTGCCGAGATTAGTATATCGGCAGTAGGTGTTAGTTACTTATATGCACTATAGGTAATCTGCACTGTTTCTATACAAATGATGTTCAACTAAGCATTTTATACCCTACATTTGTGTGATGTATCCGTCGGTTTGGCTGGTCTCTGACCATTTATAGAATATGAAACAAGAAAGTGTCTTACATATAATACGTATGAACATATTAGTCTTTGAGAGATTTCCAGCTAGAATGAAAGACAGATTCAGCAACGAAGTGAACACATTTTTCTGCTACACTCCTTATGGTCGCGCGGAGTGGCCGTGTGGTTTGAGGCGCCATGTCACGGATTCCGCGGCCTTTCCCGCGGGAGGTTCGAGTCCTCCCTCGGGCATGGGTGTGTGTGTGTTGTTCTTAGCATAAGTTAAAGTAGTGTGTAAGTCTACGGACCGATGACCTCAACAGTTTGGTCCCTTAAGA
This sequence comes from Schistocerca piceifrons, assembly GCF_021461385.2. NCBI lineage: Eukaryota > Metazoa > Arthropoda > Insecta > Orthoptera > Acrididae > Schistocerca > Schistocerca piceifrons. The sequence goes on along the minus strand of NC_060140.1, from coordinate 957,021,640 downwards.
ATTCACACGCATTTGAACATTTTGAACTTCTTATGCTTTTTTTTTTTTATCATCAGTCTACTGACTGGTTTGATGCGGCCCGCCACGAATTCCTTTCCTGTGCTAACCTCTTCATCTCAGAGTAGCACTTGCAATCTACGTCCTCAATTATTTGCTTGACGTATTCCAATCTCTGTCTTCCTCTACAGTTTTTGCCCTCTACAGCTCCCTCTAGTACCATGGAAGTCATTCCCTCATGTCTTAGCAGATGTCCTATCATCCTGTCCCTTCTCCTTATCAGTGTTTTCCATATATTCCTTTCCTCTCCGATTCTGCGTAGAACCTCCTCATTCCTTACCTTATCAGTCCACCTAATTTTCAACATTCGTCTATAGCAGCACATCTCAAATGCTTCGATTCTCTTCTCTTCCGGTTTTCCCACAGTCCATGTTTCACTACCATACAATGCTGTACTCCAGACGTACATCCTCAGAAATTTCTTCCTCAAATTAAGGCCGGTATTTGGTATTAGTTGACTTCTCTTGGCCAGAAATGCCTTGTTTGCCATAGCGAGTCTGCTTTTGATGTCCTCCTTGCTCCGCCCGTCATTGGTTATTTTTCTGCCTAGCTAGCAGAATTCCTTAACTTCATTGACTTCGTGACCATCAATCCTGATGTTAAGTTTCTAGCTGTTCTCCTTTCTACTACTTCTCATTACCTTCGTCTTTCTCCGATTTACTCTCAAACCATACTGTGTACTCATTAGACTGTTCATTCCGTCCAGCAGATCATTTAATTCTTCTTCACTTTCACTCAGGATAGCAATGTCATCAGCGAATCGTATCATTGATATCCTTTCACCTTGTATTTTAATTCCACTCCTGAACCTTTCTTTTATTTCCATCATTGCTTCCTCGATGTTCTTATGCTATCAGTTTCTAAATTTCGTCTATGGAACAAACGTTGTGCAGTAGAAATGATTTCAGATTAAATATAAAAAATTAACGTGTTGGACATTTTAAACGATTAAAACAAAGAAGAATTTCGTCGACATTGAGGTCATTAGAGAGAAAACACGAGCCCGAATTGTTTCAAGATTGGGGCAGGAAATTGGCCGTACCTTTTCAAAGGAACCATCTCGGCCTTTGCCTGGAGCGATTGAGGGAAATTACGGGAAACCTAAATGTGGATGGCCGGACGTGGATTTGAAACGTCCCCCCCCCCCCCCCCCCCCTCCCGAACGCGAGGCTAGTGTCCGCCACTTCGCTCGGTATTTTAAGCTACTGGGCAAGTGATTTTTGTAGCTGTACACTGAAGTACGTTATGTGCCACTAACATCTTTACCAATGAGTAAATGAGGCACTCTCTTCTTCTAATGATATGACTATATAATAATTATTATTATTCTCAAATTTGCTACACTTGCGTCAACAGCCATAGAACATCGATTGAAACAAGTCATAGTTTCATTCTTGGGACTCCTGGTTCCCGCCTGTGAGAGGCATGCATGTTCAGTATCGCCTACCGATGGAATGGAGGTGACACGCGAGGAACAATATGCGGCTTTGAAATTCTGCTTTCGTCTTACTAAATCTTCATCTGAGTCTTATACGATGTTACAGAAGGCCTATGGAGAGTGCGTTCTTCCCTACAGCACAGCTCGAAGGTGGTTTAAAATGTTTAAAGAGGGGAGACAATCAATTTCAAAGGAAGGTAGACCCGGTGCTCCGGTTACTGCTCTTACGGAAAAAAACATCAACACTGCTGCTGTCATTGTGAGAGAGTATCGACGAACTACCTTAAGATCACTTTCTGAAATACTGAACATTTCATTGGGTGCCACCAACACGTTGTTCAAAGAAATATTACACACGACAGGTGTTTGTGAGAGATTGGTTCCAAGATGGTTGATTCCCGAACAAAAGGACATTCGCGTGCAGGTCTGCATGCACTTCAAGCTGATGTTAGAGGAAGATCCGGAGTTTCATTCAAAGGTAATCACTGCTGATGAAACTTGTCTGCATCATTTTGATCCTGAGAGCAAACAGCAAAGCTCAATGTGGAAATCTCCTCCATCACTAACCCCGAAGTGGTTGCTTCAGCTGGGAAAGTTATGGTCATCTTATTCTTTGATATTCATAGACTGGACAATACTACAGGGATGTCCTGAAAACATTGCAAGTCCATATCAGGCGCAAAAGACGACATTTCCGAGAAGCAGGCTGGGTGGTGCACCACGATAGTGCGCGGCCGCATATTGCCAATGTCGTTACTGAATATCTCTCAAAAATTAAAGTGAAGTGCATCCCTTACCCTCCCTATAGTCCGTATTTAGCCCCATGTGACTTTTTTTCTATTCCCTAACATGAAGAAACGCCGTCGTGGGAGGCATTATCAATCATCGGAAGCAGTGGTGAAGGTTGCAGAGGTGATTTTGAAGGACGTCTCAAAAAATGGTTTGTAGCATGTATTTGAAGACTGACAGAAACGCTGGGACAAGTGAATCACATTCATGGGAGACTACTTTGAGAAGAACCGTCAAAATTATGAGGATGAGTAAAGGTATCTTGTCAAAAAAATTATGATCATTCTTTATTGAACAGCCCTCGTAATTTCGTACACGTGTGTAAGTGCTGAAAGTCGACGCTCTCTGTGACAGGTAGAACGGCCAACATAGTGCAGTAGTGTTGTTCATGTTTAATGTTTCTACCATGGCTGCTAGGGCATATAATGGGCACAAAAAGCGTCGATTGTTAAGTGACCACTGTGATGGACACGGACATGCCGCGTACTCGTGTGACACGGCGTTATCAGCACCCGGCAGAGTTTGGAACGGCCCTCATTGCGGTTCTCCATTTGGCCGGCTGGTCCAATCGCGCATCACACGAATTCTGCGGGGCATTCGGAAGTGAGAGTAGCTCGATGTTCGATTGCGTGGGAACGTGAAGGCGAGCATATTCGTCGTCAAGGTTCGAGTGGACCACGTCAAACCACCGAAAGGGAGCGTCGCCGTATTGTACACCAAGCACGTCATGACCGTTTCGCATCTGCAGCTGCGATCCTGGAACAAGCAATGGACTGCCTGCTACATTCTGCGCCGTCCCCACCACTGATCGGAGGCCAGCAGCAGCCGGACTAAGGAAATACAGTTCAGTCCGGTACGTAGGGTGCTGTTAAGACACGACAACACAAAATAGCTGCGTTCGGAGTGGTGCCGTAACCTAGTGCGTGTAACAAGGGGAAATCCCCATTAATGTACGAGCACAAAATAAATGCCCAGTCGTTGGAAGCGGTAACATTCGTCAAGTATCTGGGTGTGGCTACTCGAAATGGTCTTAAATGAAATGATCAGATTACGGGCAAGGTGAACTTGTAGATTGTGGTTTATTGGTAGAATCCTGAAGCGATGCAGTCCTTCAGTAAAGGAAATTGCTTACAATGCTTTATCTTCGTATATCCATAATTGAAACGGACGACTTGGGACGTCAGCTAGTATAATACACTCCTGGAAATTGAAATAAGAACACCGTGAATTCATTCCTGGGGTCAGATACATCACATGATCACATTGACAGAACCACAGGCACATAGACACAGGCAACAGAGCATGCACAATGTCGGCACTAGTACAGTGTATATCCACCTTTCGCAGCAATGCAGGCTGCTATTCTCCCATGGAGACGATCGTAGAGATGCTGGATGTAGTCCTGTGGAACGGCTTGCCATGCCATTTCCACCTGGCGCCTCAGTTGGACCAGCGTTCGTGCTGGACGTGCAGACCGCGTGAGACGACGCTTCATCCAGTCCCAAACATGCTCAATGGGGGACAGATCCGGAGATCTTGCTGGCCAGGGTAGTTGACTTACACCTTCTAGAGCACGTTGGGTGGCACGGGATACATGCGGACGTGCATTGTCCTGTTGGAACAGCAAGTTCCCTTGCCGGTCTAGGAATGGTAGAACGATGGGTTCGATGACGGTTTGGATGTACCGTGCACTATTCAGTGTCCCCTCGACGATCACCAGTGGTGTACGGCCAGTGTAGGAGATCGCTCCCCACACCATGATGCTGGGTGTTGGCCCTGTGTGCCTCGGTCGTATGCAGTCCTGATTGTGGCGCTCACCTGCACGGCGCCAAACACACATACGACCATCATTGGCACCAAGGCAGAAGCGACTCTCATCGCTGAAGACGACACGTCTCCATTCGTCCCTCCATTCACGCCTGTCGCGACACCACTGGGGGCGGGCTGCACGATGTTGGGGCGTGAGCGGAAGACGGCCTAACGGTGTGCGGGACCGTAGCCCAGCTTCATGGAGACGGTTGCGAATGGTCCTCGCCAATACCCCAGGAGCAACAGTGTCCCTAATTTGCTGGGAAGTGGCGGTGCGGTCCCCTACGGCACTGCGTAGGATCCTACGGTCTTGGCGTGCATCCGTGCGTCGCTGCGGTCCGGTCCCAGATCGACGGGCACGTGCACCTTCCGCCGACCACTGGCGACAACATCGATGTACTGTGGAGACCTCACGCCCCACGTGTTGAGCAATTCGGCGGTACGTCCACCCGGCCTCCCGCATGCCCACTATACGCCCTCGCTCAAAGTCCGTCAACTGCACATACGGTTCACGTCCACGCTGTCGCGGCATGCTACCAGTGTTAAAGACTGCGATGGAGCTCCGTATGCCACGGCAAACTGGCTGACACTGACGGCGGCGGTGTACAAATGCTGCGCAGCTAGCGCCATTCGACGGCCAACACCGCGGTTCCTGGTGTGTCCGTTGTGCCGTGCGTGTGATCATTGCTTGTACAGCCCTCTCGCGGTGTCCGGAGCAAGTATGGTGGGTCTGACACACCGGTGTCAATGTGTTCTTTTTTCCATTTCCAGGAGTGTATATGTTAAAAAATGACGAAATTCCTCCAGCTGTATTAAGGTATTGGTTTTATTGGCAAATAGTTTCGATGTTACAACATCATCTTCAGGCCCATACTTGTTGACAGCAACCGTATGTGTCTAACACTAGTAGTCAGTTGTGAGATAGGCGTGTTCCATGTGGAAGGCAGATAGTAACTGATATATCAGATTGCGGTTTATTGGTAGAATCCTGAAGCGATGCAGTCCTTCAACAAAGGAAATAGCTTACAATACGTTAGTTCGTCCAGTCTTGGAGTATTGTTCCTGTTCGTCTGTATGGGACCCTCACCAGTTGGGTCTGATTCAAGAGATTGAGAAGGTCCAAAGAAGAGCGGCAAGATTCGTGACTGGTACATTTAGCCATCGCGAGAGTGTTACAAATCTCATAGAAAGTTTGAAGTGGGACACACTTGCAGATAGACGGAGCGCTATACAGAAGGGGCTGCTCACTAAATTCCGAAATCCAATCTTCACCGAGGATGTAGAGCATATATTATTACCACCAAGTTTCAAATAGCGTAAGGATCATCATTCAAAGATAAGGGAAAAAAGAGCTCATACTGAGGCGTTCGGACAGTCGTTTTCCCCTCGTGCGATCCGCGAGTGGAATAGAGGGGAGAAATATGACTTTGGCGCGAATTCTGCCCTCCGCCACACACCGCTTGGTGGCTAGCGGAGTATATATGCAGATGTAGAACATGGAGTGCAGTGCGGATGCTATGAACGCTTTCTAACGATGCCTGCTCCTGTGAAACGCGTGTCATCCTGAGTGAGGTCAAGGGACGGAATTATAGAGCGTGCGTCCACCTCATGTTTTTTATTGATGGGTACGATCAGTCCTCCAAGGAAGGCTCCAGGGAGCTACGCTGCAGGAGACAGTAGATGGCGGCAGATATTCGTCGAGGATGACCGCAGCGACTGCTGGAAAGCCTGTTAGAACTCCAGAGGCAGGCTATCAGGGTCCGGCGACTTATGAGTCCCAACTGTATCGCTTCTAGGACCTTCAATCGAATGCGTTGTTGCAGCCAGGGGGACAGTGCCACAGGTAAGCTGAGAGACCACCACGATCACCTCTGGGGGATGATGATGCTCCGAGTACAGCCTATTGTGGGGGAGGGGGGGGGGGCGTGAAGGACGTTCCCTATATTGCGCTGAGTATCTAGACCTCGACCATTGTCCTTCGTCGCCGCCGCCGTCGGCTCCCTGCAGCGACATGACACGTGGTCGGTCCCTCCTGAGCCACTCTGTCTTGAGTGTGTGTCCGGTAATCGCCCCCTCAAGATGGCGGCGTGTCAGGGCGGTGGTGCGTCTTACCGTCGTCTGCCGCGTGGGCGAATGCGGCAGTGTAGGTCATGCCCTTAGTATGCTGTAACAGAAGTCCGTCTCCTCAGTTGAAGCTCCTGATTGCTGTAACTGAAAAGTGAACATTGAAAGCCTGTTAACTTTCCTGACTTTCAGTACTCCTGCAGGTTAACGACTGTAATTCACGACGCTGCTTCAGCTTGAAAACTGGTCGGCGCTTCGGTGGTAAACAAGGTAGTAATTTAGAATTTCGAAATTTGTTCACTGACTGTTTCAGCCGAGTAGCAGGCGCGCCCTGTCGTTTTTGAATCTGGTCCTTCTGTTAGCGAGGCTGTGGCGGCTGCTGGCGTGGCAGGTACACAAATTTGTCGGTGTGCCTAAATGAGCGGCAAACAATCTGGCAAACACGAGGTTCTTACACTAAGCGGTCCTTCTTTAATTTCTCGTCAGGGGAGTGCATCATAAACACGTTGTGAGTTAATGAGTCTGAATAAGATTTCTTACATTAACCATTTTCACAATGAAATTTACATTCTCGAGTCAGCCCCTGTAACTGAGTAATCCATTTGTTACAACTCTGATTGGACTTCGTGAAACACTGAAAAAAATTGTTTCTGTCAGCAGCAACACGAACTTTCGAGTCGAAGCCTTTCTTTAATATCAGAATACGAGAGAGGAGGTAAAATTTCCGAAGAAATTGAAATACATTGGAGCCTGCACGTGTTACTAAAAATATTTTCGTTCCACGTCACCTGATGTCTGATGCGGTATGTAATGCTGTTCAAGACGCTGGATATAGTTGTTCCAGGAGACTACGTTTCCAATAAATGCGGGAAAGGGTGACGGCATCAACTTGAATTGCAGCGGTTGTTTTGGTGTTGGCCGGCGTCCTTCTCTACTTCAATTCGGACCAAATACGCCGCCAACAGCTCCTAGGTTGCTGACAATTCTTGGAATAAGCTCAGGATTCGTTGTAGGACGAATACCGGTTGGGCTGTGTCTGATAAATATGCTCCGAACAGCTCACAAAATTACCAAAACAAAAAAAAAGAGATGGTGCAAATGGCTCTGAGCACTATGGGACTTATCTTCTGAGGTCATCAGTCGCCTAGAACTTAGAACTACTTAAACCTATCTAGCCTAAGGACATCACGCACATCCATGCCCGAGGCAGGATTTAAACCTGCGACCGTAGCGGTCACGCAGTTCCAGACTGTAGAGCCTAGAACCGCTCGGGCACCCCGGCAATTTCCAAAAATCTTCCTGGAAAGGAAGTGGGATAGTAACGATAGAATCCATAAATCATAGGAGAAAGCCACGCAGTGTTGCCACAAAAATCAAACTACAGAACCATACACTCCAAATGTCAAGTAAAAATTAAATTTGTGCTGCTTGGTAATTTTTCCCTTATTTTGCCGGTATTGTTCTCCTAATCATTTCCTAATGTTGAGCAAAATGCTGTGAGTTTGCGCTGATTAACAATTTCCAGTTTACATCACAAAAAGTTGAGACTTGGAGAAAAAGCGTGAACAATGTCTAAAGTTTCTTTCACGTCACCAGAATGTTGGCTTGGGAAAATTAATGTCAATTCTGAAGCTTTTTCTGTGTCGCCAAAATGCTGTGAATTTAGTAACTGAATTCTACTATTAGTTCAGCCCAACAATCCACGGCACCAGAAAATTGTTTTCCTGCAATGGTCTCTCAATGGTGCGTGGTGTTGCACAGTTTTAAATAAAAACTTGTTGAGTAGGGTGGCAGTATAACACAGACTTGGCAACAAAATGACCAATAACAAAGAAAATTTATTAAGAGTATGTTAAAAAATGATACTTTGGGGCCGGTCAATGTGGCCGAGCGGTTCTAGGCGCTACAGTCTGGAACCGCGCGACCGCTAGGGTCGCAGGTTCGAATCCTGCCTCGGGCATGGATGTGTGTGTTGTCTTTAGGTTAGTTAGGTTTAAGTAGTTCTAAGTTCTAGGGAACTGATGACCTCAGAAGTTAAGTCCCATAGTGCTCAGAGCCATTTGAACCTTTTTTTTTTTTTTTTTTTTTTTTTTTGATACTTTGGTACAATTTAATGCATACCACTGTATGTCCTGTAGTTAGTACAGTGATATCTAAATAACTGTGCTGTCTCTTGACAGTTGTAAGTGTCACTGACAGTAATGTTGGCACACACTCTGTTGCTGGCCGCTATTCTCTATGAATAGCGACTGCTAAGTTAGAAGATACCTCCAGAGTAATGTGCTATCTGCATGCTCTGAAGTGAAGTATCTGACTGCTGGTTGATAAAACTGTCTGAGCGTAGCGCGTCGTGTTTTGGTGTCTGTTGGCGGAAGGACTAACACGTCCACCCGTACAAGGCGGAAGCGAAGCAGTCTGCGGTTGACAGTGTTCCCTAGTGGCTGTCCACACTTTTGGCAGACATACATACATGACGCACACATGTAGAACGTGGTAGGCTTTTAGTGAGGCAGACTTTGATTATGACAAGCGAACGTATTCACTGGTACCAGGGACACACGTGAGAACAGATGATCTTCGTGCAAGCAGGGATATTATAAAATTTGCGGTGCACCAATCTAGAAATTGCTTATTTTCTTTCTTCGTCAAGTTAGTATGTTTGTCACCCCTTCACGGTGAAGCGGCTTGACGTATATGGATGAACTGAGGAATGAAGACACCCAGTACCCTGAATTAACACATCGACTGCCTCTTATTCCGAAAAAAAAATCACTGTTCACGGGGGATGGTCAAGGTGACAACCTGATTTGGAGCCAAAGGAAAAACGCTATTGATACCACGAATTCCTGTCATGCGAACAAACTTGACTTTCCGGTTCAAACGCTTCCAGTTCCATTTGAAAGCGGCCTTCTCGATCACTATAATTAAGAGTCAAGGACAAACATTAATAATAACAGGTATTCATCTGGACACATCAGGTTTTCCGCACGAACGGCTCTACGTTGTCTGCCCAAGTGTACCGAGAGCCAGAGATCTCTACACACACGCAGGGAACAACAAGTCTCTGAACGATGTTAACACAGACGTATTACACGAGAGTTCTGGCTCTCCGTATACACCAACACAATTATGATGTATTCCGTGCTAGGCATGTCGCAAACAGATGTCAAATTATTTACTCTCTTTCGTGGCACATTTTGTAATTCGCTACTGAGTCGCGTGAAAATTTTTCCTTAAGTAAGCGAGTGAATTGTCAGCGACGTGGTCTAGCGGTTCTAGGCGCTCAGTCCGGAACCGCGCGACTGCTACGGTCGCAGGTTCGAATCCTGCCTCGGGCATGGATGTGTGTTATGTCCTTAGGTTAGTTAGGTTTAAGTAGTTCTAAGTTCTAGGGGACTGATGACCATAGATGTTAAGTCCCATAGTGCTCAGAGCCATTTGAACCATTTTTTTTGTCAGCGACGTGTATTCTGTCAGCTTGTGCCATCATCTTAAACTTAGATTTTTTCCGGATCCTGCTCGTTTTCGTGGGCTACAAATGGATCGCGCCTCAATACCTCCAAGAGATAACTTTTGTGATGGCGCATTCGCTTGGATAGTGAGTTTCGGCGTTAACATATGTCTACACGTTGTTTCCGTAAGAGCGTACAAGAATGTAACAGGACATAGAGATTGCTCCTCTGAACAATTTGAGGTGTGGAGCCTGGAGTCGGAGAAGCCAGATTAAGGAGGTGTGGAAGTAGACCGCTTTGTCCAGCCTTACTGTTTTCCATCTTATTTAAAAATACCGTGCGGACAAGATTACAAGTACTGTGCTGGTTATTCATATGTACATTCTTTATTTTGTGCAACGAAACAAAAAGGACGAGCCTGATTACTAGGAAGTCATGTTGAAGGTTTTGTTTACTTTATTTGTCCATAAGGTGGCTCCGTTGTATCGTATTTACATTGTCCCATGACAGCACGCACTAATCAATAAACGACAGAACCATTCATTACTCAGTGCTATTCAGAGACGTACAGTACAATGCGATGTAGCAGTGCCTGTACAGTTTCGTAGAATTCACTGACATGCACCTTGTGTATACAATGCTCTCGCAGCTGAAAGGCTGTGTAAGCCAGGAAATACTGCGTATGTAATGCCTGCGAGTCATGTGACTGAGGCGGGACATGGGGACCAGCCTGGTATTCACCTAATGGGAAGTGGAAAACCGCCTAAAAACCACATCCAGGCTGGCCAGCACACCGGTCCTCGTCGTTAATCCGTCGGGCGGATTCGATCCGGGGCAGTGCGCCTCCCCGAGTCCAGGAAGCAGCGCGTTAGCGCCCTCGGCTAAGCTGGCATGTAAACCACCTTGTTTACTTCCTATCGAGATGTGTATAGTCACTTCTGTATGAGATCCCAGTGAATACGGAGAGGGAATTACTTGCCAGACTTGTAGCTCCCTGTGATGTGATTGGAAACACACCAGGGACATTTGTCAGGGTGTGTCAGGATCTTGTTCACCGATGTCATGCTTGCATTCAGGTTGATGGCCGTCAGTTTCAGCACATTTTGAAAGACACAGTACAAACGGCCAATTTGTCAGTGATGGTACTTGCAGTTAACTGTAAGTAATGTAACTAAAAAAGTACACAGTAACATGATTTTATTCCTATAATCTCCTTAAGCTGGCTTCTCCGATCGCAGATTCCATACCTCAAATTGTTAAGCGGAGCTTCCTCTGTGTCCTGTTAAATTTTTGCACACTATTATGAATAAACCCTGTATAAATAACTGTTTAAACGCGGCAACTCCGTGGGGCGCAGCTAGAAAATGGAATAAAAGGGCGTAATTAAATAGCAGACAATGCTCTCTAGTGGTACATAGGTAGCTAGTTTTTTCCAGTATGGGGTGTAGTCGGTAATACAACAGATAACGTAATCAGAGTAAGCCTTACCAACCCAAGAGTGCGCGCATTCTCCCGCCGACCCTTTCACATGAAGAGAGGCGTAACTGTGCACGTCAGACCACACTGCACCCTTCCAGCCAGACAGCGTGTGAATTCCCGTTTTGTTCGACCACTGAACACGTGCTGCTTTATGTGTCGCTGTGGGAAACGGAGTTCCCTGAGGTACCCGACATCAAATGTCCCCTGCATATACGAGGTGCATTCAAGTTCTAAGGCCTCCGATTTTTTTTCTCCAGACTGGAAAGAGATAGAAACATGTGCATTGTTTTAAAATGAGGCCGCGTTCATTGTCAATATGTCCCAGAGATGGCAGCACCGTACGGCAGATGGAATTTTACCGCCAGCGGCGAGAATGAGAACTGTTTTAAATACTTAAAATGGCGACGTTTTCCTTACTTGAACAGCGTGCAGTCATTCGTTTTCTGATTTTGCGTGGTGTGAAACCAATTGAAATTCATCGACAGTTGAAAGAGACATGTGGTAATGGAGTTATGCATGCGTCGAAAGTGCGTTCGTGGGTGCGACAATTTAATGGAGGCAGAACATCGTGTGACAACAAACCGAAACAACCTCGGGCTCGCACAAGCCGGTCTGACGACGTGATCGAGAAAGTGGAGAGAATTGTTTTGGGGGATCGCCGAATGACTGTTGAACAGATCGCCTCCAGAGTTGGCATTTCTGTGGGTTCTGTGTACACAATTCTGCATGACGACCTGAAAATGCGAAAAGTGTCATCCAGGTGGCTGCCATGAATGCTGACGGACGACCACATGGCTGCCCGTGTGGCATGTTGCCGAGCAATGTTGACGCGCAACGACAGCACGAATGGGACTTTCTTTTCGTCGGTTGTGACAATGGATGAGACGTGGATGCCGTTTTCCAATCCAGAAACAAAGCGCCAGTCAGCTCAATGTAAGCATACAGATTCACCGCCACCAAAAAAATTTCGGGTAACCGCCAGTGCTGAAAAAATGATGGTGTCCATGTTCTGGGACAGCGAGGGCGTAATCCTTACCCATTGCGTTCCAAAGGGCACTACGGTAACAGGTGCACCCTACGAAAATGTTTTGAAGAACAAATTCCTTCCTGCACTGCAACAAAAACGTCCGGGAAGGGCTGCGCGTGTGTTGTTTCACCAAGACAACGCACCCGCACATCGAGCTAACGTTACGCAACAGTTTCTTCTTGATAACAACTTTGAAGTGATTCCTCATGCTCCCTACTCACCTGACCTGGCTCCTAGTGACTTTTGGCTTTTTCCAACAATGAAAGGCACTCTACGTGGCCGCACATTCACCAGCCGTGCTGCCATTGCCTCAGCGATTTTCCAGTGGTCAAAACAGACTCCTAAAGAAGCCTTCGCCGCTGGCATGGAATCATGGCGTCAGCGTTGTGAAAAATGTGTACGTCTGCAGGGCGATTACGTCGAGAAGTAACCGCCAGTTTCATCGATTTCGGGTGAGTAGTTAATTAGAAAATAAAACCGGAGGCCTTAGAACTTGAATGCACCTCACAGATGACTCCGTAGTGTTCACTCGGAAACTGGCGGACGACGATCTGCTTTCACTGACAGCAGAAATTCCTGTCGTGTTTCAAACCGATTGTCATTGACAAGGGGTGCCTGGTCCCTGTAGTGTGGATGTTTTTGCGGCCACTGTTTTCACGCCGTGATACGTGGCTGAGGCTGTTGAACCATTACTTGTAGACACGTCCTACAATCTGTGTTGTTACATCAACAAATCGGGCAGTTTCACTCGCAGTGTGCTCGCGGGCACGTCGAGACACGATAGCTCCTTTCTGACATTCTGTCACGTCCACACGTCCACCTGTTACCGCAATGACTGCGTGCAACCGACTCAGCACATACACGTTACTCCACTGTCACGACTTACGTCGACGGTGGAGAGTGACGTGACGGCATGGTGGAAGTTCTGCAACACCTGAAGTGCTCCAAAGGACTAGAGAGCTCGTTCAAGGAAGGTACTTTTTTTTTTGTCCGGTGAACTTGTTTAATTAGGTCTGAGAAATTACATTCACTATTGGTGCAGTACATACAGCACCAAGAAGAAGACGCACTGTGTTAGAACTACTCTCCAAAATTCCCTTCGAAATTCCTTTCACAATGCATGAGCTCTAACTTTTGTAAACTCTTACAATGTTTCTAAGTTCAATGAAGCGGCACCTTCTATTTTCCTGCTGCTAGGAGTGACTCCATACGGTTATAAACAGTGAGTGTCGACGAGAAAGTTCAGTATGGAGCGGTTTTTTGGCCTCTTTTAATTCGTATCCAGCCCAGTTTCAGCTTGTCGGAAACATCCAAATTGTTTCTGTATGTGAAAAGTGAAACCGATGGATTTGATATTTATCTAACTCAAAATAATTGATGTGGAAAACGCACCTTAATTCTGAAGTTGATTTAATGTATCAGCCACTATTTTATTTTACTCTTGATTCCCTCACACGCACATGTTTAGATGCTTTTGCATTTAGATTTTGAAGCCATTTTGACCATTTTTCGACCGTGACTATCTCAAGAAATACATAAAGTTTTTTTTTTTAAAATTACCGCTACGAGTCACACACTTTGTTGACTATTGTAATACTTATTTATTTAGCGACATGAATACCTTGTAACGCCGGAAATGCATATCCTCCTATTTCCATCTATTGTACTATTATTTTTTTCCTTGTTTTGTTACCTCAAGATATGACATTTCTGTCTCTTTATATATTGTAATTGCTTTACTGTTTGGATATATATATATTTATGCACTTATGTCGATGTATAATTGGTTTGTTTCGTAAATATTATTTGTATTTTTACGCTGGGTCTTGCCTAGGGAAAACTGCTATCGAACGATTACATCGATAGGTCGTGTGAAGAATCAAAGTGTGTAGGATCTTTGGTAGTGTGAACTCTGCCGCGTGGAGCGCGGGCAGGGAGGGTCTGGCGGGAGTAGCGAGTGGAGCAGGTGTTGTGTGACGCTCCCGCAAGTTGCCGCGCTTTCGGGGTTTGGCAGCATGTAATTGCGCTCGACTCGCGATGATAGTTTCTGGCATGGTGTCGCGGACGGGAAGCATTAGCTGGCGCACATCAAGAGCCCGTTTCGCCTGGTGACCGTGTCGAGAAGAAGGCGCGCCAACATCCAGCTTCTGCAACAGCGACGGCCGACAATGAGTGACTGTCGCCACCTCCTCGATCGACGGCTTCAAACCTTCAATCAACCAACAAGGAAGACTAAAAGCACGTAAAGTTTCAGAACTGTATGGCAGACCTCAGCTTTTCAAATTGTTCCATTTGCCTCGCAAAATTACAGCAACTTAGCATGAACCTTTGTTGCTCATTGTCCCAATTGCATTGCCAAGCAGGGTCCCTTCCTTTTCCGAAATGAACCCGAGTGTCGTTGAAATTCAAACGCCAGCATTAAAATAATATAATTAGATTTCACTGCTTTAATTTCAAAGTTCAGTAGCTGGCTACAATATTTAGGTTACACGAGCACAAATTTAGAGTGCGAGTTTTGTTAGCATATTTTAGCTTACCTGTGACTGCAGCTCAGCTTGGTACGTACTAAATTTTACTATTGTTAATAGTTCAGAATCATTTAATTCAAGTTCAAAGTTAAATCTCTTGTTTCTAAATTGCGTAGAGTCAAGTTGCTTTTGAAATGATTGTTGAGGTAGTCCAAGACTAACCGTATTTTACTGGATTTCGATGTGCTTCAGAAAGAAAGCTCACTATTAACTTCAGTCACTAAATTAACTTTCGATTTTCCGGTTTTATTAATTCTTTTGCTAAATTAAGTCAGAGTGTAGCGAAATTTATTACTTCTGACAAACTTTCAGATTTCACACTACACGTGTCAACCTTCAGTTGCCACGCTTCTAGTGTTAATTATATGTGTAATAACCTTTCTTTTTCAGTTACTATAGTAATTGTCCTTAGGACTGGCGACCGTGATTTCCCCCAAATCTCAAATATCTAATTACCGCTAGTTAATTGTTAACGTAACGGCCGCACACTTACTTTCTTTATTAACTTTACCCCTTTTCAAAATTAATTCCCACCAGTTTCATTTGCATTTTTCCTTTCATTTAGATGTAACCCTTTCCTCCCTCTTTACCGATAGATTAACTTCGGTGACGATTGCTTTTCCCAAATTTCCATTAGGTACACGCGGTTTAATTTTTCACTGTCATTAAGGTCGATAAGTGAGGGGGGAGGTTACACGTGGCGACCTGGTGACAGGACAATCTCCGGATTTGAGGTTGTTCTGGACACGAATTTTGCATTGTGCAAATCTCTTAACAAAGTACTGGTTACGTACAGGCCGTTACGTCAGCGAGAATAAGTAGTGGGAGTAATCCTAATTATATTTGAGGTTTGGCATTTATATTGAAAATTATTATAATGAGTGAGGCAACAATTACCAAAATTTGGTAGACTTGGATACGGAACAATCGGTCGAACAGTGGGAAACGCGCACCGCGGTACCCATTGTTCAGGGGCAGGCGGCTAGCATGAAAGATGCGACCGCCGAAACGCAACAAAGGGCAGCAATGGAATTCCAAACTTTAGAAAATGTTTCGGAATCGGAAGTGAAAATCAAATCTGAATCCCTTGATGACGAATACTGGGGGACAATTAAAGAGGAAGCCGCTACGGAAGTGAAACCGGTAGTTTCCGGGAATTTAACTGATTTATTGAATGTTTTGATTAATGAAATCAAGAGTCAATCGGCAGAAATTATAGCTCTGTCTGACAAGCAAGAAGCTCATTCTGAAGAAATTGAACGAAAGCTAGACAATCAGAACAAAGCTATTAATGTTGTTAACAACAATGTTGGAGTTGTTAACACAAAAGCTGATAAAATCAAAGAAGATATTGTTGTAATTAATACCGAAATCGGTAATCTTAAACAGGAAATGATAGGCGTTCAGGCGGAAATTGCGAGCATAAATACTCGTTTTGATTCCGAAATTAGCAGAATCGAGAAAAGTGTAGGAGAAGCAATTGCTCCGATCATCGAGAATAAGGTGACGGAACAAATTCAGTTAGTGAAAAAAGAGGATCAACAGAAGGTGGAAACTTTAAAGGCTTTAGTGTCCGAAGTAGACACTAAAGTGAGGGAGCAGGCTAATACCTGCGAAGAGAAAAAGAGGGAAGTGGAAACGCTTGCGACAACCACTTGCCAAGTAATTACGAGAGTGTCGGAATTAGAAAAGAAACTTGATGAAAAACAGAGCTATGTGCCAATCTGTGCACATAGTTCGGAATTGTTGACGAAAGAGGAGCGGTTCGACCCCTTGAAAAAAGGCGGTATACACGCGACGGATTTCATTAAAAATTGTGAAAGAGCTTTACTCAGATCATGGACTAATGAGAGAAAAATTAATGCGGTTATTGATGTGTTGGCTGGTGATGCCAAGCGTTGGGGCTTAAACCTCAACATTACGAACCTGACTTTTGACGAGTTTAAAAATTTGTTTCTGGCTGAATACTGGTCAGAGCAAAAACAGCAAAGTGTCTGGCGCGAATTTGTCGTATCGAGGCCTTTCGATGCGAATTCGCGCGGCTCGATGAAGGAGTTTTGTGAGGGCTGGATCCGCAAGTTGAAATATTTGCGTGATCGCCGTTCGGAATCCGAAATAGTCTGGGAACTCTACAAAAAGCTTCCAGATGATACAAAACGCTACGTAGGAAGCAATTACAGGACAATCAATGATTTCCTGGAAAGAGTTGAGGACGAGGACAATTGGCGCAATAATCGCGACAGTGGTAGAGGCCGTGGTAACAACAACGGGTACCACCCCAACCATAACAACGATAACCAAAGGAATAATGCATACCGCAGCAATAACAATAATGGTTCGGACCGTAATAACAATCGGTACAATGCAGATAATAACAGGAATGACAGAAACCTGTATCATACTAACGTGATACGGGCTTCACAGAATAGTAATAACGCCAGAGGGTGTGATCAGCCGCCTCAGCAGCATCCGGGGAGCGTATCTGCTGGGACGAGACAGGGAAACCATTAGCCGCGCCGGTGAGGGGCCGACCGGGCGTGGAGAAATTTTGGCGGCCCAATAACAAGAGAAAACCCAGGTGTCGCCGTTATGAAAATTCCGTATGGAATAATCAACGGCGGGAGAGTGTGCCAGTGTTAGGAGAAAGGAGTGCGCCCACAAGTAGTAGATCAGCTGTATACACGGCAGTAGAAAATACATTCGCTGTCAGTGAGAACAATTTAAGTAGTGTTCCGGAAATCGATCATAAAGTGGCAGCTGTAATACCCACAGCGGAACTGGAGATTGAGTTTAAGAATGATTCGCAATTGTTGAGAGAAGATCAGATGTCGGATAAAACGTCCGTCATTGAGCGAGGGGATGCAGAGAGGGATGAGGTCTGGTTAAGGCAGTTCGGTCGCTTATACGACGAACTAAGAGATTATAGGGGTCTGTATGGGAGAAGTGTTTATGGGGAGCGCGTGCAGTATTTGCCGCGTCTCGTCCCACAGGAAGATAGTATTTGTGAAATGATAGAAAGTTCTGGCCCTAACCGGCAGACTTTACCAGAAACAGTTGATGTTAATGGGGAGCACGATCAAGATGCGTCGTGTTTCGTCCCGCAGGAGTTGAATGTTGAAGTAGTAACGGAAAGTTCTGGCCCTAACCGGCAGACTTTACCGAAAGTTGTAATGGTAGAAGTAGCCGACCCATCCGACGCGAACATCCAGTTTAAACATTGCGAGAGTATTAAGGAGAAAGATTACGAAAATTTTAGTGATAGCCGGACACGATTGGTAGAAAAGCACATAGATTACAGCTTGTATGAGGTTAGAGCTGACATTATACAGTCAGACGATAGCAGTGTGGGTTGCGCAGATCCAGAGGAAGTAATTTCAGATGCTACTGGGCACATTCCTCCAGGTAGATTGGCAGATGAGATCAATCTGACCAAAGTGGAATCAACGAAGGTGACAATTAGTGAAGTGATAGCAAAGCAGCACTCACTAGTTGACGAGTTACAGGAAAAGGTTTCGGTATTGGAGGCGAAGCTACAGACTAAGCCTCAGGACAAACGTGTTGAAATTAAAACTGTATGTGAACAGAGGCTGAAAAAGCCGCCAGATAAACCGGATTTAGGATCAAAGCCGGATGGTTTTTTCTGGAATGACCTGGATATAGACGAGGATTTACTGTGGGAAAATAAAGAAACAGTCGAGGACAAGTGTAGACAGATAGTAGTGTCTGTTAATATGCACGACCTACAACTAAACGTGTTGATTGACACCGGTGCAGAATTGAGTGCTGTATCTGGGAAAATATTTGAGTTACTGAAAGACAGACCTGGCATCGTAGTTATGCCAGTAACAGGAGTGAAAATTATCGGTGCTACTGGGAAGGCCAGTAAACCGGTCACAAAACAGATTTTTGTCAACTTCGAGATATGTGGGGCACGATTTGAACAAGAGTTTGTCGTCGTGCCAGACTTAACTACGGAAGTAATTATCGGGTTAGATTGGCTATTAAAGTACCGTGCAGTGATTAACTGCGAAAGCAAAACTTTGACATGTACGTCCCAAGATAAAACAATAGTAGTTAGTTTTGACGAGGCAGGAGACGGTGTGCATAGGCAATACCAGCCTATACACATTGTTAACTGGCCGAATGGTATTGACGTAGGTATGAATTTGAACTACTGTAATGTGAGGAATCTCGGCATTGACAATAGTGTAGAAAGTGAATTGGAAAGTATTGTAGACGGTGTGTCAAACGTAACACACGAACAAAGACGAGGCCTGTATGAAGTAATAATGAGGAATAAGAGTGTGTTTTCAGACAAACCGGGTCTTGTGGAAGGATATAAATGCAAGTTGCACGTAATTCCGCACGAACCATTCTTCGTGAGACCGTATGCTATACCGCTGTCCAAAAAGGAAGCAGTGCAACGGGAGATAGATAAGATGATCGAATGGGGAGTGATTGAAAGAAGTACAAGTCCATACAATAACGGTTTGGTCATTGTAGCAAAACGGGATGGTAGTGTGCGTATTGTGATTGACGCACGCACGTTGAATAGGGTCGTTCAACGTGAAACAGACAGACCAGAGAGTATGGAGGAGATTTTGCAACGTTTTCATGACGTTAAGTTCATGACTAGCCTCGATCTGACGGCTAGTTACTGGCAAATAGAACTCGAAGAAGAATCTAGGCCATACACCGCCTTCTTGTTTGCGGGCAGGTGTTATCAGTATAGAGTACTGCCGTTTGGACTTAATATATCTGTGTCCGTATTCATCAGGGCCCTAGATAAAGTGCTAGGACCGGCTTTGAGTTCAAGATTAACTGTATATGTTGACGACCTATTGTTGGCCAATGCCACTTGGCGTGACCATTGTGACCTGTTAGATGAAGTTTTTAGAGCATTGCGCCGTGGCGGAATGACTCTAAAGCTAAAGAAATGCGAATTTGTGAAGCAGGAACTGAAATTTTTAGGGCATGTAATTACCACTGCTGGTATTACAAAGGACCCAGAGAAACTAGAGGCAATAAGGAATTGTCCTCCACCCAAGTCTAGGAAACAGTTAAAAAGTTTTCTAGGGCTAACAGGATTTTACCGTAAATTTGTAAAAGGACAAGTGTTTAATGATGAAAATTTGAATAACCTCTTACGCAAAAACGTTCCGTTTGTGTGGACTGACGGGTGTCAGGCCGCTTTCGAGAGATTAAAAGACGAGTTGTTAAGATCTAACATACTATTTCATCCTGATTTATCGCTACCCTTCCATCTGGGAACGGATTCGTCGAATTATGGGGTGGGGATAGAACTGTTCCAAGAAGTTGGTAAAGGAGAGGATAAGGAACACCGGACGATAGCGTTCGCGAGTCGAACTTTATCAAAAAGTGAGCGAAACTACACGATTTCTGAACAGATTGTCTCGCTATCGTGTGGGGATTCAAGAAGTTCAAGGGTTACCTATGGGACCGTAAGGTGATTATTCATACGGACCATAAGGCGCTCACTTATCTGAAGGATTGTAAACTACTTCACGAAAGACTGACTAGGTGGTCGTTGTATTTACAGCAATTTAACTATGACATCTGTTACGTAAAAGGGACCGACAATTGCGTAGCGGATGCGCTGTCGCGGTTGCCCGAGTCTAATCAAGGTCTATTGAAAGATGAGGCAGATGGAGTGGTCAAATTGTACTATTTTAAAGAAGTTGAGGGACGTAAATTAATAATGAACATCTGTAAGAATCTACGTCGTCATCAGAACGAGGATGGTTGTTTAAATATGGTGAAAACCCGATATGATGAAAAGAGTCCAGAAGGAGAGAAATTAAGGAAGTATTACAAGATATACGATCATATCTTGTACATACGTAAGGGTGAAGATAGTAATATTTGGCGGGTATGCTGGCCCACCAAATACGTCACGGAAATAATAGACTACTACCATTTGGCGTATGGTCACTGTGGACCGAAGAAATGTACGGAAAAGCTGTGTGAAGTAGTGCATTTTAACAACATGTTAAAACGCGTTACTGACAGAGTGAAAACTTGCGATTTATGTCAGAAGGTGAAGGTTACCAACTGTACGAGTCGTGGTCCTATGCAAAGTATAAGGCCTAACGACACCTTTGAATTACTGTGCGTGGACTTGTACGGACCTTTGCCCAAGTCATCAGGAAACTTTGCCTACATTTTAGTAGTGCTAGAAGCTTTTTCCAAGTTCATCAAGCTATACCCGATTAGGAAAGCTACAGCCAAAGCGGTCTATAGCAAGCTTGTGAACGATTATTTTGTTCATATTGGTAAGCCCAAGGCGATTCTATCAGACAATGGGGCACAATTTACTTCTAAGTTGTGGAATGAAGGCATGGAAAGTAATGGGGTCGAGGTGATCCATATTTCTGCTTATTGTCCGGCTGGGAATCCCGCTGAGAGGTATATGCGCGAGCTAGGCCGACTGTGCCGTACCTATTGCCATCACAACCATAGGGCATGGGGCAAATATGTAGCAGTATTTGAGAGAATTATGAACACCTTGAGACATGAATCGACGGGATTTTCTCCAGAGGAAATCCTGTTGGATGACAGAAGTAAAAGTTTAGTGGAAGAGATAATCAAAGTCCCTCCACGGATTGACATTAGTATTGGTGTGAAAAAAGATCGTTTGCGAGAAGTAATGAAACTTAAAGCCGATGCTCGCATACGTCGTCATGACGCTAAAGCGCGTTTTGCTAAGTTTGCGATCGGAGACTTAGTACTTGTAAAAGCTCATGAGAAATCGAGCGAGATAGACAATGAAATCTCTAAATTTAAGTTTGTTTATAATGGACCATATAAAGTCATTGGTATACCTCACACAAATGCTTATTGCTTAGAGTATCCAAGCTCTGGAAAGCTATTAGGTATACGAAACATTGTAGACCTGAAATTGTACCAACCAAGGATTGATTAGTACCACAGATAGGGTAATTTGTGCAGTATGTAGATATAGAGTGTAAGATTTAAGGATGTGCCATGTGGTGATGCTTTTGCCTGACCTAGAGGTCATTAAAGAAGTTGTAATTAATAAGTAATTTATGTTAATTAAATGATTTAAGAGTTACTGAATATTAATCAATTTAAAAATCCAAGCTGCTAGTTTAAGTTTTCAGCTGAGTCACAGTAGATTAAGCAATGTAAATATGATTTTGTAACTAGCTGTGAGATCCCATGAATATGTGTTTTACTAGTCATTGCCGATGTACTTAGACGCTGTTTTAAGTTTCAGGCTTGTACATGTGTGATGATGGACAGTGTTGAGTTATCCACTGTGATAGTGTTTATGGACTCCTTGAGATTACTCGGGAGTGAGTTTTTCCGAAAGAATTCAGTGGAACGGACGTTCTGGAAACGCCGTCACAAGGGCGAGTGAGATCAAGCGTGCCGCACACGCGGGCGCAACAATACTGGCGAGGCGAGCCGCTGTCGGCTCTTGTGCCGCTGTTGGCTCTTGGGCCGCTGTCGGCATTCTTTGTACTTGCGGGTACGGAAGGCGGAATTGTTTTTCTTCCTGGACAGCTGAAAGAATTCTACTATCAATATTTATGTTTTTTTCGATCTGATGTATATTATTTTCTTGTTTAGCGTTAATTGGACATGACGAGAAAATTAATTATGAAAAGGTTACATAAAAATGTGTATTCTATGTAATTAATTATTAGTTTGCGTATTTTGATATACCTGTTTTTTATGACCATGCACTCTGATCAATTTTGCAAATAGTATTCCATTTCTTATAGTGTTACGAATTTTAATGATTTTAGAATAGCTAAACCATTTTCTATGTTTTCTATGAATTTTAATATGTTGTCAACCTGTTTTATTTTGTGCAAGATGACAGAGTGGAATAAGATTAGGAGTGTCTCCACTCAATTATTATGGTCTAAAAAAAATTAAGTCGGGTGATGCTGAGGGAATTAGATTAGGAAATGAGGCACTTAAAGTAGTTAAGGAGTTTAGCTATTTGGGGAGCAAAATAACTGATGATGGTCGAAGTAGAGAGGATATAAAATGTAGGCTGGCAATGGCAAGGAAAGCGTTTCTGAAGAAGAGAAATTTGTTAACATCCAGTATTGATTTAAGTGTCAGGAAGTCATTTCTGAAAGTATTCGTATGGAGTGTAGCCATGTATGGAAGTGAAACATGGACGATAAATAGTTTGGACAAGAAGAGAATAGAAGCTTTCGAAATGTGGTGCTACAGAAGAATGCTGAAGATTAGATCGGTAGATCACGTAACTAATGAGGAGGTATTGAATAGGATTGGGGAGAAGAGAAGTTTGTGGCACAACTTGACCAGAAGAAGGGATCGGTTGGTAGGACATGTTCTGAGGCATCAAGGGATCACCAATTTAGTATTGGAGGGCAGCGTGGAGGGTAAAAATCGTAGAGGGAGACCAAGAGATGAATACACCAAGCAGATTCAGAAGGATGTAGGTTGCAGTAGGTACTGGGAGATGAAAAAGCTTGCACAGGATAGAGTAGCATGGAGAGCTGCATCAAACCAGTCTCAGGACTGAAGACCACAACAACAACACAAAAAAAATTTATTTATGCTTAATTAGACGAATGCTAAATTTTGTTGATGTTTTGAGCATATGCATTTCCGCTGTTTCTTTTTTGGGACATTTTCTGAGTCTGTTTACGTTACACGAACATCCTCAGACAATGTGGGGCACGTGTAACGCCGGAAATGCATATCCTCCTATTTCCATCTATTGTACTATTATTTTTTTCCTTGTTTTGTTACCTCAAGATATGACATTTCTGTCTCTTTATATATTGTAATTGCTTTACTGTTTGGATATATATATATTTATGCACTTATGTCGATGTATAATTGGTTTGTTTCGTAAATATTATTTGTATTTTTACGCTGGGTCTTGCCTAGGGAAAACTGCTATCGAACGATTACATCGATAGGTCGTGTGAAGAATCAAAGTGTGTAGGATCTTTGGTAGTGTGAACTCTGCCGCGTGGAGCGCGGGCAGGGAGGGTCTGGCGGGAGTAGCGAGTGGAGCAGGTGTGTTGTGTGACGCTCCCGCGAGTTGCCGCGCTTTCGGGGTTTGGCAGCATGTAATTGCGCTCGACTCGCGATGATAGTTTCTGACATGGTGTCGCGGACGGGAAGCATTAGCTGGCGCACATCAAGAGCCCGTTTCGCCTGGTGACCGTGTCGAGAAGAAGGCGCGCCAACATCCAGCTTCTGCAACAGCGACGGCCGACAATGAGTGATTGTCGCCACCTCCTCGATCGACGGCTTCAAACCTTCAATCAACCAACAAGGAAGACTAAAAGCACGTAAAGTTTCAGAACTGTATGGCAGACCTCAGCTTTTCAAATTGTTCCATTTGCCTCGCAAAATTACAGCAACTTAGCATGAACCTTTGTTGCTCATTGTCTCAATTGCATTGCCAAGCAGGGTCCCTTCCTTTTCCGAAATGAACCCGAGTGTCGTTGAAATTCAAACGCCAGCATTAAAATAATATAATTAGATTTCACTGCTTTAATTTCAAAGTTCAGTAGCTGGCTACAATATTTAGGTTACACGAGCACAAATTTAGAGTGCGAGTTTTGTTAGCATATTTTAGCTTACCTGTGACTGCAGCTCAGCTTGGTACGTACTAAATTTTACTATTGTTAATAGTTCAGAATCATTTAATTCAAGTTCAAAGTTAAATCTCTTGTTTCTAAATTGCGTAGAGTCAAGTTGCTTTTGAAATGATTGTTGAGGTAGTCCAAGACTAACCGTATTTTACTGGATTTCGATGTGCTTCAGAAAGAAAGCTCACTATTAACTTCAGTCACTAAATTAACTTTCGATTTTCCGGTTTTATTAATTCTTTTGCTAAATTAAGTCAGAGTGTAGCGAAATTTATTACTTCTGACAAACTTTCAGATTTCACACTACACGTGTCAACCTTCAGTTGCCACGCTTCTAGTGTTAATTAATATGTGTAATAACCTTTCTTTTTCAGTTACTATAGTAATTGTCCTTAGGAGTGGCGACCGTGATTTCCCCCAAATCTCAAATATCTAATTACCGCTAGTTAATTGTTAACGTAACGGCCGCACATTTACTTTCTTTATTAACTTTACCCCTTTTCAAAATTAATTCCCACCAGTTTCATTTGCATTTTTCCTTTCATTTAGATGTAACCCTTTCCTCCCTCTTTACCGATAGATTAACTTCGGTGACGATTGCTTTTCCCAAATTTCCATTAGGTACACGCGGTTTAATTTTTCACTGTCATTAAGGTCGATAAGTGAGGGGGGAGGTTACAACCTCATCTTCAGGCTAAATGGCATTACAAAAACAATTTTATAATAAGGTCATACTGATGCTACATTGTTTTTGTAATGCCATTTAGCCTGAAGATGAGGTATCCCTCGAGACGTGTCGCTAAATAAATAAGTAATACAATAGTCGACAAAGTTTGTGACTGGTAGCGGTAATTTAAAAAACCTTTACATACTTTTGCATTAAAATTTAGTTACACACTTTGGCTCTTACACCCATTTCTTCTTGTATTTCTGTTCCTGGAATCGAACTCCCGATTTCATCTCTTAAATTTTAGTATTTCATGAAGCGTTTATTAATGAACCTGTTGGGAGCTGCAGTACGTATATTTGGCAACTAGTTTTCAATCAGCCGGTTCATTTTCAAGCTTGGCTTGCTGAGGCTGTACTGTAAGTGTCTGATGTTAGCAATAAACAACAAAATGTCAATTCATGCTTTATAAAATGACAATCACAATCCACATGTGCTTCTTCGCAAATCAAAATCAAACTGCCTTGCTAAGGGGCACATGTGAGTTGTGACGGTCATTCTGCGAACAGGTTGTAAAGCACGTGTTGTTAATTTGATGTTTAATGTTAAGATCAGAGGCACTTAAAGTGTAGCCTCGGTAAGCGAGGATTGAAAAGAACCATCTTGTTCGAAACTAGTCGCCAAACATATGTACTAAAGCTATTGACAGATTCATTAATAAACGTTTTATAAAATATTATTAAAAATGCAGGTTTCCTGTCAACAAAATGTTGAAACTGAAAATGTTAGATTTTAATATCTTTTCCACTTTTAAGTCGCTAGAAACAGACTACAAGCTCAGATTAGCGAAATACAGAGAGAAATTGTCCATGACTGTTATGAAGCAGCCACGGTACAGTTCTCTTTGGTTGGTCTGGTGGAGGAGACCAAACAGCGAGCTCATCGCTCGCACCGGATTAGGGAAGGAAGGAGAAGGAAGACGGCCGTGCCCGTTAAAAGGAACCATCCCGGAATTTGCCTGGAGCAGTTTAGGGAAATCACGGAAAACCTAAATCAGGATGGCCGGGCGCCGGTTTGAACCGTCGTCCTCCCGAATGCGAGTCCAGTGTCTAACCACTGCGCCACCTCGCGCGGTCTGCAATCCGCTTTACGTGTCTTAGGACCGGTACGTCTTACAGAATACGACTTGTTTCCCAGTCAGAATCAAACGTTGTACTTCACTGGTTTAAATGAAAATTTTACGATATCACGTCCCGTCGATTTCTCTGTCATTAGAAACTGCATAAAGGCTTAGTTGCAGGAGGATTGGAGAATGAATAGATATGGCGTTGCTGATGGTGCCACGTTGGCCTTATGGTGAATTTATTACGAATACCGCTTGAAACACAAATATGTAAGACCGTACGGCTATTTTAGTCAGTCTTCACAATATGAGCTCTGTGTTTTAAACTGTACTATTATCCCAATTGGAGATCACTCGCGGTTTTGCGTATCTTACGATCGTTAAAGTAAGAGAAGAAAGTGTAGAAAAGCTATCAAGTATTTCCCTACGAATACTAAAGAAACAATAAATAACAATATCGATACTCTCAACAAAGACTTCCTCCTTCACAGAAAACGACGTTTCGTAGAGAACATGTTTCTAGCAGCCAGCTTGTTCGGTAGTTCCCGCGATGTGACCACTGGAGAGTTTCTGCCTTTTCTCCTCTGACGTGCCGCAGCCAGTGAATGCCCGCCAACTCGTCGCTGGCGGCTATCGGCTGCTTCGCAGTTTACGACCCCCTCAGAGCTAAACAACGCCGACTCGTCAGATAGCGCTTTGTTGTCCTGAGACCGCTTTCTAGTCTGCCCAAAACGCCTTCGGCCGAGCGACCCCCACCAGCTGTCACTGTTAGCGCACTTCGATGTCGTACCATAGGCCCATTCTCCTTTTTAATTCATTTCGTTCTGAAATACGGACAAATAAATAAAACAGCAAAATTCTGAACCAAATTATATAGTGACGTGTTCAATTGCAATAAATCACTTTGAAATACTAGGGATGGGCTTTGCATTCTGAAATTTTGCTGTGATACCTGTACTGGAGAGCTGCATCAAACCAGTCTCAGGACTGAAGACCACAACAACAACAACAACAACAACCTGTTCTATGACAGGTTCATTTCAACAGACAGGAATCGTTTGTAATACACATGGCGATAAAAATTAAGACATAAATAGAAAAAAAGGTTGCATCAAGATCAGTTTCGCTTCAGAAGCAATTTAGGCATGGAGGAATAAAGAAGAACGATAATGCCTTTCGTGGTATTTGTAGACATACAAAAAAATTCGATTTTGCGGGATGGAAAAATTCCTGGGATGCGTGGGATTGAAATACACAAGAATAACAGTATTGTAAAAGTCCCTTGAGAACTCTTTACAACAGCGGTAGGCAATTGTTTTGGATCGGGGGCCACTTTTTTGGAAGCGGGTGTTTAAAATTATTACATACGCTAGCTAACCTTGCATTTCAGAAAAGGTATAAATTGTTCTATAAAAATCAATAAATATAAATAAAATAGCCGCAGTATTATTCAGTTTATTTATATTACTAATTTCGTATCATCTACGTTTGAAAGCACATTTAGTGGGTCAAATGTATCCTAATACTTCTATACAGTATCCTTAATATCAGAAGTGAGACTGCTTATTAACATTCTCGTCACAGACTCCAAGTTAATGTATGGTAAATAGCATCTGTATTTACTCAAGTTCATCTTCTTACAAGAAAAACAAATATATGTAGGCCCCATTGTGGACAACTTTTTCCCAGTAGATTTCTTTCTACATGGAAATTTTTCAAATGACAAACATTTATAAAAGGCATCTAATGTCACAGCATTAAACATTTATTTCACAGTGTGAACTGACTGCATGTCAATAAGTACAAGCTGTAGCTCCTTAGCAGTGATGGGATAACGCAGTAAATTGAATTCAGGCTCAGCTTTCTTAAAAGTCCCGAAATCTTCTTATGAACTCGCCCTCCAAACTCTGCAAATGATCCTTAATCTTAGCAGAAACGATTTCAAATACTTTTTGTTCAAGGACAAACGTTCGTGTTAAGAAGATCATCACGCAGTGATGCAACTTATTACTATTGTTATTTACCTTGTTTGTTGAAGACGTATTGAAGTGCGTGAAAGAAATTATTAAGGGTGAAATTAAAAACAGATGATAAACGGATGTTGGTGTGTTCTTTCGGATATCAGTCCAAAGGCAGTACAAAGGTCAGTTTAATGCAGTTCTCCTTTACGGTCGTCTTACCAGCTATCCTCTTCATTTTACCGTAACTGCTGCGCACGCCCTCATCAAGATCTATCTTGTGTCCTCATATCTAGGTTTGACTCTGCTTTCTTTTTTTTTTTTACATCATCCAAAGAACCACAGTTTTTAGTACGACTTCATGTCGTAATATACTGATGTGACAAAAGTTATTGGGTCGCGCGGGGTAGCCGTATGCTCTGTGGCACCTTGTCACGGTTCGCGCGGAAGGGATGCTACAGACGATACGTGACTTTCAAATTCACTGAATCACTCCTTGATCGTTGGCTCTTTCACAATTTCAGAATCTCAATTAGTCGTGGTAATTATACATCCTCATAACAAAATCACTTCTCTACACAAAAACATCATACATTCATTTATAGGATCGAGAGATCCAGCAGATATCATGACTCTATAGTTGCCGGCCGCAGTGGCCGAGCGGTTCTAGGCGCTACAGTCTGGAACCGCGCGACCGCTACGGTCGCAGGTCCGAATCCTGCCTAGGGCATAGATGTGTGTGACATCCTTAGGTTAGTTAGGTTCAAGTAGTTCTAAGTTCTAGGGACTGATGACCTCGGATGTTAGGTCCCATAGTGCTCAGAGCCATTCGAACCATTTGAACTCTATAGTCCATAAACAGTCGTTTAATAAGCACTTGGGTAAAATCGGTGAAATACTTGAAGACACTTAAGGGGAGCCGGAGGTGATCAAATCCAAAAAATTACGATTTTTTTTGCTACCGAAAATTAGTTGGAACATTCCTCTTTAATGTAAACTTTGAATTATTGTTCTACTCGCCCTAGAAGTGTAGTTATTACCATTCTCCCCCACGCCTGCAGAGGAAATGGGCGGCCGCTGAATGCATCTAACACCCTCTCGTGACTCCCTGGCGAACTGCTTGGGATTTTCTCGGCCTGTTACGCATACAGCGCCTTATGTTACGCATACAGCGAGTGTGCAATGGTTGGCTACATTGTTTTCTGTGACAAATGAAGCGCTAAGAGCGCGGAACATCGTCTCTTTGCTGTTTACCGTTTCGAATTAGTTCAGTGTTGCGCCTGTTGTTGGTAGTATTATACTTCTTGTGTAAGGCGTTGTTCTGGTTACGATGCCACGTTTTAGTAACCGTGTATATAAGAAGAGGAAGAACGTAGGGAAAAGAAAATTAACACTAATACCAAGTTGCGATACTACAATTACTGTAACAGTGCGTTCTTCTGCTAAGCAACACATGGCCGGCCATAGCCCTGTGACATGTTCTAGCAAGAAGCTGACTGGTGGAAGTGACAGATTTCGTGAATATGTTAGTGACAGTGATGATATTAACGAAGTACTGAATATTGGATTATTATCTTCTGTGCTGAAAGAAAGTGTTCTGTGCAAAATGTGTTCAAGTGTAGGAGTGGGACTAGAGATAACAAAGCACTTTGGTTTAGCTTGTGAGATGAAGATAATCTGTGCATGTTGCAAGTATCAAGTGACTTTCTACAATTCACATGCCAATCCCTTTGGTGAAAATGGACGATCTAGAGTGTTTGATGTGAATGTTCGACTTGTGTATGGTCTTCGATCCATTGGAAAAGGGTCTGCTGCTAGTAAACTGTTTTGTGGTATTATGAACTTGCCATCGCCTCCAAGCAAATTTGGGTACTACTGTGAACTGGTAGGATCCTCTGTTGAAGATGACGCTTTGAAAACCATGAAGGAAGCAGGGGAGGAATGTGTAGAAATGAACGGTGGTTGTAGGGATTTGGTAGTGGCATTAGATGGTTCCTGGCAAAAGAGGGGTCATAAATCCCTGAATGGGGTTGTAACTGCTACCTGTGGTGATAGTGCAAAAGTGATAGATGTTGCAATATTATCAAAACATTGTAGGTGCAAAAATAAAATCAAAGGAGAGCACAGTGGAACCTGTGAGGCAAATTTTAGTGGATCAAGTGGAGTGAAACAAATTTTTGAACGTTCAGTTCCCAGATACAACGTTAGGTACAAATACTACGTTGGGGATGGTGACTCCAAAAGTTTCAAGACTATACAGGAACTGAAACCATATGGAAATGAATTTGTAGTTGAAAAGTTGGAATGCATTGGGCATGTGCAAAAGTGTATGGGTGCACGGCTTCAAAGGCTCAAACAAACTTTGGGTTCAAGTAAGCTCAGTGATGGAAAGACAATAGGAGGGAGAGGCAGGCATACTGATGAGGTGATTGAACGTCTACAGAGATACTATGGGTATGCTATAAGGCAAAATACTAGTAATGTTAGTGACATGCGAAAAGCAGTGTGGGCATTGTTCCTTCATACTGCCTCTTCCAATGAATACCCTCAACACAGCCTGTGCCCAAAAGATTCCTGGTGCAAATACAATGCAAAAAAGGACTATGATCACAAACATGGTTTGCCAGCAGCTGTGATAAATGCAATAAAACCAATTTTTCATGACTTAGCACAGCCAGAATTGTTACACAAATGTCTACATGGAAAGACGCAGAATCCTAATGAGAGCGTAAACAATTTGATTTGGAAAGTGTTTCCTAAAAGGGTGTTTGTAAGCATAAAAACTCTGCACTTTGGCATTTATGATGCAATAGCAACCTACAACCAAGCGAACAGTGTGAAGAGTGAACTTCTGAAGGCATTAGGATTTACAGCTGGGGTGAACACTGTACGAGCACTAAGAAATATTGACAGAGAAAGGGTAAGAGGAGCAGAAAGAAGAGAAAGGCATATGAAGTATGATGGAACAACAGGCCAGAAAAGAAGACAGAAGAGGACGATTTTGGAGGATGAAGAAGAAGACCCTGATAATCCATCCTATAGTGCAGGAATGTACTGAGAAACTTTGATAGCCATTTCCTGTAAATTAGAATTTTTCGAATATAAGGAACATTTTCTGAAAATCCACTCAAGCTAGAGAGATGAAATTTTTATACAGCACTCCTAGCAGTCAAACTTACATTGTAACACAGCCATTAGGCAATATGTTCAGTAGTTCCAATTGAGTTTAATTATAAAGCAATTATTTGTAAAAAAATTGGGTCATTAATAAAAAAAATAATTGGAAGGAAACTAGAAAAGATACTCCAAAATCCCTCTGTCATAACTGCAATACTAAACCACTCTATATGTAAAAAAAAATTCAAATTTTTCTACTTGGTAGTTTATTCATAAATGTTTCTCAAACTTAGTGATTTTAACATGGGCAGCATAGGCACCTCCGGCTTCCCTTAAACTGCCACAGCCCAGCTTTAGTAAACGGAAAGCTATGTAACAGTGAGAGTGCAGAGAACGCGGGTCACTTGAATGTGAGCACCTGCAGCAGCCCCACAACATCTACTCCACAGTTTCCTGTTATTCGAATGACCACAGAGCAATCGAGATTGTCAGTAACGCCCACTTGGCCTCTGCAGATATCTCCTCAATCAACATGCAAAAACGGAGAAAAATAGTTAAATCAGCAACTGAAACAATTTTTTCCACGTAAATAAGTAGTCCTTTTACTCACGATGACGTGCCTTGTAAACTGCTCGGGCAAACGGATCCGGAAGAGCGGATCTGAAGCCACGTGGTGGGCTGGAGGCCCAGGTTTACACTGCGTCCTACCTCAGCCGCCCTGAGCCGTGCTCGTCGGATGCAGGCTGTTTGTCTGTCCGCCGCTTCTCAGTCGAGAGCACGGAGCACGGTGCCCGCATGTATGTTGTGGAGTGACTGCCATCAAGTGCAAAATAAATGGTTCAAATGGCTCTGAGCACTATGGGACTTAGCATCTGAGGTCATCAGTTCCCTAGAACTTAGAACTACTTAAACCTAACTAACCTAAGGACAGCACACACATCCATGCCCGAGGCAGGGTTCGAACCTGGGACAGTAGCACTCGCGCGGTTCCAGACTGAAGCGCCTAGAACCTCTCGGTCACTCCGGCCGGTGGCATCAAGTGCAGGCTGAGGGCCTGCCATTACCTCGGTGCCACGCCGCCCAGATGGACGCTGGTTATTTGTAACGGTCTTTCACGATTCATAAGCAAAAGGTACCACTGGTTGCGAAATTGGTGTTGGTGTGAATCGTTATAGCGCAGAGGCGCTGTAACAAATATGTATGAATAGGCCACGCACGCAGTTTGGGGAGTTCTCGGTGCTCGGTTTCTATTTGAGCTAGAAACATAAGATAAAAAAAAGTGTTAGCCTGAACTAGCACCCACTACCATAGCCATTCGAACATCTATCTTACTATAGAACAATATGTTAAGCAAGGTTTGAACAACGAACGGGAACTGGCGCCCAAGCAAAATGTACGAATTTCAACCGTTTAAAAAAAAATCTTGCTTAGTTTCCATTTCACGTTCAAAAAACATTTTTCTGCGACACTTATGATGCGCACCACGTCTATGCTTTAAATCTGTACGAACTGATTCAAACTCTGCACGAAGGAGGACAAATGGATAATGTCGGAACGAAAATTTTGTATCCAGTAATCTTTATCCGTTGTCGGGAAACGATGGTTTAAATCGGAGCTAAATGTAGCATGTAAATTCGTTCTTACGTGAATTGAGTGCGAGAGAAAGATTTAAAATCAATCAAATGAATAAAAAGATGCATTTATACGATAAAATTGAAAACACGCTTTGAAAAGTTTATCTTTATTAGTATTTTACGTGCAAAAATAACTTTTGCGCCACTTCTTTGTTTCAAATTTGTGCTAATCAGGTCAAATCGTCAACCGTTGCCACGATACAGTGGTCTAAGTTGCTTAAAATACATAAAAACTCCGGTTTTACGAGAATCGGACGTGCTGAGACGGCTTAAAGAGATGACAATAAAAAATCTATATACAATGTTACAACTTCCAGCCAACCGGTTGGAAACAGAATTTAAAATTTCCGGCCGGAGTGCCCGAGCGGTTTTAGGCGCTACAGTCTGGAACCGCGCGACCCCTACGGTCACAGGTTCGAATCCTGCCTCGGGCATGGATGTGTGTGATGTCCTTAGCTTAGTTAAGTTTAAGTGGTTCTACGTCTAGGGGACTGATGACCTCAGATGTTAAGTCCCATAGTGCTCAGAGCCATTTGAACCAAGAATTTAAAATTCTTTAACTAGTTTTCAACGCCAATTAGGGGCGCCTTCTTCAGAAGGAACTCTTACCTTACCTAACAATATCACAGGAAGGTACATCAATAACAGGTAGGCATAGAACAAATATTCAATTTTTACAAGTTAAATTGCATAAAAATGCTCACACGAGGTTAAAAGGAAAATATGAGCGACATCGCTCTAGTCAAGACTTCAAAACCACAACTAAAACATTTTCCATCTAGATTCATAACACATATAGTCAAAATTCTAATACAATGTGTAAACATGAGTCTCAGGGCACTACTGTGGTGTTGGCAACGAGTGAGTAACGGCAAGTGTGCGAGCAGGCCGTGCCATATAACACCTTGGACGTGATAGAGATCGCGGCATGTGGTAGCACAATTTATAAAAGCTTAACAACATCTACACGAAATTAATGTAATTAACAGATTAATAAGATGTGAATTATACAAGCAAGGGAGAGGAAAACAGTATTGAAGGGCTTACAGGGAAACGGATAAGCAAATTTAGCTGTCAAACACCTTTTAGTAGCGGATTTAAGCTATTGAAAAAATTTGTATTACGCGACTGCAGTTGTTTATTTAATATGAGGGCATCCTTCAGAGAAAGGAAGATCTGTAACTCTTCCAAAGTACACTCCTGGAAATTGAAATAAGAACACCGTGAATTCATTGTCCCAGGAAGGGGAAACTTTATTGACACATTCCTGGGGTCAGATACATCACATGATCACACTGACAGAACCACAGGCACATAGACACAGGCAACAGAGCATGCACAATGTCGGCACTAGTACAGTGTATATCCACCTTTCGCAGCAATGCAGGCTGCTATTCTCCCATGGAGACGATCGTAGAGATGCTGGATGTAGTCCTGTGGAACGGCTTGCCATACCATTTCCACCTGGCGCCTCAGTTGGACCAGCGTTCGTGCTGGACGTGCAGACCACGTGAGACGACGCTTCATCCAGTCCCTAACATGCTCAGTGGGGGACAGATCCGGAGATCTTGCTAGCCAGGGTAGTTGACTTACACCTTCTAGAGCACGTTGGGTGGCACGGGATACATGCGGACGTGCATTGTCCTGTTGGAACAGCAAGTTCCCTTCCCGGTCTAGGAATGGTAGAACAATGGGTTCGATGACGGTTTGGATGTACCGTGCACTATTCAGTGTCCCCTCGACGATCACCAGTGGTGTACGGCCAGTGTAGGAGATCGTTCCCCACACCATGATGCCGGGTGTTGGCCCTGTGTGCCTCGGTCGTATGCAGTCCTGATTGTGGCGCTCACCTGCACGGCGCCAAACACGCATACGACCATCATTGGCACCAAGGCAGAAGCGACTCTCATTGCTGAAGACGACACGTCTCCATTCGTCCCTCCATTCACGCCTGTCGCGACACCACTGGAGGCGGGCTGCACGATGTTGGGGCGTGAGCGGAAGACGGCCTAACGGTGTGCGGGACCGTAGCCCAGCTTCATGGAGACGGTTGCGAATGGTCCTCGCCGATACCCCAGGAGCAACAGTGTCCCTAATTTGCTGGGAAGTGGCGGTGCGGTCCCCTACGGCACTGCGTAGGATCCTACGGTCTTGGCGTGCATCCGTGCGTCGCTGCGGTCCGGTCCCAGGTCGACGGGCACGTGCACCTTCCGCCGACCACTGGCGACAACATCGATGTACTGTGGAGACCTCACGGCCCAGGTGTTGAGCAATGCGGCGGTACGTCCACCCGGCCTCCCGCATGCCCACTATACACCCTCGCTCAAAGTCCGTCAACCGCACATACGGTTCACGTCCACGCTGTCGCGGCATGCTACCATTGTTAAAGACTGCGATGGAGCTCCGTATGCCACGGCAAACTGGCTGACACTGACGGCGGCGGTGCACAAATGCTGCGCAGCTAGCGCCATTCGACGGCCAACAACGCGGTTCCTGGTGTGTCCGCTGTGCCGTGCGTGTGATCATTGCTTGTACAGCCCTCTCGCAGTGTCCGGAGCAAGTATGGTGGGTCTGACACACCGGTGTCAATGTGTTCTTTTTTCCATTTCCAGGAGTGTATTTAGTCTAAAGCATTTTCTTTCTCAGTGCAAAATTCCGATGTCATGAATTTCCATAGGTTTGTCGCCGGTGATCAACAGGTGCTTGGCAAAGGTCGAATGTTAGAACCATTTTTCCCTAAAAGATGCTTTTTGTATCTGAAAGAGAAAGCACGACCTTTTCGGCCTAGGCTTTACATGTGTCGCAACTGATTTTATAGGTTCCTGAGTTCCGGAGGCGAGACCGTTCTGATTTTAAATTACATATAAGGTTGCTATGTAAACTGTTTTTAGCAGAAAAGGCGACATTGCATTAATGTTTGTTCCTGAGCAATCGCTGAATCCTATAAGATACTGGCCCTGTATACGGAATGGAAAAATATTTTTTTTCTTTTCGTCGACTTCATTATTAAGAGAAGTGCTGAGAGTAGCAATTCTGGCTTTGGTCTTATTTCTGAAAATTTCATCTACTATAGCTGGCTTATATTGGTTGTTAACTGCAATGGTTTTTAACACATTTATTTCAGTTGCAAGATTTTCGGCGGACAGTGGTATGGAAACAGCTCTATGGATGTCTGAGTGAAAAAAAGGCTTTTTTATGGGATTCAGGATGCGTTGAAGAGGCTGGTATAATCTGGTCAGTGCATGTAAATATATACACTACTGGCCATTAAAATTGCTGCACCACGAAGATGACGTGCCACAGACGCGAAATTTAACAGACAGGAAGAAGATGCTGTGATATGCAAATGATTAGCTTTTCAGAGCTTTCATACAAAGTTGGAGCCGGTGGCGACACCTACAACGTGCTGACATGGGGAAAGTTTCCAACCAATTTCTCATACACAAACGGCAGTTGACAGGCGTTGCCTGGTGAAGCGTTGTTGTGATATCTCGTGTAAGGAGGAGAAATGCGTACCATCACGTTTCCGACTTCCATAAAGGTCGGATTGTAGCCTATCGCGATTGTGGTTTATCGTGTCGAGACATTGCTGCTCGCTTTGGTCGAGATCCAATGACTGTTAGCAGAATATGGAATCGGTGGGTTCAGGAGGGTAATACGGAACGCCGTGATGGATCCCAAAGGCCTCGTATCACTAGCAGTCGAGATGACAGGCATCTTATCCACATGGCTGTATCATATCGTGCAGCCACGTCTCGATCCCTGAGTCAACAGATGGGGACGTTTGCAAGACAACAACCATCTGCACGAACAGTTCGACGACGTTTGCAGCAGCATGGACTGTCAGCTCGGAGACCGTGGCTGTGGTTACCCTTGACGCTGCATCACAGACAGCAGCGCCTGTGATGGTGTACTCGACGACGAACCTGGGTGCACGAATGGGAAAACGTCATTTTTTTAGGATGATTCCAGGTTCTGTTTACAGCATCGTGGTGGTCGCATCCGTGTTTGGCGACATCTCAGTGAACGCACATTGGAATCGTGTATTCGTCATCGCCGTACTGGCGTATCACCCGGCGTGATGGTATGGGGTGCCATTGGTTACCCGTCTCGGTCACCTCTTGTTCGCATTGACGGCACTTTGAACAGTGGACGTTATATTTCAGATGTGTTACAACCCGTGGCTCTACCCTTCATTCGATCCCTGCGAAACCCTACATTTCAGCAGGATAATGCACGACCGCATGTTGCAGGTCCTGAACGGGCCTTTCTGGACACAGAAAATGGTCGACTGCTGCCCTGGCCAGCACATTCTCCAGATCTCTCACCAACTGCAAACGTCTGGTCAATGGTGGCCGAGCAACTGGCTCGTCACAATACGTCAGTCACTACTCTTGATGAACTGTGGTATCGTGTTGAAGCTGCACGGGCAGCTGTACCTATACACGCCATCCAAGCTCTTTTTGACTCAATGCCTAGGCGTTGAAGGCCGTTATTACTGCCAGAGGTGGTTGTTCTGGTTGTGAGTTCTTGGGATCTATGCACCCAAATTGCGCGAAAATGTAATCACATGTCAGTCCTAGTATAATAATTTGTGCAGTGAATACCCATTTATCATTTGCTTTTCTTCTTGGTGTAGTAATTTTAATGGCCAGTAGTTTATATTCATATGGTAAGTATAGGAAGTATTTGCAGAAATCTTTCATCGTTTATATTTTTACGTGCGAAAAATCAAGCGTTTGCACACGAAACTGTGCGTACAACTTCATGCACAACGGTAAGGACAGTTGGGCTACGGAGTGGGGCAGCAACAGTCGTCGTAGGAAAGGTGGAAGGGGCAGAAATGATTAGCGAGCAATTAATACAGCAAACAGAAGTGCTACCCAACTCACATTTCTCCAAATGTACGAAGACTCATTAGAAATGGTGGAATAAGAAACAGAGCGGAACTGTTACAACAGCAACAAAGATGGTGTCGGAGCCGTGTCTAGGTGGCGTCTGTGTAGCTCTAATGTACTGACGTGGCGCCGGGTGTGACTGGGGGGTGAGCCGCTTCCGCCAGCCGTGCCGTATAGCGGCGGCAGGGGGCGCCCGTAGTCCAGAGCCGCTGCAGGCGCGCTCCACTGGCTCCACCGGACCCCGAACCACTGCTATCGGCGTTCGACGGAAGCTTTCAATTCCATTGCCAATAATTGTGGTACACCAGTAGGGTGGTATCGATATGTGACATGACAATACTCATATTTAAGTGGGTAGACCGGATGCCACTTGATTTTGGAACCAATATTTTCCAAAAAATAACAAACAAATAACAAAATTGACTTTAAATGATAGATTTCAGCTATCAGTCGTACTTTTTAAATTTTATTGGCAGATCTAGATTTCAGCTAGAAACTAGCCATTCTGAATGCTAAGAGTACAAGAGGTACATAGTTAGATGATGTCATAAAAAGTTGCAATTAATGGCTTAGCTCATTGTTGTTGTTGTGGTCTTCAGTCCTGAGACTGGTTTGATGCAGCTCTCCATGCTACTGTACCCTGTGCAAGCTTCTTCATCTCCCAGTACCTACTACAACCCACATCCTTCTGAATCTGCTTAGTGTATTCATCTCTTGGCCTCCCTCTACGATTTTTACCCTCCACGCTGCCCTCCAGTACTAAATTGGTGATCCCTTGATGCCTCAGAACATGCCCTACCAACCGGTCCCTTCTTCTAGTCAAATTGTGCCACAAACTCCTCTTCTCCCCAATGCTATTCAATACCTCCTCATTAGTTATGTGATCTACCCATCTAATCTTCAGCATTCTTCTGTAGCACCACATTTCGACAGCTTCCATTCTCTTCTTGTCCAAACTAATTATCGTCCATGTTTCAGTTCCATACAAGGCTACACTCCATACAAATACTTTCAGAAACGACTTCCTGACACTTAAATCTATACTCGATGTTAACAAATTTCTCTTCTTCAGAAACGCTTTCCTTGCCATTGCCAGTCTACATTTTATATTCTCTCTACTTCAACCATCATCTGTTATTTTGCTCCCCAAATAGCAAAACTCCTTTACTACTTTAAGTGTCTCATTTCCTAACTCATATGGTTTGTATATTACATACCACTATCATTTTTTATCAATGCATGTAATGCCTATTGGTTGGGCTTCATCCACAGTTCATTGAATACTGCTGTTTGCGGACAACACTCGTGTATGGAGAACACATCGGTTGGTTTCATGGCGCCCTGTGTTCTCCATACAGCCCGCCTTCCGCATGGAGATTTTACCACCATTCTCGTAACACTCTGTTGTCTGCATCAATTACAGACATTAGAATACAACCCTTGCTATTGACTTATTTATTTAATTTTTATTTTGTATTTCTGTGTATTTTATTAACTTGCAATTCTAACTGATGCATATTTGACTCCAGAAGCACACCTACAGTGTAGCGGGACTTTGAATATCGCCGCGCTACACTCGTTCCCTCAAATATAAATTATACCGTCGCAGCTGCATGAGCTGTCGACGGCAGAGAAAATATTTATAAGAAAATGAAGGTACTAAAATTGTAACTCTTTTTGTTTTCTACCCGCTTTTGTCTCTTGGGAGCGGAAGCTTAGCTTACTTATTACCTAGTCTTGGTAGGATGAAGATGAAAAAACTTACTGATGTGCAGACGTACTGTGGAAGTTTGTATGAAATTCGGAGGATGGAAGCAGCAACGTAAAATACATTGCATTCAATATCAAGATGGTTTTGATTGGTATACGTTAGTAATTGCTGGACAATGAAATTTATTGCAAAATTTCGGAGCAGCTACGACTTTTCACGCAGAAATGAAGCAGGAGATTTCTGGAGAACAAGACCTGGACGCCGCACGAGAGAAGACATGTTAACATGGCAAAGGATGAACTCTCATCTACGCCATTTCCCCCTGTTAATCACATTTTGTTATTCTCTCTTCTCTTTCAAATCATTTTTGTAGTGGAAATTGCTTTGACTTTTGCTCAGAAACGCCACAAGGACCACCCCAACAATAACTTTTCCGAATCACGAAGTCCGATAACTTTTCTGTAATACGAAGTCCGATTTGCATTTCATTCTTTCCCTTTTTCACGGTCATTAACGACTTTAAAACCCCCTTTTTATTCACCATTTATTCCCACATTTTCAACCT
Organism: Schistocerca piceifrons; assembly: GCF_021461385.2. NCBI lineage: Eukaryota > Metazoa > Arthropoda > Insecta > Orthoptera > Acrididae > Schistocerca > Schistocerca piceifrons. The sequence continues at coordinate 956,981,692 of NC_060140.1, read as the reverse complement.
TTTCTTTTCTTCTCTTTTTCTTTTTTATTAGCCGCTACAACAGGTTATTATTTGCAGTGAATTAGCTGTGGGGGATGAAAGCTCGAACCTGTAACTACACCAAGCTATTCCTTTTAAACTGAGCCGCGCATAGCCCAGGTACCTGAAGTACGATTAACCGCAGGTAAAGACGCTGCTAGTCTGCTCGCACGGGATGCTGCTGTTTGGGAGAACACCTGGGCCGGCAGTAACCGCGAGGTAGCGTCGCGTACAGCAGCGGATGCTGACCGCCGCGGCTCGCCGCCCCCGACAGCTGATACGCTCATTTAACATGCCCCCCCCCCCCCCCGGCCCCCCCCGCTTCATTATCGCCTTCCGGTAACAGTTTCGGCTGGGTAACCGCCGCTCTTATCTTATTAGCGCCTCGGCTACTGCGCTCTTTCATTTGCCTCGAGTTCTTCATTAGCAGAGACTCGACGCGCTAGCTTGGGCGCTCATCTCGCATTTTCACGAACACGCGGCTACTTTTCCCTTCACCATATGGATGCGATGAAGTGGAGCTCTGCCTATCGAAATTTCTGAAGTAACCAGGGAGACAAATTAGTGCGCCGTTCAGGGCAGGAAGCCGTAAGTGTGTGTGGTGTCAGTTCGGCAAGTCATTGTGAAAGGAGAGATCGTACTGGCGCTCAAACGAACGATGATCAGCGACATGAGACGCGTTCTGTGGGCCAGGCTAAGCGATCAGTGAGCACGAACCGTCATATTACAGCTACCTACGCGATAAATGGCGATAAACAAATACACTACTGGCCATTAAAATTGCTACACCAAGAAGAAATGCAGATGATAAACGGGTATTCATTGGACAAATATATTATACCAGAACTGACATGTGATTACATTTTCACGCAATTTGGGTGCATAGATCCTGAGAAATCAGTACCCAGGACAACCACCTCTGGCCGTAATAACGGCCTTGATACGCCTGGGCATTGAGTCAAACAGAGCTTGAATGGTGTGTACAGGTACAGGTGCCCATGCAGCTTCAACACGATACCACAGTTTATCAAGAATAGTGACTGGCGTATTGTGATGAGCTAGTTGCTCGGCCACCATTCACCAGACGTTTTCAATTGGTGAGAGATCTGGAGAATGTGCTGGCCAGGGCAGCAATAGAACATTGCCTGTATCCAGAAAGGTCCGTACAGGACCTGCAACTTGCGGTCGTGCATTATCGTGCAGAAATGTAGGGTTTCGCAGGGATCGAATGAAGGGTAGAGCCACGGGTCGTAACACGTCTGAAATGTAACGTCCACTGTTCAAAGTGCCGTCAATGCGAACACGAGGTGACCGAGACGTGTAACCAATGGTACCCCATACCATTACGCCGGGTGATACGCCAGTATGGCGATGACGAATACACGCTTCCAATGTGCGTTCACCGCGATGTCACCAAACACGGATGCGACCATCATGAACCTGCATTCATCCGAAAAAATGACGTTTTGCCATTCGTGCACCCAGGTTCGCCGTCGAGTACACTATCGCAGGTGCTCCTGTGTGTGATGCAGCGTCGAGGGTAACCGCAGCCATGTTCTCCGAGCTGATAGTCCGTGCTGCTGCAAACGTCGTCGAACTGTTCGTGCAGATGGTTGTTGTCTTGCAAACGTCCCCATCTGTTGACTCAGGGATCGAGACGTGGCTGCACGATCCGTTACAGCCATGCGGATAAGATGCCCGTCATCTCGACTCCTAGTGACACGAGGCCATTGGGATGCAGCACGGCGTTCCGTATTACCCTCCTGAAGCCACCGATTCCATATTCTGCTAACAGTCGTTGGATCTCGACCAACGCGAGCAGGAATGTCGCGATACGATAAACCGCAATCGCTATAGGTTACAATCCGACGTTTATAAAAGTCGGAAACGTGATGGTACGCATTTCTCCTCCTTACACGAGGCATCACAACAACGTTACATCAGACAACGCCTGTCAACTGCCGTTTGTGTATGAGAAATCGGTTGGAAACTTTCCTCATGTTAGCACGTTGTAGATTTCGCCACCGGCGCCAACCTTGTATGAATGCTCTTCCTGTCGGTTAAATTTCGCGTCTGTAGCACGTCATCTTCGTGGTGTAGCAATTTTAATGACCAGTAGTGTATCTTGATGAGAATGGATCCCTTTTGGAAGGAATATGGTGTTAACCGATGTGGTTCATGTTTTTAACGTGCCAAATGAAGTACAGGCTGTGTCACTCAAAATCTCCCTGATTTCAAAGATACAGAAAAAATAACCACAGTAGATACGAGAATGAAAAATGCACCACATTGTAGAGCATCTCAAAGAATTTATTTATTTATCATTAATACACCTCTACATGTGAACCATTTTAGCATGAAGAATATGGAGTCTATATTCAGCTTCTTGGGAAGTTCTTTGTAACATTTCCTCTGTTATTTTTTGCAATTTCATTAGTGATACGATGTCACAACGTAGGAATATCGTCTACTTGGATCGCATACAAGCCATCCTTCACGAATCCGCACATGAAGAAATCAGTCAGAGTAATGTCGGTTGAACGTGGTGTCCAGACAATGGGTCCTCGGCGTCCGATCCAACGAATGTTATTGAAAAATGATGTTGTGTTGCAAGTCTTGTATCTGAGGGTACAGAAACTGCTCCAACATGTCCAGATACATTGACCCATTCACTGTTTGTTCCGCAAAGAAGAACGGTCCAACAATCCTGTCGTGCATTAGCCCGCACCAGACATTTAGTTTAGGGCTATCACGAACATGTTCAATGACAACGTGCGGATTTTACGAACCCCAAATCCGAACATTATGCCTATTAACCCTCCTGATAGATGAGAGGTTGCCTCATGTCAGAATAAACATCTTTCCAGGTAGCTGGCATCCATATCAATACACTGCAGCAAATTGTTGTCGGCGTGGTTTGTCGTTCGGCGTCAGATGTTGCAGAATTTGCACACGAAGACGCTGGTGAACTACACGATGCAATGTTGATCAAGATACATCAAGTTGCCTAGATTCTTGACGAATTGACTTACGTGGGCTTCTGATGTCCTCCACTGTCTCTTCTGAAACTCAGTAACGTGCACCGCCAGAATGTTTCAGGACCCTTTCTGTTGTCATAAACTTTCTATACCATTCCTCAATTGTTTTTCACGTCAGGTGGATCACATTCCTACACACGACGGTAGCTTCTTTGCACAGTAATCAGCGATATCATTTCTGGAAAGCACACTACTGCCTGCGCGAGCTGATGTGGAGTCGCCATTTTAACTTCATGCGACCATGCTGCACTCTGGCGACGATACTTGGCAATTCTGACGCGGGAATATGAATTCTTTGAGACGCTCTACAATGTGGTGCATTTTTCACTGTCGTATTCTACTGTGGTTTTTCTCTCCAGGGTCCTTGAAATCAGGGAGCTTTGAGTGGGACACCCTGTACTTGCAGAAGAATATCAAAACACACAGTAACTGATAAAGGACGCACTCAGCAAAAGGTGCCTAGGCCATACGTGTTTGTAGCTAACATATACACTGAAATGACAAAAGTCGTGGGATAGCAATATGCACATATACAGATGTCGGTAATAACCGCATACACCAGGTATAAAATGGCAGTGCGTTGACGTAGCTGTCATTTTTACTCCGGTCATTCACGTGAAAAGGTGTATTAAGTGATTGTGGCCGCGCGGCGGGAGTTAACACATTTTGGACGCGGAATTTAAGTTGGAGCTAGACGCCTGGGAAACTCCATTTCAGATATCGTTAAGGAATTCAGTATTCTGAGATCCACAGTGTCAAGAGTATGCCGAAAATTCCAAGTGTCGGGCGTCACCTCTCACCACGGACAACGCATTGGTCGACGGCCTTCACTTAACGACCGAGAGCAGCGGAGTTTGCTGAGAGACGTCTGTGCTAGCTGGCAAGCAACATTGCTTGAAGTAACCGCAGAAATCTGTGTGGCACGGATTACGAACGCGTCCGTTAGCACGGTGCGACGGATTTTAGCGTTAGTGGGCCATCACAGCAAACGACTGACGCGACTGCCTTTGCTAACAGCACGGCATCGCCCGCGGAGCCTCACCATGGCTCGTGACCGTATGGTTGGACGCTAGACTACTGGAAAACCGGAGCCTGGTCAGCTGAGTCCCGATTTTAGTTGGTAAGAGCTGATGGTAGGGTTCAATTGTGGCGCAGACCCCAGCCATGGGCCCAGTTGGCGGCCGGTGTGGCCGAGCGGTTCTAGGCGCTTCAGTCCGGAACCGCGCTGCTGCTACGGTTGCAGGCTCCATTCCTTCCTCGTGCATGGATGTCTGTGATGTCCTTAGGGTAGTTAGAACTACTTAAACCTAGGGGACTGATGACCTCAGATGTTAACTTCCATAGTGCTCGAAGCCACCATCTGGGCCCAGTTGTCAACAAGGCAGTGTCCAAGCTGACGGTGTCTCCATGATGGTGTGGGCTGTTTTTACATGGAACGGACTGGGTCCTCTGGTCCAATTCAACCGATCATTGACTGGAAGAGGTTGTGTCCGGCTACTTGCAGACCATTTGCAGCCTTCGTACACTTAATGTTCCCAAACGACAATAGAATTGTTATAGATAAACAATGTGCCATGTCAGCGGTTTGAAGAATATTATGGACAGTTCCAGCAGATGATTTGGCCACTCTCATCACCCCAAATGAATCTCATGGAACATTTACAGGATACAGTCGAAGAGTTCGTGCACAAAGTCCTGCATCGGCAGCATTTTCGCAATTGTGGACGGCTACACAGACAGCATAGCTCAGTTTTTTGTGCAGACCTACAACGACTTGTCCGAGTCCATGCCACACCAAGTTGTTGCACTACGCCGGGAAAAAGGAGATTGGACAAGATATTAGGAAGTGTCCCATGACTTTTTCACCCCAGTGTACAACAGCAGTCCAACGACTGGTTTGATGCAGCTTTCCAGGCTGCTCCATCCTGTGCAAGCCTTTTCATCCTCGAGTACCTACTGCAACCTACATCCTTCTGAATCTGCTTAGTGTATTCATCTCTTGGCCTCCCTCTACGGTTTTCACGCTCCACGCTCGTCTCCAATACTAAACTGGTGATCGCTTGATGCCTTAGAACAGGTCCCACCAGCCGGTATCTTCTTCCAGTCAAGTTGTGCCACAAGTTCCTCTTCATCCCAATTCTGTTCAGCTTACTCCTCATTCACGTGATCTACCCTTCTAATCTTCAGCATTCTTCTGTAGCGCCTCATTTCAAAAGCTTCTGTTCTCTTCTTGTCTAAACTGTTTATCGTCCACATTTCACTTCGATACATACAAATACTTTCAGAAAACACTTCCTAACATTTAAGTCTGTACTCGATGTTAACAAATTTCTCTTCTACAGAAACGCTTTCCTTGCCATCGCCAGTCTACCTTTTATATCCTCTCTACTTCGACCATCATCAGTTATTTTGCTCCCCAAATAGCAAAACTCATTTACTACTTCAAGTCTCTCATCTTCTAATCTATTTCCTTAGCATCACCTGATTTACTTCCACTATAGTCCATTATCCTCGTTTTGCTTTTGTCCATGTTCATCTTACAGTCTTCTTCCAAAGCACTATCCATGCCGTTCAACTGTTCTTCCAAGATGGGGGGGGGGGGGGGGGGGGCTAGACGTGAGGGTATTCAGTAGTTTTAATGTTTTAAAAGATAAATGGCTAATTTTAAGTAATGTAAAAAAGTCACAATTACGATTATGTTAAAAACTTTGTCCTCTTACCGACAGCAACGCAACGGTGCTCATGCTCTGTAAAAAGAAGGGTAGACTGCATTGGAAAAAAAACACCTGACTGCACTATACTTCTTCTTTTCTCTGACAGCTTGGGGGGTGTGGGAGTGTGCCGCCGCCTCCATCCCCCCACCCCCCACCCCACCCCTTTCCCCCAGGATTGGACGTCCCACCTTCAGTCCCGAATCGCACAGAGCAAGCATGGGGTGCTCTCGAGAGACTTTTTGCATGGCTATTAGCAATCTCGCGAAACATTCGGTATCTGTTGATCACATAGATTGTGGATTGTGACGAGATATCTAGACGGCTCCTGACCGGCCTCTTGGAGCGCGCATTAACCAGACGCCTAGTGCTGTCCTGCCGTTCGCAACAGGCGTAATCATTCAGTGACCCACCGTGTTCCGTGAATCCCATCATGAAGAAGAGTCTGTAGCTACGTGGAATGTGCCCAGTGATGCAGTAAGAGGCGGAAGTAAGAGCACAGCAGGTTACTTCTGTAGAGTAAACGAAGAACCAGTTGCAACTCATGGTAATCCATCACATAGTTAATTACTGAAATAACCTCTTATAATATGTCATAAAGCAGGATAGTACAAAAAAACTGAAGAAAATAGGCACTTCCATTAAGAAAAGAGTCACTGCTTACGCTCTTACACTACTTAGGCATTATTTTTAGCCGCTGCTTTATATCGACTGTTTATATAACTTTACTGATTTCATCTGAGTGTGCACTAGAAAAGTTAAAACCTGATTGACATGAACCTTACATATATGTGTACATGATTTTAATTGAAATTTGAATATATAAGTATAGAGGTGGCTAATAATACTGAAATATGGTCTCGTCCACATGGTATGAACATTGGTTATTGAAAGACAATGACGAACAAGTTGTTAACTGACCACATCGCAGATACGTTCGCTGGGCGACATTTCACGTCAAGGTGCGTATTGCACTTCCTTTAGAGAAGGTGATTATCTGCTACGAAGTTCAACAATGCGCCTTCCGCAAGAAACAATGCTAGTGGGATCAACACTTCCCCAATGACACCTACTCATTACCACAGCTTTGTGGAACCACCATTCATAGACGTTTCCACAACTGCTTTTACTGTGAGTAGACTGGACGATGTGCCAAGAACCGTCTAATGGACGGCTTAAACCCAGACCACCGATTCACCTACTGTGTATTCCTAGCAGCGTTTTTTTTTTCCTTTTTTTTCTCGATTGTGACGATGTTGGACACAGACACATTGTTTTTGTACGACGTCGGAGGTGACGCCTGCGAATCGCTGGAAACCACCTAGGGTGATTTCTAGACACCCAGATGCAATCTGACAAGACAAAAAAATTGCCAATAAACTGTGTGGAAGAGAGAAACTTTAGTGATCAGAACCAGTTGGACCATTGGTGGTAAAGCAGACAGCAACAGGCCAATCACAAAAAATTCTGTTGTACACGCTCACGGTGTTTGCATCCATTCATGCCCTTCCTTCTGGGTGCTCCTCTTTTAACAAATGCTACTGTACTATAATTCTTTTTACTTTCTAACCTCGGAGCAGTCACTGTTTTGTTTCTACTGATTTGTTGTCTATTGGAGAGATAGTACATGGTGAAGAATTAATAGCACTTTGAGCTTGTTTGGACGTTCATAGTGTTTTGCCATTGAAATAACTAGTGAGTTCACCTGCAGTAGCTGCACTTTTAACTGGGTATCACAACTGTCTGGAACCGCACTGACATAAGCGTTCTTATAAAGCCGGCCGCTGTGGCCGAGCGGTTCTAGGCGCTTCAGTCCGGAACCGCGCTGCTGCTACGGTCGCAGATTGGAATGCTGCCTCGGGCATGGATGTGTGTGATGTCCTTAGGTTAGGTTAGGTTGAAGCAGTTTCTAAGTCTGGGGGACTGATGACCTCAGATGGTAAGTCCCATAGTGCGTAGAGCCATTTGAACCATTTTTTTTTGTTCTCATAACACAGTTCTCGATGAAATTTTGGCGCCTATAAATTGAGTTGAAGTTCAACTATATATCTTAATTAAAAGAATTAGAGTGTTACTCCGAAACATGCGACGTAAATTAGTAGTGATCCGCTGGTGAATACTCTTATCTATCTCCTATGGTAACAGAAAATCTCAGGCACCTGGCAAGCACAATTAAATATCCTGTTAGCTTAGGTTTGCCAATAGATGCTCTTCTTTCCGTCTCTAGCACATCTTTTCCTAATGACTCGATGAATCCGCACCATCGATATAAGCTGAACCGACATACTTTTAGAAGTGTTGACTGAATGCTTTTATTTCAGGATTAAATATTTGCTGCGAGTTTTGTGTGTTTGCTGATGACCAGTTTCAGTCTAAATATTGCTGCCTCAGTAACTGTTCATTCTTGTATCGTATAACAGAGGCTTGATATGTTTAGCTCAGCGAGTGACCTCTGCTGCCTTGGTACGTATCGCATTATTCTTATGTTAAAAGTAAATTAGCTGCTCATTCGCTTAAAGTAAATTCAATTCAGTCTTTCAGTAATTAAAAATAAATTTCTTGCCTTTTTCCAAGTTTCGTATTAGGTTACGTTGACGTTACTGAGGGTCTTTTTTTTTCCTAACGAAGTTTCAGTTACAGTCAATCATTTACTTAACCAGCAACTTCAATTAACTTGGCTTTCAAAATGTAGTATTTCATATTAGGTAACTGCAAACTCAGTGCTTTCTGATTCATTTATTTTCTCGTGAACTGTTGTGTCGTGGAAAAGCGTACAACCTTCTGTTTCCACGCCCGTGATTATTTGCTCAATTTACTTTGCCATTACCTTTTTTAAGATTCTGGATATTTATTGCCCTTGTGGGCCGCAGACCGTTTAATTATCACTGTTTTGGCAATCAGTATTTTTTTCATTTAAAATATTACGTGTTGCCAATCCCCCCCCCCTCCAGTGTGTTCGTGAGGGTTTGCGGTATATTCCAGCCATTTCAAAATTGTTCCCACCAGTATTTAGATTAGATTTAGAATAGGTCCTTCCTTTAGAAAGGTATGTTGTGCATTTTTTCCTACTAACCGGTATTATGTTTCTTCGTTAACGACAGGCATACTTACTATAAAATTTCGTTAGGCATACGCGATCACTGTCAGTTATATCGCAGTCCAGTAGGCCGATTAGGAAGGGGGAGGTTAGAAACTGACACAGCTCTAATCAGTTCTAATAGCCAGTTCCACACGAGTGTCGAGTACGGAGAACTAGGTTGTTCGTCTGGTGCCTGCAGGCGTGGTCCATGTGTGGTCGAGGTGATCGTGGAATCACGACCCCACAGCCATCGCTGACCGCCAGGTCAACTTCAGGATTGTCCCAAATACCCGGGCTAGGGATGCCGGAGCTCCGTTATGCTGAAACTAAAGAAACCTGCGAAATATCATTTGAACATCTACCATTAAGTATGGAAAGATACGCTCAGGGAACGGGTTGCACTACAAGGCATCTTTCAGTTTCTCGGCAACAGTTAACAAGTACCCCTAAAAAATATCTGAAAATTACTCTTCTGCGTCTGCTTACATACTCCGAAAACCATCGTACGATGCATGGTGGAGAGTACCTTCTACTAATACTAGTCATTTCTTTTCCTGTTGCCGTGCGGTATTAGCCGAGCGGTCTAGGGCGCTGCAGTCATGGACTGTGCAGCTGGTCCCGGCGGAGGTTCGAGTCCTCCCTTGGGAATGGCTGTGTGTGTTTGTCCTTAGGATAATTTAGGTTGAGTAGTGTGTAAGCTTAAGGGCTGATGACCTTAGCAGTTAAGTCCCATAAGATTTCCCACACATTTGAACATTTTTTTTCTTTTCCTGTTCCATGCGCAAATAGAGCCGTATTTTGTCGCATTTTAACTTACGTGAAATGTACGTTCGCGGCAATAGAATCGTTATGCAGTCATCCTCTGATCTCGGATCTGTAAATTTACGCGACAGTGCCTTGCGAAAAAAAAAAGAGTCGTCTTCCATCCAGGGATTCCCATTTGATTTTACGAAACATCACTGTAATAGTTGCATGCTGAGCGAACCTACCGGCAACAAATCCCGCAACTCGCCTCTGAATTGCGTCGTTGTCTTCCTTCAATACGCCCTGGTGGCGATCCTAACATTCCATACGCCGTTTCCTTTATGCATGAGCAACATTTTCTCGAAATTCTCCCAATAAAACGATGTCGAGTATTCGCCTTTCTTAATACAGTCCTTAGGTGCTCATTCCATTTTATATCGCTCTGCAGCGTTACGCCCAGATATTTAATCGACGTGCCTGCGTCACGCTGCACTCTACTAATGCTGTATTCGAACGTCACAGGATTGTTTTCCTCTCTCATCCGCATTAACTAACATTTTTGTACGTTTATAGTGTTGCTGCCATGTATGACGCTAATTAGAAATTTTGTCTACGTCGTCTTGTGTCCTCCTACATTCTTTCAACGATAACATCTTCCTGTTACACCACAGCGTCATCAGCAAGCAATAGTAAATTGCTGATCATCCTACCTGTGACGTCACTTATGTACACAGAGAATAAAACCGCTCCTATCACGTTTCCTGGGGCATTCCTGGCGATATTTTTGTCTCTGATAAACACAAACCGTCACGGACAACGCACTAGTTTCTACTACTTAAAAAGTCTTTGAGCTACTCACATAACAGAGAACTTAAACTGTATGCTTGGACTTTCGTCAGTAGTCTGCATCGTGTGAAACGCTTCCTGGGAATCTAGGAATATGGAGTATGCCTGTTGCCCTCCATCCACTATCATGTGAGAAAAGAGCAAGCTGAGTTTCGCACGAGGGACGCTTTCGGAATCCGTGCTGATTTGAGGACACAAGCTTTTCTGACTCAAGGGAATTTATTATATTCGAATTCAGCATGTATTCAAGAATTCTGCAGCAAGCCGATATTAACGATATCGGCCTTTAATTATGCTGGTCAGTTCTTTTACGTTTCTGCAGGTGTCCCGTGGGCTTTTTTCCAGTCACTCTGGTTTTTTCGCTGGGCGAATGATTCACGATAAATCCAGGCTAAGCAAGTGGCCAATGCCGCAGAATACTCGCTGTAAAACAGAACTGAGACCCCATCTTGGCCTGGGAAATTATTTGTTTTCAACTCTTTCAGTTGCTTCTCAAAGCCACGGATGCGAATTTCTACGGGTGTAACAAAACTTTACGGCACATTTTGCAGGACACATTCCTTACACGTAGACGAAGAAATTATGTTATATGAACATGGGTTTGGAAATGTTTTGTTTCCATGTTACAACTCATTTTCTCCAACTCATTAATCGTGGGAAACTCACACGAAGAGAACGCACCAGCATACCAGATGCAACTCTTTCTTACAGGAGATGTTCAAATGCCCTCTGTGGCCACTGATACATGCATCAACCCGCCTCCATAGTGAATCCCGGATGCGCGGATGTAGCCCTGGAGCATTGAGTATGGTTTTGCAGTCTTCCAATATGCTGGCACGAAGACTCCGAACGTCTTGTACTGGGGTTCCATACACATGAGACTTCAGTGTATTTAGGTCCGGAAAACGTGGAGGCCAGGCAGTTGGCCCACCTCTACGTATGCATCTGTCACCGAATCTTTTATTTAGAAACCGACGAACATTAACACTAAAATGTGGAATTGCTCCATCGTGCATGAAGTACATGTTTTCTCTCACACGTGAAGGCTCATCTGCTAACATAACAGGTAGAACATTCTCTATGAAAAATGATAGCTTTTTCCGCTGAGCGTGGGTGGAAGAAAGTGAGGCCCTATCAAACAGACACTAACAATGCCGGCCCCAACACTGACAGAAAATCTTTGTTGATGACTTGCTTCAACAGTTGCATGGGGATTGACGTCTGCCCATACATGCCGATTGTGAAAATATGCAGTGTGATCTCGCTGAAACGGTGGAGGAAATCAGCTGTGACTTGGAAACAAGCGTTGCAGACCCATGTTCATATAACACAATATCTTCATCTACGTGTGAGGACTGTGTCCTGTAATTTGTGCCGTGTATTTTTGTTACACCCTACATATGGGATCCTTGGGGGACTCTGTACGATAGTCGAATGAAGGTATGTCTGTACGATCCTCCTGCGTGGATGATTTCTTAAACGGAAAATTCAAAACTTCAGTTTCCCTGTTGCTGCCTTCTGTTGTCGCCCCAGACTGGTTGACAAGTGAATGGATAGAAAGGTTCGCCCCGCTTAGTGATTTTACGTATGAACAGGATTTTCTCGAGTTCTCACCGAGATCTCTGTCTTGCATGTTGTTTGGCAATTCGGCGTTTATTACGGTTATAGAAGTATCGAGAACCGACTCTTTGGCAAACCTAGTATAGAGAGAAATTGGCCAACTTGTTAGATCGGCCAATTAAGGGTCTCTGTTAGTCCCATACAGCAAGTTGTCGCGGCTCGGTACTAAAAGTGGGGCTCGGGTTTCTAGATTAATTGACGGACGAACCAGGCCGGCGGTATATGGAAGCCCCTCTGCGAACTTGCCCGAGCGGACCGCCAAAGCCATTCCAAGCCGCTATTACGCCGGCGTCCTTCTTGCTCACTTAACTGAAGCGTCTGAGTAATTTAGTTACACCGCGTCCTGGCCGCTGATGCAACAGGTGCGACCATCAAGCTCACCACAACGCTATCGGGGAAGAATGCAGTTTGGTATGCCAGCTTTTAACTGGCACTTCAAGAGCGTGGTTCAATTCTAGAAAACATAATACGCTTCAACGGGACTCAAATCCGGAACATTGCTTTTTGCACACTCACCAGGTAAGAGAAGTGTCTACAAATAGTTTTCGCCAGCAAGCTTCATTTATCTTATTTTGCGTACCATAAGAAGGAAAATTAGATTTTTACGCGCAGTCAGCGAAGGGGTCAGTACCCTCGGAACACAAGCCCGGATTTGGAAGGAATAGGGGAGGAAAATGATCCTGTACTTCCGAGAAAGTACCCCTGCATTCGCCTTAAGCAGTTTAGGGGAACCACGTGAAACCTAATTATCGGTGGGTAGACGAGGATTTGAACCGACGTCCTTCTGAGTATAGCTGCAGTGTCTGCATTACGTCTGCACCATCAGGCTCGGTTATTTTGCCCACAGTAATGCTAGCTAATTTTTAAAGAAGAGGTTTGAGAAAGAAGGCTGTATACATGGAAGACACCCGAAATGTTTCAGATAGATTATGTAATAGTAAGACGAAATTTCGAAACCAGATTTAAACTGCAAAGTATTTTGGTATGTGGACTCTGACATAATTTATTGGCTATGAACAGAAGATTAAAACTGAAGAAACTGCAGAAATGTAGGAAATTATGGAGGTGGGCTACACAGATTGTTAAGAGCAACGATTGACTAAAACAGGGAAAAGGAATCTGTGGAATCGTCCTGAGAAAGTAGTGCCACACCAAAGTCGGCAACGCGAATCGACGTCACATACATTAGTGAGAGCTCGCTGCAGACCACAACGGCCAATGGGAGGGCACTCCAGAAGACGCGCCCTTCCTCTCAGTATAACAGTGCCCCCGCGCTGAGGTCAGTGACCTACCGTCCATGCATGAGCTCTCCCCAGTTCGTGACCACAACTACAGCAGTCAGCATCATATATGTAGGACAGTGGCAATTGTTAAAGTTTCTGATGACATGTTGCATTCTGTAACCCAAGAGAACACTTTCTTAACAAGTGCATCAGGTGATGCTTTGTTAGGCAGTAACAGTTGCAAATTATACGACAGACCAATGGCGAAGAAGTGTGTCAAAGTTAAGTAAATATTTTGTTCATTTATGCAATAAAGAGAACTAATATTTCATCTGTTCCAGTTGATGACCCTTCTCCCATAGCAATCAAAGAACCCACAGATATGACTGGACGAAAGTAATTTCGTCTCGTCATCACAACAGAATATAATAGAAATCTCTCGGCACCCTTCAGAAATAAAATAGCGAAGGAAGCAGAGAATTAAATAGGCAAAAGGCAAAGCGCACTAAAATTCCGTCCATAATACGCGAGATATTGAATTTTATTAACTAAAAAGGAAAACATTAAAAACACAAGCAATGAATAGGGAAAAAATTAGATTGACAGGAAGTTGATTAAGGATGGAAAAGATCCACCATGGTTTAATAACGAAATTCGGAAGATGATAAGGAAGCAATGGGTGTTACACTCTCGGTTCAGTAGGGAACGCACAAATGACGACAAGCGAAGGTTAACGGAGATTCTTGCGACTATGAAAAGACCTATTCGCGAAGCATACAACAGCTACCACCGTCACACCTTAGCGAAAGATCTGGCCGAGGATCAGAGAAAATTCTGCGCCTAAGTAAAATCGGTAAGCTGGTCTAAGGCTTCCATTTAGTCCCTTGTTGACCAGTTTGGTGTGGCAGCAAAACGGAAACCGAAGTTTTAAATTTCACGTACAAGAAATCGTGCACACAGGAGAATCGTACAGACGTAACATTTGACCATCGGACAGACTCCCTTATGGACGACGCAGTATAAGCATCCCTGGCGCAGAGAATCAGCTGAAAGATCTGAAAGCAAAGAAATGACCAGGTCGGGATGGGATCCCGATTCGGTTTTACAAAGAGTATTCTACGGCACTATCTACCTGTCTTGCATTTATCGAGAATCTCTCGCCCAGCATAAAATCCCAACTGACTGAATAAAAGCGCAGGTGATCCAGCATATAGCAGGAGGGGTCAAAGAACGGACCTGCAAAGTTACAGACCGATATCCCTCAACTTCGGTTTGCTGTAGAATCGTTGAATATATTCTCAGTTCGAATATGTTAAACTTTCTTGAGACTGACAAGCTTATGTCCACGAATCAGCACGGATTTAGAAAGCATCACTCGTGCGAAACTGAGCTTTCCCTTTTCTCACATGATACACTGCGAACTATGGATTAACGGCACGTGGCAGATTCCGTATTTCTAGATTTCCAGAAAGCATTTAACACGGGGCCCCATTGCAGGCCGTTAACGAAGGCACGAGCACATGCAGTAAGCTCACAGATATGTGAGAGGCTCGAAGGTGGTTGGTTGTTTGGGGGAGGAGACCAGACAGCGAGATCATCGGTCTCATCGTGTTAGGGAAGGAAGTCGGCCGTGCCCTTTCGAAGGAACCATCCCGGCATTTGCCTGGACCGATTTAGAGAAATCACGGAAAACCTAAATCAGGATGGCCGGACGCGGGATTGAACCGTCGTCCTCCCGAATAGTGTCTCGAAGACCTGTTAAGTAACAGAACCCAGTGGCGCGTGTTCATCAGGGACAAGTGTGCCGTCAGAAGTGCTCCAGAGAACTGTGATAGAACTGCTGTTATCTTCTATACACATAAACGATTTGACGGACAGGGTGAGCAGCAATCTGCGGGTGTTTGCTGATGATGCTGTGCGGCGAACCGAACCTGTTGGAGTTGAGTAACTGTGGGAGGATACAAGATGACTTAGACAAAATTTGTAGTGGTGTGATGGATGACAGCCCTCTCTGAATGTAGAAAAATGTAAGTTAAAGCGGATGAGTACGAAAAACAAACCCATAAAGTTCGGATAGAGCATTAGTAGTTTCACGCTTGACATAGTAAAGTCGTTTAAGTATGTCGACGTAACGTTGCAAAGTGATATGAAATGGAACGAACGTGTGGGGATTGTGGTTGGGAATGGTCGACTTCGATTTGTTGCGAACATTTTGAGAAAGCGTGGTCCATCTGTGAAGGAGACCGCGTATAGGGCGCTTGTACAACCTATTTTTGAGTACTGCTCGAGTGTTTGGGATCCGTACGAGAACGGATTAAAAGAAGCCATGGAAGCAATTGAAAGGCGGGCTGCTAGATTTGTTAGCGGTAGGTTCGAACAACACGCGAGTGTTACGGAGGTACTTTGGGAATCAAATGGGAATCCCTGGAGGGAAGGCGACGCTCTTTTCGAGAAACACTGTTGACACAATTTAGAGAACCAGCATTTCAAGCTGACTGCCGAACGATTCTACTGCCACCTCCATACATTCCGCGTAAGAACCGCGAGTATGAGGTGGGAGCGATTAGGGCCATACAGTCGTTTTTCACCCACTCTATTTGCCATTTCTCGTAAGGACAGCAGGTATGAGGCAGAAGAAATTAGGGCTCATATTGAAGCATATAGACATTCGTTTTTCCCTCGTTCTATTTGGGAGAGGCACTGGAAAAAAAAAATGACTAGCAGTAGTACAAGGTACCCTCCGCCACGTACCGTACGGTGGCTTGCGGAGTATCTGTGTAGATACGGATGTAGATGAAAACACATTGCTTTTAAATATAAATAAAATGCACCCCGACTGTTCTAAAATGTATAGCTGTATTTGTAAGTAGTGGTTATCGTTTTCATTTGTTTATCTGACTGAAGAATTTAAAAGTGGCTTACACTGAAAGTGCAAGATAATCATTTAGTCTTGTCGTACAAAAGTTCATTAGTTAATCATTTAGTCTTGTCGTACAAAAGTTCGTTAGTTTATTAGTAAACTAAACGTAAAAAATTCAGTTGTGTATTTGCCTACAGTGTTATCAAATTATATTGCGCTACAATCTTATTTTTTAGCGTTAGCGAGCGAAGTGACACAAATTGTTGAAGCGCTATGGCACTGTACTATGTTCACCGCCCTCTAAGCGCGGACGAAACGTCTCGTTCTCTTAACCCTTTTTTCTTACGTCTTGTATCATGTAAGCACGTCGTCTTTCTTGCTCTATCAATTTTTGGTATAATAATAACGCTAATTAAGTTGGAATAAATTGTATATCCAACAAAAGCTACCAATATCCTTTCCCAATAATACGTAAAGCATTTGTCTGTGTTTCAGCTTTCAATAACTTTGGAAAGCGATTGGTTTGGTGACATGTCTATTACGCTCCATGACATGCACATTTTCATTCTTTATAAGTCGAACCTTGCAATCTAAAATTCTTGTCACGAAGTCCAGTTACTGGTTTTATGCGATGCAAAACATTCTATTGTATTATAAACCATATTCTTACGGTATGTTATCACCAAGCTTTCCCATTCCCGTATTATGACTCTGCATCTGACTCCAAGAAAAAATCATAAAAGCAGGTCCAAGAGGCGGTGGCCATGTAGGATGTTTGATGTTAACGAACATTAATATTTTAATAATACTCCGAACAAAATGCTTTGGGAGGATTTAATTTCAATGATTTTCTTTCACAATAAGAATTTCCTTTAGAGGGACACATTACACGTGCCACGCATTCGACTGCCAACAAGCTCAGCACCCAGATTCCCTGCTTGTCGAAGGCATCAGTAAAATGCACCGAAGGGAGTCTCCTGCGTTATGAACCGCTCCCGTTATGAAATCGATCGTAGCAGGTGTCACGTACGTCTCTAGCGTAGATCCTCATCTCGCCGTTAGCACATAATCATGTTAATGAGTTTAATAAGTTGAGAGTCATTCCTGTACCTAGAACATGTAAACGATTGTATCTAGTAAGCATACTGAGTACTAAGAGCCGGCCGCTGTGGCCGAGCGGTTCTAGGCGCTTCAGTCCGGAGCCGCGCTGCTGCTACGGTCGCAGGTTCGAATCCTGCCTCGGGCATGAATGTGTGTGATGTCCTTAGGTTAGTTACGTTTAAGTAGTTCTAAGTCTAGGGTATTGTATTGTACTGTATGTTAACCGGGGACCTAGAAACGACGGAGAGGCTCCGTCCCCTCCGCAGCCGCAGTGGTCCGCAACCCCACGACGACTACCGCAGTCCACTTCACCCCTCCGCCGCCCCACAACGAATCCAGGGTTATTGTGCGGTTCGGCCACTTGTGGACCCCCCCCCCCCCCCCAGGGAACGTCTCACACCAGAAGAGTGTAACCCCTATGTTTGCGTGGTAGAGTAATGGTGGTGTACGCATACGTGGAGAACTTGTTTGCGCAGCAATCGCCGACATAGTGTAACTGAGGTGTAGTAAGGGGAACCATCCCGCATTCGCCGAGACAGATGGAAAACCGCCTAAAAACGATCCACAGACTCGCCAGTTCACCGGACCTCGACACAAATCCGCCGGGCGGATTCGTGCCGCGGACCAGGCGCTCCTTCCCGCCCGTAAAGCCGTGCGTCAGACCGCACGGCCAACCGGGCGGGCTAAGTCTAGAGTACTGATTAAGTCCCATAGTGCTTAGAGCCATTTGAACCATTTGAGTACTTAGAAGCGGAACACCAACTTTTGAATTGGATGTCTCCCATTGCTTACCTCATGAAAACGTCTTAGAAAGATTATTTCTTCACAACAGAAAATGGTACTCTCGATATGACTTATCGTTGCCCATAGTTCGTCAATAAAGTACTGATACATCCTGAATTCACCCCGAAAATTTTAAACGATACTGGTAATTCAGAATGAGATTTTCACTCTGCAGCGGAGTGTGCGCTAATATGAAACTTCCTGGCTGATTAAAACTATGTGCCGGACCGAGACTCGAACTCGGGACCTTTGCCTTTCGCGGGCAAGTGCTCCACCATCTGAGCTACCCAAGCACGACTCACGCCCCGCTCTCACAGCTTTACTTCTGCCAGAAGCTGTGAGGGCGGGGCGTGAGTCGTGCTTGGGTAGCTCAGATGGTAGAGCACTTGCCCGCGAAAGGCAAAGGTCCCGAGTTCGAGTCTCGGTCCGGCACACAGTTTTAATCTGCCAGGAAGTTTTATACTGGTAATGCTTCTCGGAATAATTTATGGCTCACGAGGCGTTTTTACACTTCTGTAGAAAGCAACATATTTTTCGCCCATGTCAACTGGACGTGTTCGCCAATCAGTAGAGCTGTAAGCCGATCTTCAGGGCTGTTTTCCTCCGGCTGGGAAGCCTAAAAAAAAGTACTGCATTCGGCTAGCTTTTACGTTACTTAACGGGGGAAACTGTGCAGACGTCGAGTCGACGCTGCAGCTGCCACTTTAAGTGCTTGTCTTCCATCCGAGTGGTTTTGTTAGCTGTCAGATTCAGTAACTGACACTATCAAATAAGCCGCTCTCTCACTGTGGCGACGATCAGGAAATGACGAAACAGCTAGATAGTTCTTCGGTCTGTACTTCAGCATTGCCACTTCTTGTCACCACTTACATCCTATTTCACAGTTGTTGATGGATTGATCATGCTGAGTCATCAGCTTAAACTGCAACTGGCGCCTTAAGGACGCTGGTGATGACCATTACATCTAGAACTGTACTCGGCTAGCCTTCAGATGGTGTCTGACAGACGGTACAACTTGTTACAGTGACGGAACATACCTCACTGTCGTTTACTGAACAAAATACCAGCCTGTCGGTTATCGTATCGGACTTGTGACGGGGTTCGTGGCTTCTATCCAGACAGCACTCAAAGCATCGTTTTGATGGTACGATATCGACAGATTTAAATATAATTTCACTAGTACCCCAAGAAAATGTTATAGACGAGGGCTGGAACTTAAATAGTGGCAACTACTTGTTCAGAACCGATACAAAAGAGTTACATGTTTGCACCTGTTACTGTCTTTCACAGTAGTCACCAGCGTAGTGTAACATCCGTTGGCAGCGATGTGGAAGGCGTAGTATACCGTTAGCAGAGCCTGTTCTGTTGATGGTGCGAATGGAGCGGTCTACTGCCTGTCGAATCTCTGGAACAGTTCTGAAGCGAGTGCTACGAAGTGTTTCATCATCTTCGGAATCAAATCAAGCATCACGATGGAGCCGCATGACTTGACGGAAATGCACAAATGGATGCTGCTCAGACGCACTTGGAGTGCTATGAGCGCGAAGGAGAGGCTTTCTTACGCCGTATCATAACACTGGATGAGACATGGGCCACATCGTACGAGCCAAAACCGAAACGCCAATCCAACGAATAGTGTCATTATGGGTCGCCGCGAAAGTCGAAAGTGCGTCAGAGCCCCAGTATGGTGAAAGTTATGGTGATTCTCGTGTACGACTGTGATGGTGTTATCCTAACGCATTACGTTCCTCTACGGGCAGACCGTCAGTGCACAGTATTACTGTTCGTGTTTGGAGCATCACCTGCGACCAGCTTTGCGAAAGAAGCGTCGACACTTTCTGCGCAACCCACCCATCATTTTGCACGACAATGTTCGGGCGCATACAGCACAAGCTGTGGCTGCTCTGTTTGGTCGATGGGGATGGGAAGTACTGTTCCGTCCACCATACTCCCTGGACTTAGCTCCTTGTGACTTTGATTCGATTCTGAAGATGAAGGAACCACTTCATAGCATTCGCTTCAGACCTGTTGCAGAGATTCTACAGGCAGTAGACCGCTCCATTCGCACCATCAACAGAACAGGCTCTGCTAACGGTACACTACGCCTTCCACATTGCACAACGCTGGTGATTACTCTGAAGGGCAGTAACAGGCGCAAACATGTAACTCTTTTGTATCGCTTGTGAACAAATAGTTGCCACTATTTAAAATTCCAACCCTTATATATATATATATATATATATATTGTGTTATGCCCTCGAAGAGCGCATTTAGACTAAACTACGTGTCCATTTCCCTGTTGTTATTTCTTTACGTTCTGCCCAAACTTCCCTCATTCGTGTGCTGATTCCGTTATTCGGTCCGCTTTGGGTCCTGTGTTCTCTTCGGCTTCTCTTTTTTCCTGTTCGCCCATTGTTCCTTCAACCTCTGGCTGTGTTCTTGCCGTCTCTGTTCGGTCCATTGTGTTCGTTTGTTGTGTGGTGTCTCTTTTAGTTTGTTTCTTCTGATCAGGTTCCTAAAGAGTGTATTGTATTGTTTCCTGTGTGACTTTGAGTTGTTCCATGTCATTTCTTACTTCATTCATCCATTTGTTGTTTTTCCTTGTGGTAAACCAGTCCAAGATCTGTCTCGTTATCCCATGTGTGCGATTCTGCTGAGGTGTCCGTAAAACTGTAGACTTGGTTTCCTGGTTTGGTCTGTTACTTTCTCTGTGTGTTCGTGTAGTTCTTTAGCTGGCATCTTTATCCATACCCCGTCTTTTTGCGTCGTCCCGAATATTTTGCTGAGTATTTTTCGTCCCGTCTTCTCTATCTGTTTGATTCGTGTCTGTCCCTGTACGACTGTGGTCTCGGCTGCGTATAGCGCCTCTGCTAGCACCACCGCCTCGTAGTGTAGTAGCTTGGCCTTTCGTGAGATAGCTTTCTTATTGTAACGATTCCAAGTCAGTTTGTAGGCCTTCTCTAGTTTCGCTCTCCTGTCTTCATTAGATACCTTATTTCTTCCTGTAATCTGTATTGTTTCTCCTAGGTACTTGAAATTTTCTGTTCTGTGTGATGTCCCTTATTTTGTGTGTAGTGATGGGTGCTCATGAACTGTGTTCTCTCGTATAATATCTGT